>NC_051245.2:37413605-37716636 GCF_015237465.2 Chelonia mydas | reverse complement strand
CTTCCTTATGCACAAACTTACACCAGTTTAACTAAGGCTGTGTCAACACTTAAACTGCTACAGCAACACACCTGCAGGAACACAATTGCGGTGCTGCAGCTATGCTGCTGTAGTGCTTCAGTGTAGACACTCACTACAGTGACCAGAGTCGCTTTAGTAGTTAATCCACCTCCCTGAGAGGCAGTAGCTAAGTTGATGGAAGAGTTCTTCCAACATTGTGGAGTCTATGCTGGGGGTTAGGTCAGTTTAACTGTTACACAGGCATGTGGATTTTTCACACCCCTGTGTGACATAGCTTGGTCAACCTAACTTTTTAGTGTAGACCTAGCCTTAGGGCTAATGTACACTACAGCAACTGAAGGAGCAGAGTCTGTCACTGTAGTAACTCACCTCCCCAGGACATAGTAGCTAGGTTGATAGAAGAATGTCTATTTTGGGGGTTTAGGTGGGCATAGCTGTGGTGCTCAGGACTTTTGATGACCCGAGTGTCATAGCTACGTCAACCAAAGTTTTAAGTGTAGACCAGGCCTAAAATATGTGTGTGTTTTGTTTTAAACTGATTTACTTAAACCGGTGCAAACTCCTCTGCTCCTATTTCAGTTTAAGAGCGGTTTATATTGTTTTTAGTTTAAGCCAGACTGGAATAAGTCACTCTGAAACTGAGTACCTTCATAGGCATTTGCACTGGTTTCACTACATGGGTTTTTAAACTGATTTTAAGTTAAGTTGGTGTAGCTTTCTCATGTAGATGTACTCTAAGGTATAACTTTCAGAATGTATTAAATGAGGAGTTGATAATTTACTCCATGCTCTATTTAACAATATTCTCTATGTTCAGCAGATTTATTTAACTTGCTGGGGGCATGGCATTGGAGATGTAGCAGTACAGGTATTTTTCATTCTGTCTAGTGGTTTTAGTCCTCAGGCTAACAGCAAAACTTTGGCCACAGTTGTGACATGATTGATAACTCCGGGACCTGAATATTTGCAGTTTTATTTTGTATCCATTAAAACCAATGCCTGCAAAATGCTCTAATTGTATTGGTATTGATTTCACGTACAGAATCATTTCACCCATAAAGATTATTTTTAGAGCTCCTGTAATTGTATCTCTCTCCCCCGCTCTTTTCCAGTGGAATCAGACCATTGAACTCTTTCGTGAAGGGATGCCATTACGGAGGCATCGCAGTCTTTTCAAAAACTATGAGTGTTGCTTCAAAGCCTCAGAGGCAGTAGACTGGTTACATAAACTGCTCAGATGTAACCAAAACTTTGGCCCAGAAGTGACTCGTAATCAAACAATTCAGCTGCTTAAAAAATTTCTGAAAAATCGTGTTATTGAAGATATCAAAGGAAGATGGGGCAAGGAAGACTTTGAGGACGACAGTCATTTATATAGGTAAATCATTGTATGATGTATCCTGGGTGAATTTAGTTCTTGTGAAAGTAAGGGATTAATGACATTAGTTAGGGGTTTTGCAAACCCACTTACTTTGTGCATCTACTTATCTCTAAGCATACTCACCCGTTATCTTTTATTACAGTCCTGCTCTTCAGTAGACCCAGAGATACTATGTTATTCTAATATTAGGAATCAAGTATCAGGGAGTAGCCATGATAGTCTGTATCCACAAAAACAACAAGGAGTTCGGTGGCACCTTAAAGACTAACAAATAAATCTGTTAGTCTTTAAGGTGCCACTGAACTCCTTGTTGTTAATATTGGGAATGTTACTTGAAGCACCCTTGTATCTGAAGTTTTATTTTTTGAGCAACATATATAAACAGTTTCTAGTCACTCCCAAATAATCTGTAGTATACAAACCTGGTTTTTGCTTACTGTGACAAATATTTTTACTAAATAAATCAAAACATACACTAAAGTCCCCAATGGACTAACACTTATGCATGTGATTAATTATACACGCTTGAGTACTTCTCTTGGTGGACTCCTGACTACACTTCCAGGAAGTTTTGGTCCTCGTTTATCATGGGCATCTGGGAAAATCAACTCCAGAGATAACTCCATTGAGTTTCTTCTGGGTCTCTTCCTCCTGTTTTCTTTCTACTTCTTAGCCTTCAGCCCCTAAATTCCTTACTCGGCTCTGATGTTCAGGAGTTTCTGCAGTGGCCATTTTTTCCAACACCTTAGGGAGAGAAGAGACAGGTGTTTTCTGAATCTGAATCCGAATCCTTCTTGCACTGTTAGATATCGCTTAGCATGTGAACAAGACTCCACCATCCCTGTCTATCCTGAACTGCTCTTTGTGTGGCCTCTTTGTTAAGTCCCATAAGTTTTCCCTCTCTCAGTAGTGTTAAATGGAGGGATTCTTTCAGTTAGTGCCTTTATGTTTTCCTCCAGCTGCCTAATAGCATACCTGCCATGGTAGTTGTTCTGGCTTCATTCCTAAACCATATACCAAATATTTTGATTGTCTTTTCTGGATAACTTTAGAGATAGAGGGTTGATGAACTCTGATGATTTTCAGCATTTGTTACAAATTCATTCCATTTATTACCTTGTATTTTTCTAAGGCATTTGCTTTTGAAGGCATTTAGATGTCTGTCTGTACCTTTCACCAGCTTCCAGCTTTCACATTCATGTATTAAGATGGAAATAACATTGGAATTGAAGATTTGTAGTTTGGGGTGTAAATTGTAGATTTTCAATGACCAATTCTTGTTTAAACTGGAAAATGTGGCTGCAAGCTTGCTCATCATGATATTATTTCCTTCTGGACACCCCCCATTGGCTTGCACGTTCCTGCCAAGGTGTGTGAATTAATTCACTTCTTGTATTCCTTTGCCTTCTAAAGTAATGCTTGAGTAGGAGTTTCTGGAGTTCCTATTACACTTGTTTTTTCATAATTGATTAGTAACTTTGCCTTCTTTGCTATGCTGGACAGACTTGCAATCTCTGCTTGCATGTTAGTAGAACTGTGGCTTAGAAGAGCTACGACTGTCCAAACACTGGGTAAATCTCAAACAAGACTGGAGGCTATGTATGTTGGGTTAAAAAGAAATTTAGGTCACCAAAAATTAAAAATCAACTGTTCATTGAGACCATCTTAGGAGGATGGGACAATTTTTTAAAAATTCCTGTCACTGGGGCCCTCTTCCTTAGCTACTTGAATTAATAACCAGGGATTTATCCCTAGGAAATATCAAAGTGTCTATTTGTTGTGTGGAAGAGCTGAGATTACTCAATCCAGACAGCTATTCCTTGGTCTTGGTTTGAAATAATACCATGAGATATATAATATACAGATCCCATATTTTCATTGTTTACAAATAAAATATTTTATTGTGAAATTTGGATATAAGACTGCTCTATCTTGACCTTTAACCACATTTGAGGCACTCCAGAGCAAACTGGAAGATCACAAAACATTTAATTTCTAAGACGTATATAATTTTGGTTGAAAAAGATGTTGATCGGAAAATAACCCAGATGAAAAGGTGGGAGAGGGATTTGGACAAATTGATCTAGATGTACAGGTCTCTGTATGGCAAAGGGGATATACATCTTCAATTAGTTTAGCTCACAAATGAAATTTTTATAAATTACTGTGTAGATGGCATTAGACTCCAGTTAAGATGCATCATATTTTTGCTACTAGGGATGCACTCCATTTGAGGGATTGCAGGGACAGGGGAACATACTTGCACATGTGGTGGTTGTGTCTAGAAATTAGATGGTTTGGGGAGGAAATTATTAAAGAGATTAATCTTATAGCAAAATGCCAGCTTCTGAGAGATCCCCTAACCAGTTTACTTAATGCTCCAGTAAGGATCTACATTTTAAACAGAAATGACAAATTTAATTTTTTTCATTGTTAGCAGCAAGACTTTGTATTGAATGTTATTGGAAAAATATGACTTCTCCTATGGAAGTGTGGTGTAGTAAAATATGGACTGGCCTTATAATGGAGAAATTTTCATGCCCAGTACATACACAAGAGAAGTGCCCCCAAAAGTTATTTAGAAATTTGGTCACCCTTTTTAGCATACTCTGAGAGGGGGGACTCCTCAGCCACCAAGCCAGAATTGCTAGCTAGGTACTTCTGAATATTAACCTGATTCTGATAAACATATTACACCGTACTATACTTATTACTTAATGTTTTATTGTAACTTCACCTTAATAAAGTTTCAAAAAAGGAAGGGAAAATAAAGGGCAACATCATCAGCAAAATCTAGATCTTCTAGTGTACTGCTGTTGAACCGTATGATGGTTGCGTTGTATCCATTTATACTTTTTCTCATAATGAAGTTAATGGCAATACCCAACAGTAGATTTTATTCCTGCTATTTCTTGGTGCAACCAATGCCCAGTAGGAGTCCATCCAACTCTGGACCTCCAGAGCTTGATCACCATCTTGGGAAGAAAAAGTTCTGGATGAAAACCCCTTCCAGATTGTGCTCTTTCTTTCTTTCTTTCTTTCTTTCTCTCTTTCTTTCTCTCTCCCTCCCTCCCTCCCTCCCTCCCTCCCATGGTAATACTATATTATCTGGTCAGCCTGAAGGATACCTACTTTCATGCCTCAATTTATCCCAGGCATTGGCAGTCCTTCCCTTTGACTTAGGGGAATCTTTATTTCAGTTTGTCTCCCCATTTCTTCCTATTTTTACTTTTCAGGCTTCCACCAAGATCCTGGTAGCATTGCAAGGGCATATACCTATACCCTTATTTTGACAATATTCTCATCCATGCCTTCTTTGAGTCCCAGGAGATTCACTCTCAGGACAGTGTTCTTCAATATCTTTGTTTCCATGGCTTCCTGATGAATCTGCAAAGCTCTCTCTCCCACCCTGGTAATGCTGCACTGAGGAGCGGTGGTATACATTTAAATGTGGTAAAGCAGGTTGGGAGCCCTGTTCCAGGTTCTTATTTCCTCTCTTGTCTTGGTAAAGGCTATTTTTCATCTGCCAGGCCATTTCATAACCTGTGTGGACATAGTCTCTTGGGCTTGCTGCTTGCCTTCACCTTGTTGGTTTGGTCAGGTCCTCTCCTTCACTAGTCCTTCTCAGGTTGAGTGGAGCTTGGCAGGCAATCTCCTTTTGTAATGCTGGTGCCGTGTAGTGCAGTTCATTTCAGGATCAGGGAAAAACTGATGGAGAGAAAGATAGCAGGAGATGAAAAGGGATACTGGAAGGAGAGGAAGACAGACCAGGATCTCACATGTATCCGGCTGGAGTCCTCGCTGGTGCAGCGCTGATAGTCAAAAGTTGTCCCCACTTGGTGTCATGATGAAAATCCTTCTGTTGTGTGTGCAGTGGGGTGGGAGAAGTTCCTTTCTTTCCTCCCCCAAGTCTTTTTTTTTTTAAGGGTCCCCAAAAGGGGCAATTGGCAGACTTGTCCATCCTTTTGTTATTTTGTCCACCAATTAGATCTAATTTTTTAAGCACCAATTTTGGTCCCTTGATTTCCGAGTCCCCATCTCCTCTTGTTTACTAGTCATATCTTAAAAGTCCTTGGGTAACATCAGTAGATCCTCTCTGTTTTTAAATAAATTCTGTCTTTTTTGTCTCCTTCTTACATCTTTTCTTAATCGTATAAAACAGATCATTGTGACAATTCATTAACCTTTACCTACTTTTCACCTGCTAGGCCCCAATTATTACATCATCATCTGCTGAGCCATTTTGTAACCGGCATGTACCTAATGTGTTGGATCTGTTTTCACCTTTGGCTATTTCAACCATACCCAGCTAACCTAGTGCTATTCTCTGAGAGAATCACTTTGTTCCTCCAGTCTTCCCTTTTGACAGCTTCCATTTCCTCAAGAGGGTCTCTACATCCTACTTTCTGACCCTTCTTTCCTTATAACCATTATTATTCAATATTTTATATTACAGCTTTTCAAATTGGGGTGCCTACATCGGGCTACTTTTCCATTCAAGGGGTTTGGTCTTTCGCCAAACAGAGGCCAAATATCACTCTTCTATAGCTCAGGGCCTTCTTCCTAGTCCTTTAGGCCTGAGAGCTCCATGTCACGAGCAGACATGTCTTGATTCGATGTGGCACCAGGGCTGCTGTTGCCTACATGAATAGATGGATATACTAAAGCCACCTTCCCCTAGTAGAGGTTCATATTTTCTTCTGGTGTGCGGTTTCTCCAGGGCAAGAGCACTACTGTTGCACAACGGCTCAGCTGTCATTCACTCACTCCTGGGGGTGGATCTTTTTTACCTCTCAGGATGCATAGTTTAGGGTGTGCAGTCCTACAAGCATCACACTGATGTAAATTTTCTTTCAGTAATGGTTGCTACATCCACAGCCTGTCTGAAATATTTCTTCCTAGTATGTAAGAAGATAGAGACATTTGAGAAGGGAAAATTATACACCAGTAATTCCCTTTCTCTTTCCCTGCTTGCTTGTGTCTCTTGCATATCTCCTCTAGTCTGTCTTGTCTATTAACATCTCTTTAGCCCAGGAAGTCATTAGTTGATTGGAAGAAGGCTGATTAGATGCTCAGATAGGTAACTTGATTGCCTGCACTTCTGGTAAGTGAAGCCTGCACTTCTGGTAAGTGGAGCCAGAATGCAATCTATTTAGAATCTTCTTTCCTAGGATGAGAGGTGAGGAGGAACAAAAGGAAGTCATGTTAGTAACTTCTGTCTTCAACTTTTGCTAGCTGATAATTGGCTGGGGTCATCAGAATATGTAAAATTCATTTAAGTGTTGTCTGGGTTTTTGTGTCCACGTACTCCCATGGTAACAACCACCGTTAAAATATTTGTAACATTTTTATTAAAGATAGAGAAAAGAAGAAAAAAACTTAATATTTGAAACATAAAGAATTAAGACTTTCATTTTAACAATTTCTCTTAATTCCTTTCCTTTAACTCAACAGAACCTTTCATTTGAAAAAACCCTGTTTGACAGTGCTTTTACATAGTATTAATGGTATTAATTGTCCTATTCGGATTGTCCTATTCACTGCAGCAGTGAAAGGAGCAGACCGTGGGGCCGCCCAGCGGCTCCACGCCAGCAGCTCCTCCGGCGTGACTGTAGCGCCTCCAACCATGCCTCCAGCCCTTCCACGCAGTGGCGTCTCCTGTCTGGGGTCTGAACTGCAGGGCTCTCCTGGGAACTGCAGTGGCGAAAGAAGCATAATGTGCAGCTCCTCTGGTGCGGCTGTACCGCCCTGGGCCCTGCCCCCAGCCCTGTCCTCTGGCAGGGCTGCCTACAGACCCCGGACAGAGGACGCTAGACACAGCCGTGTGGAAGGGCTGGGAGCGGTACAGCAGCTCCACGTTCTGCTCCTCCAGTGTCTTTCCAGTACAGCGTACCGGCTACAAATATCCTACTGGTATGGCATACCATACCGTACCACCCTACTTGCACCACTGGATGTGGTGAGATGATTTAGTTGTCCCTGCCTACAGGCCAATCTCCTTTCTTCAGCAGCAGCATATGCCCTGCATGCCCTCCCCATGCCCTATCCTAGTCATAAAGGGGCAGCTCCCATTTCTGTTATATAATTTATATCACTATTAACAAAAACAACAAATAGAACAATAAACAATGTTCAAAACTGTTACTAAATATAAACAATATTAACCTATTTCTAAAAAGTCTCTTCTAGGGAACTCACTCACATATGTTCTTGACGGATTCATTGATATTCCTTCTGAAGACCCATCTTTCTCTGGTATCTTGACCACAGTTCTTTGCTCAAGGGAAGCAATTTCATGGCGCTAATATGGGCTTTTTCTTTTTCAGCTGTGATGCATGTGGGTGGAACCTGTGATGGGTCAACAAGTATTTGGATCAGGGTGTGCTCTGTGACTGGTCCATGACACACTTTATTGAGAAGGAAGATACATACGGATCTGTTTCATGTGCTGTCTGCTTTGCTTTGGTGCGTTGTGCAACTGTCTTGAGAGCTAACGCTTGACAAGTTCTGCATGTGCCATCTTATTATTTGTTGTTCATTGTTGTGAAACTTCAACTCTAAGTAACCATTAATCAGTGTGAATGTGGTGGTGGTGTTTTATTATGTTGGAATGAATCTCTGCTTGGGCAATAAGCATTGCACTCCAGGTGGGTAGTAAGGAATGCTAACTCTCTAGTTTTCATGCCTCTTTTCCCCCTTCCTCCCACATCTTGAGAGAACTTTTTGAGGTATTTTTGTATCCATTTATATAGATTTTAATCTCTGGCAGATTATATGTTTTACCAGTAGCTTTTAATTGACGTAGCCTTCATTCATTTTCTGGTTTATTTTTATGATCTGAACTCGTCTATTTTAGTAATAATTTCAAAACTCTTTTGAAAGATTAAACCAGGTTAATGGATCTTTGATCTATAGGTGCAACTGCTTACTATAATTCTCATTTTCTTTATGAACCTTGAATACCGTGTGCAGTTCTGATTGCCCCATCTCAATAAAAGATATATTAGAACTGGAAAAGGTACAGAGAAGGGCAACAAAAATTATTAGCATTATGGAACGGCTTCCATTTGAGGAGAGAGGAAAAAGACTGGCACTGTTCAGCTTGCAAAAGAGACAATTAAGGGGAGATCTGATAGAGGTCTAAAAATCATGACTGGTGTGGAGAAAGTAAATAAGGGAGTGTTATTTACTCCTTCTCATAACACAAGAACTAGGGGTCACCAAATGAAATTAATAGGAAACAGCAATGTTCCCTCTAATTTTTTCCACCCATTTGTGGAATGAATTTTGCTATGTGCACCAAGGTAATGTGCGGATATGCGCCACCAGTAGAAACAAAAAACCTAGAGATAATATATATATTTTAAAAAAGTTACCATAGGGATAATTACTCCAACCAGGACAGGTTAGGCATTTTAGAACTCACAACTCAAAGAATTAAATTTAAGCATAAGAGAGAAATAAAAATGATGAAATATAAACTAACGCTTTGAAAGAATAAAATTACAGAGAATGTATGTGCATTGCAGGAAGTATCAAGAAGTAACAACAACAACAACAACAACAAATACAAGTATGTGGTGGGAGATGAGTGTGAAAGACTTTGTGTGTACGTGTGGGAGACATAGACTTTGTGTGTGACAAAGTGTGTGTGTGTGTGTGTGTGTGTGTGTGTGGGCCGTGGAGGGGAGAGGGGTGTGTGTGGGTGTCTGAGAGAGAGAGACACACACACACACACACGTCTCTCCCTCCACGGCCCCGAGGCTGTGGGGGAGAGGCGCCTCTCCCGTCCCAGCCGCAGCCCCAGTTGGAGCTGGGGCTGTGGGGGGGAGAGGCGCCTCTTTTCCCCACCCCGTCAAGCTCCTCCAAACACCCGTCACCTCACCCCACTGCCCCCACCCTCCACATTCTCCATGCTCACCAGTGTGCGTGCCTGCGCGGCTGGTGCACAGACCCTTGGGGCCATGTAGGCACGCACCTGAGAGGGAACACAGCAGGTTTAAAACAAACATAAGAAAGTACTGAACTTCTTCACACAACACACAGTCAATCTGCAGAACTTGTTGCCAAGGGATGATGTGAAGGCCAAAACTATAATTGGGTTAAAAAAAGAATTAGATAAGTTCATGGAGGGTAGGTCCATCAGTGGCTATTAGCTAAGATGATCATGGACACAACCCCACGCTCTGGGCGTCACCAAGGCTCTGACTGCCAGGTGCTAGGACTGGATGACAGGGTATGGCTCACTTGATAATTGCCTTGTTCTGTTCAGTCTCTCCGAAGCATCTGGCATTGGCCACTATTGGAAAACAGGACAGTGGGCTAGATGGATCATTGGTCTTACCCAGTATGGCTATTCTTATGTTCTTATGAACTTGGAATACTTTTTATTTTATTTTAAAGTATGCAGTAAGATTGTGACACTTTCACAGCTTGTTTCTTCTTATTGCATGAAAGCTCAGCTATCCTGAGAAATGTTTTTTCTACATTGTATCTTATAATATACAAGATAATGGTTCAGGTTAACTAACAGTACATGTTTCAATGTATGACTATATTGGTTGATCCATGTTATAGTTAGAGCCCTGCACGGATACAAAAATGTGGATCCGTATCTGATCCACAAGAATTAACTTGTATCTGACCCGCGATCCACAGTCCGTCTTTTATCTGCATCCGCACCATACCCGCAGCAGCACGCTATCTCACAGTGCCTCTATGGCTTAATAATTGTGCATACTATTATTATTGTTTGTTTGTTGTTATTTTAAACATCAATCTTATTATACAACAGGCATCAGAACAAATAGCCTTTTACATTAAAAATAATAAAATAAACGTCTCTAGTCAATACGGCTCAAAATCACAAACTGAACTATAAAATAAAAAAGTCTGTCGCCTATTTAGAGCGATTTATAAAGTCATCACTCTTAGAGCTCAGTAAGCCCAGTTTCTTTGCACCAGCCACTGTTCTCCCTGTGGAAGCATGCAAGGGGAATACTATCGCAGGGCTACAGTGCTTAATTTTTGCTGTGGCTTCCTGGGGCTGAGCCCTGGCACCTCTCAGCTTGGCAAGTCATCCTCCTAGAGGGGTTGTGAGGGGGCAGTGAGGAGCAATGACAGGCGCTCCATGACAGTTTCCCCATGTGGATGCAGGAGGGGGATGCACAGTTTAGGAGGTAAAGGGGGCATAGGAGGGGGAGTGCAGGGGGTAGGGGCGCACAGGAGGGGGGTGAAGGTGCTCTCTGGCTGCTCAGCCAGTGCTTAATTTGTGCCATATCAGGTCAGTTGGAGAGGGAGGCAGCTGTTTCTGCAAAGTAAGTCAGTATGGCTTCCCTCTCCGACTGACCTGATACGGCAATGAAGTCAGGAGAGGTTTTCTAAATTGCTTGGCTGCTTAAACTGCAGCAATAGGAGCATGTGGGATTTTACTACGTGTCTTAATCTATCGCCTCCCCTTTCTCTGTATATGGAGGGTGAGGGAATATGGGATCTGGAAGGTGGGAAAGCAGCCTCATAGGCTATGAGATGCAGACAGTTGTTTCACTGCCTTTTGAGACCCTATGTTTAGAACTCTGCATAAATACAAAATTTGTGTTTGTGTCCCATCTGCGATCTGCAAAAATGGTCTGTGGATATAAAGTGAATATCCATGGATTTGCAGGGCTCTAGTTATAGTAAAATCACTTTATTTGTATATAGTTCTGTCACATGTTACTCTTGTAACAAACTAATCTCCACTCAACTCATTTCTTAATTAAATGTAATTTATCTTGTGACATTTTGTGACCTAAGGGTTTTTTCCCTGGTGAAAAGACTTTCTTTTGTGTGCTGAAAATTGTCCTTTCACATTCATGTCCTCCTTTCAAATATCTTAAAGCAGTTTTGATTCTGTCTGTAGTTGGATTTTTTTAAAACAAGATTATAGGTCTGCTTGATAAATGCAATTCTGTTGATATAGTACACTTGGATTTCTCCAAGGCATTTGACTTGGTACATCATGGCATTCTGATTAAAAAATCTTGCATTATATGGACTTAATAGGGGACACATTAAAAATTGGCTTGCTGACAAATCTCAGTGTCAATGAGGGGACCATTTCTAGAAGGCTTTCATGGTCCAACACTTTTTAATATTTTTTTTAATCAACTATCTAGATGATGGTATAAAATCTTTGCTGTTAAAGTGTGCGCATGACACACAGATTAGTGGGATAGTAAAGGAGGACAGATTACTGTAGCAGAGTGATCTGAATCACCTGGTAAAATGGTCACAGGCTAACAAAATGCATTTTTAATACAGTTAAATGAAAGGTAATATATCTGGGAACCAAGAATGCAGGTTATACTTAAGGGGTGCAAGATACTGTATTAGAAAGCAGTGACTCATGGCTTGTCTTCAGTACGGCACTAAATTGGTACAGCTGGTCGATGCAACAGCATTGATTTAGCAGGTCTGGTGAAGACGCTATAAGTTGACGGGAGAGCATCTCCCGCTGACATAGCGCAGTGTAGAGACCATGTTAAGTCAATGTAAGTTACATCACTCAGGGGGGATGGGTTTTTTACACCCCTGAGTGATGTAACGTATGTCGACTTAAGCGGTAGTGTAGACAAGGCCTCAGAGAAAAACTTAGGGGTCATTGTAGAAAATTGCCTCAGCATGAGTTCCCAGTGTGGTGTCATGGCAAAAATGACTAATCTGATCCTTGCGTGTATAGAGGGGAATATCAAGTAGAAGGGAAGTGATATTTTGTGTCTGTATACAGCATTGGTAAGACTGCTGCTAGGATACTATGTTCTATTCGGGTGTCTGGGCTTCAAGAAGGATGTGGAAACGAACAGAACATAAGAATGGCCCTACTGGGTCAGACCAAAGGTCCATCTAGCCTAGTATCCTGTCTTCTGACAGTGGCCAGTGCCAGGTGCCCCAGAGGGAATGAACAGAACAGGTAATCATCAAGTGATCCAGGTTAACTGTGAGCTGTGTGAAGAAATACTTCCTTTTATTTGTTTTAAACCTGCTGCCTGTTCATTTCATTTGGTGAGCCCTAGTTTTTGTGTTATGAGAAGGAGTGTAAATAACACTTCCTTATTTATTTTCTCCACACCAGTAATGATTTTATAGACCTCAATCCTATCCCCCCTTAGTCATCTCTTTTCCAAGCTGAAAAGTCCCAATCTTATTAATCTCTCCTCATATGGAAGCTGTTCCATACCCCTAATCACTTTTGTTGCCCTTTTCTGAACCTTTTCCAATTCCAATATATCTTTTTTGAGATGGGGCGACCACATCTGCACACAGTATTCAAGATGTGGATGTACCATGGATTTATATAGAGGCAACATGATATTTTCTGTCCTATTATCTATCCCTTTCTTAATTATTCCCAGCATTCTGTTCGCTTTTTTGACTAACGCTGCACGTTGAGCGGATGTTTTCAGAGAACTATCCACAATGACTCCAAGATCTCTTTCTTGAGTGGTAACAGCTAATTTAGACCCCATCATTTTATATGTATTCTTGGGATTATGCTTTCCAATGTGCATTACTTTGCATTTATCAACATTAAATTTCATCGACCATTTTGTTGCCCAGTCACCCAGTTTTGAGAGATCCTTTTGTAGCTCTTCGCAGTCTGCCTGGGTCTTAATTATTTTTAGTAATTTTGTATCATCTGCAAATTTTGCCATCTCACTGTGTATCCCTTTTTCCAGATCATTTACGAATATGTTGAATAGGACTGGTCACAGAACAGACCCCCTGAGGGACACCACTGTTTACCTCTTTCCGTTCTGAAAACTGACCATTTATACCTACCCTTTGTTTCCTATCTTTTAACCAGTTACCAATCCAAGAGAGCACCTTCCCTCTTATCCCATGGCAACTTAGTTTGCGTAAGAGCCTTTGGTGAGGGACCTTGTCTGAAAATCTAAGTACACTATATCCACTGGATCCCCTTGGTCCACATGCTTGTTGACCCCCTCAAAGAATTCTAGTAGATTGGTGAGGCATGATTTCCCTTTACTAAAACCATGTTGACTCTTCCTGAACAAATTATGTTCATCTATATGTCTGACAATATTGTTCTTTATTATAGTTTCAACCAGTTTGCCTGGTACTGAAGTCAGGCTTACAGACCTGTAATTGCCGGGATCACCTCTGGAGCCCTTTTTAAAAATTGGCGTCACATTAGCTATCCTCCCGTCATCTGGTACAGAAGCTGATTTAAACTATCGGTTACAGACCACAGTTAGTAGTTCTGCAATTTCACATCTCAGTTCCTTCAGAACTCTTGGGTGAATACCATCTGGTCCTGGTGACTTATGGCTGTTTAATTTATCAATTTGTTCCAAAACCTCATCTAATGATACCACAAATGCTGGGGAAAGTTCAAAGAAGGGGCCACAAAAATGATCCTAGAGCTGGAAAACGTATGATTTGAGGCTTAAGGAGTTCAATTGATTTAGTTTATTGGGGAAAAAAAAAAAAAGTTGAGAGGTTACCTCATTGCTATGTACTTACACATGGAAAACATTTGTTAGTGGGGTTTTTCAATCTTGCTGACAGAGGCATAAGAAAATTTAATGGCTGAAAGCTGAACAAATTTAGTCTTGAAATAAGATGCAATTTCCTAACTATTAGGGTAATCAGACATTGGAAGACCTTACCAGTGGAAGTGGTTGTCATCATTTGGAGTCTTTTTTTTCGGGGGGGGAGGGGTGTTAATATGTCTACACTGCAATTAAACACTTTTGTCAGCTGATTTGGGCTTGTGGGGCTCAGGCTACAGGGCTGTAAAATTGTGGTGTAGATGTTAAGGCTGGAGCCCAAGCTCTGGGACCCTGCAAGGGTGGAGGGTCCCAGAACCTGGACTCCAACTGGAGCCTGAAATTCTACACTGCAATTTTATAGCCCCGCAGCCCAAACCAGAGTCAGCTGACATGGGCCAGCTGGGGGTGTTTAATTGTAGACATACCCTTAGACAAGATTAGGAATCTTTTGAAAAGATAAACTCTAATGCATTTTCTAAGGAAAACTCCTCAGCCTGTGTGTGTAAGCAGTTGAGCCAGATAGTTGTGATGGTCTCCTCTGGACTTGGAATCTGTAACTCTGTGAATCCCCCAGTTCATCTCCTTCCTTCATGAGCCTCCTCTTCATGGGGAGAACGGAAATGGTTGCATTGCCCTCAGCATGCTCATAACCCTTGCAGCTCTGCATTAAAGACCACGACTGTCATTAAGTTTTATGCTTCAGGGCTTCAACTGGCCACCTGCAGTGGGCAGGAAGGAATTTTGTTTCCTGCAATTGACCAGATGTATTCAGAATTATTCATCAGATTTGGGGTTGGGGAGAAATTTTTCCCAGGTCAGATTGGAAGGGACCTTGGATTTTTTTGACCTTCCCCTGTAGCATGGGGCGCGGATCACCTGGCTAGGGTAGGGGTAGTCAATAGGCGGACTGCAGATCAAATTTGGACTGCCAGATCCTTTTGAATCGATCCCCAAATCTTTTTATTTACTTATAATTATTATTTTATTTATTATTTATTATTATCATTATTTTTATTATTTTCTCTGGACCTTGACTATACCTTGACCAAGAAATTTGGACCTTTTAAAAAAATTAATTGATTATCCCTGTGCAATGGTCATCTGGTCATATCTCAGCTAATCAATTCCATGCCATTGTGAAGGCTTTGTGGATTGATGGCAACTTAGTCTTTCCTGTTTTCTGCTTGTGATACACAACTTAGTTTCCCGAGGACTGAAATGCTTTGGTCTAATTAAAGTCTTTGGGCTCAGTATAGGGGTATTTGGGTGAAATGTGATGGCTTGTGATATGTGGTAGGTCAGCCTAGTTAAAATAATGGTCCCTTCTGGCCTTAAACTCTGAAATATTGGTGGCAATCTTTTGGCACTGGTGGGTATTCAATTCTTATCCTTAAATACTCAACATATTTTGTGTTTTCTGCTTAATATTTGCAGAGAGAGAAAGTCAGTTAGGCAATTTTTGAGTGAAATCAAGAATTTTGCATGATTTCTTCTTGAATAGACACAATCTTTCTTCAAGTATGCTTGATATATATATTTTTTGACTTGTTTAAGCCATCTATGACTGTGGAGTTTGGATTTCCAGTACCCAACCATGCTCAATATGCACTAAAAAAAACTTTTGCTTTCCATCTTTATTTTTCAGTATATTTAATATCCTGGGCGCTTCAGCTGTAATGGTATAGGTAGGGGTGAAAAAGAGGTGAATGTAGGTATGTTCCTTTTTTTAATTGAATCAACAAATACTACACAAGTTTTGGGGACAGTAGTCACCTTTATACTTTATGTAAACTGTTAAATTGATCCTTTTTATGGTGACTTTCAATGATGAGACCATTACTGAAAGATGTGAAGGGTAGTCTTCCATTTCTGTTTTATAGGAGTGGAGAAAATAAGTGAGTAAACTCTGACTAAAACTTCCAGGCACATGGTCAAATGCCTAAATTGCTCATGAAATTAAACCACCAAAAATATGAACATATTAAGTACAGCCTAATGCAAGAGAATACTTATCATTTTGTAATGGCAAATACCCTATGGTTTATACATCAGTATGTCTTCACTGATTGCCACAATTTGAGGCTTCAGTGCTGTTGGGTGTTATATTTCATTGTGGTGTGTAAAAGCATTGACACCTGTAGGTTCTGCAGTTTCTGGAATCTGAGCAGTTGCATTTAAAGTTGCTCAGAAAAAAGACCTGCACCTCAGATGGCTGGCTGACATCTGGGAGGATTGTGGCAGCTCTTTCACTACTGGTGGCAGTGTGGGTGGCACTGTCTCCAGTCACCACTTCAACCATAAACTTCTCTGGGGTGTTGTTTCCCTCTTTTCCCACCCCCTCCCACATCCAATACTCTCAGCTGAAGGCTTCACTAACCCCAAAGGTCAGTCTTGGTTTGCTGTATCTAAGGTGCTTGCTATGAATAATTAATCAGATTAGCTTTAACCATCTCAAAGTCTGAGGTGGTCCGTCTGTTGGCTCCACAACCCAAAAGGGTGACTTTGCCTAAAGCTGAGTTCAATGCTATCAGGAGGAAGTGAACAAGCCCACTAGTACCTCTTACTGTGAGAGGTATGATAGCCTACTTTACCTTCCTTCCAGAGGAGAAGAGGGTAGAGCTGGGGTGTGACAATCTTCCCTCACTGTACAAAATGCTGGTACCGTTGTTTATTCTTAGACTGCCAGGAGTTGGCTCTATCAGTCTCATTTCCTCATAGCCAGTGCTTCTGCCTATTGATCACTCTTCCTGAATCTATGGCTTCAGCAGGGAGGGCAGCAGTGGGAATGCTGAAACAATGGAGATGAAATGGAGGTTGCTTGGAAAAAAGGAGGGAGAGAATTATAGGCAAAGAGACCGTAAGAAAAGCACCACAGACATGGTCATTTAAAACTCTAAAAATGATGTAATAGTTGAAATACCAAAATGTTACATTAGTAGTGAGGGTATTAACTATATTGCTTATAAGACATACTACTAGAGTTGTGAAATTTGTGTGGAGGAGGCTTTTGTTGTCTGTAGTAAGAGTTCATGCCCTTCTTTGGATACTGCTAAACCATTCCTGCGAAGGCTTTGACATCTCTCTGGATTATAAAGATTCTTTTGAAGAGGGATTCTGGTGATGGTGACTGTGACGTTAAACTCCATATTCTTCATGGAAATATGGTTGTGATATGAATATGGTACGACTAAGATATACTTTATGCAAGATGGCTCATGTAAGGTATCATTGGAAAGGTTATGATTTACTGAATGTGTTTATCCTATTTGTATGCATGTATCTTTTTTATATCTGAAGCTGGGAATATTGACCATGTCTCTGTATTTCAAATGTGCTATGTTGGATGAGGCCAAACAATGGTAGTGGCTTCTTGAAGAAATGCACACAAGCAAAAGGATCACCCCAGGAATTGTGTGCAATAGAAACCTCTCAGAGATAGCACTACACAATGGGAACTGTTTAACCCAGGTCACAGCAAAAAAGCTTTCCAGCAAGTGGGGGGAAGATATAAAAGAGGGACAATGACAACAGGAAGGGTCCTCACTCTCCCTACAACAACACACCTGAAAACACCTGAGGAAAAAAGGCTGAACTGTGAGAAGTGATGGTCCCAGGCTAAGATCTTTTAGCCTGTGTATGAAAAGCTGGGAAAGCGAAGGCAACTTGTGCCTTAAGAATCTGCCAGCCTGTTTATCACTCAGGATGAGAATTTGTTAATTTGTATCTTACCTATCTAGTGTGTTAAGCTCAGTCTGCGGCTTTTGTTTATTTACTAAGGTAATCTGCTTTGTTCTGTTTGCTATCTCTTTAACCACTTAAAATTCACCTTTTGTAGTTAATAAACTTTTTATACTGTTTATAATAAAACCCAGTTTATGTAATTTCTAACTGGAAGGGCAAGAAGTTGTGCACATCTCTCTTCACACTGAGGAAGAGGGTGGATTTTTATGAGCTTGCGCTGTGCAGATTTTTCTATACAGTGCAAGACAGTATTGTTTTGGGTTTATCTCCCAAAAGCGGTGGGTACGTGAGTGCTGGGGGAATCCTCTCACACAAAGCTGACTTCAGTTTGTGACTGCAGCGGGGTGTGGCCCTACCTGTGTGTGTGTGCTACAAGAGGCCAGAGAGCCTAATTCAGCAAAGCAGGGAGAGGGAACCATGGCTGGTTGAGCAAGAGAGGCTCAGTGAAATTCCAGTACATCAGGTGGCACCCCAGAAGGGGGATCCAACCCGTCACAGTGACGTTTTGGGAATGGGTATGTGTGTGTGTTCGTTTTGTTCAAAAACGCTTCCCCATATAGGATAACCCGCACCCTGAAAGGACTTTTCTCTTGCATACTGCTCTTCCCCCCAAGATGCAGGTGCAGAGAACCTGCAATCTACTCAGTATTGGCTGAGTCACTTGCACTAGCTAGTTGAGCTTTGAAGAAAGCCTTGTCAACAAAACTGAAGGGAAGTGTGTGTGTGTGTGTGTGTGTGTGTGTGTGAGAGAGAGAGAGAGAAAATCCCCTTGAAAATCAATGAAAATGTTTGATCAATTGGAGGAGTGGGTAGTGAATTTTCGGGAAAATTTCTGTCACTCTAGTTAAAATGTCCCCCTCCTGTCGGAGACAGGCCTAAGTTCCTTGTTAGCTGGCACTTCTGGGGGAGCTTCCCCTTGGTTTTAGGGACTGTGCATGGGTGGTCAGGCTTAATGGTTAGTTAGGTTCCAAGTCAAAGATGAGAGACAGAGTCAGATGTCAAGCTAGGGGTCAAAGTGTTGGGTAGGATGTAGGAGCAGGGACCTGGAGTGAGGCAGGTACCAGGATACACAGGAGTCTGGGTTAAGGAGGATAAGAACCAGGAACAGCCAGAGAGGCGGGAAGGCAGGGCTCAGGAATCATGTAAGTAGGCAGAGTCTATAGTAGCAGCCAGCCAGGGATTCCTGTAGTTGCTTGGACAACTTCCTGTGACTCTTCACGGTTTAAATAGAGCTTTCCAGCTAATTGGTGGTGCTGGATGTTTTTCCCAGTGAGGAACTTTGAGGGTGGGTCCTTTGTGAGCTAGCTCCATTCTCTAGTTGTTCAGGTGAGCTGCTTGGTGGTGTCCATGTGCTGAGCACTGCCTGGGGACCCGTTGGCCTGGGTTCAAGCCCATTATCCCTCACATTGGCTGGACACATTCTTCCAGGGTCCAGTTCCTCACCTATGCTGGCTAGGAGATTGAGTCCCCACTTCCTAGGTACTATTGAGTTAGCCCTTCTGGGGGCTCTAGGCCCATATTAACTCCACCCACTACCTCTGAGAGTACTCCTAAATTTGTCCCAAGATAATGGGATAGGCCAGCGTCGAGGCCAGCCCCACTACCAGGATCATAAGAACGGCAATAGTGGGTCAAACCAAAGGTCCATCTAGCCCACTGTCCTCTCTTCCGACAGTGGCCAATGCCAGGTACCCCAGAGGGAATGAACAAAACAGGTAATCCTCAAGTGATCTATCGTCCATTCCCAGCTTCTGGCAAACAGAGGCTAGGGACATCATCCCTGCCCAGCCTGGCTAATAGCCATTGATGGATGTATCCTCCATGAATTTATCTAGTTCTTTTTTGAACCCTGTTATAGTGTTGGCCTTCACAACATCCTCTGGCAAGGAGTTCCACAGGTTGACTGTGTGCTGAGTGAAGAAATACTTCCTTTTATTTGTTTTAAACTTGCTGCCTATTAATTTCATTTGGTGACCCCTAGTTCTTGTGTTATGAGGAGTGTAAATAACACTTCCTTATTTATTTTCTCCACACCAGTCATGATTTTATAGACCTCAATCCTATCCCCCCTTAGTCATCTCTTTTCCAAGCTGAAAAGTCCCAATCTTATTAATCTCTCCTCATATGGCAGCTGTTCCATACCCCTAATCACTTTTATTGCCCTTTTCTGAACCTTTTCCAATTCCAGTATATCTTTTTTGAGACGGGGCGATCACATCTGCACACGGTATTCAAGATGTGGACGTATCATGGATTTATATAGAGGCAACACGATATTTTCTGTCCTATTATCTATATCTCTTTCTTAATAATTCCCAACATTCTGTTTGCTTTTTTGACTGACGCTGCACGTTGAGCGGATGTTTTCAGAGAACTATCCACAATGACTCCAAGATCTTTCTTGAGTGGTAACAGCTAATTTAGTCCCCATGCACTCACCAAGGCCACTGCTTTGCAGTGCTGGGCATTCCATCACACTAGTCTAGTCGTAAGGGACTCGGCCTCTGGCTGAGCCCTAGACAGTCTGCCTGCTTCCAGGGTTGTCAATGAACACAAAAAAGAAACACAAATTAATAGTCCCACAGCCTGAAGAAAGAGCACCTTACTAAACATGTTCCTGTTAAGCTGTGGCCCCATAGATTAATATAGGGAAAATAGTCCCCTCAAGTAGGTGAATCAGCATCAAGCCCTCTCTTCTTCCAGGGAGGTGCTGCTTGGCAGTGGTCATCTGAAAAGCTCTTGCCTTCAGTCAACCCTCTCTCCAGGAGCTGGACACTGGGGTTCTGCTCTCCTTTCTGGTCTGCCACCAACAATACTATGTCTTTCCCTTTTAAGTTCCTCCAAATCTGACATTTCTTACAGGTGTGGTGGGATGGGGCTACCTAAACCCATATTAGCTCATTAACCCTGTGTTGCCCAGAGTGGGATTTGTTATACCACATCACAGTTCACAATTATTGGATCGCTTTTTCATATTAGCTACAGCTTTCCTTCTGCTTACCCAGAAGGAGTTGGAATCTAGACTTTCTTCCTGAATGCTTCAAGTTTCTCCAGCTCTTCTACCTTAAGGAGAAAGCCCTCCACAGAGAACTAGTCTTACCTCCTAGGATTTTCTCTCTTTTTACATGAGTTTCATGTTTTAAGATTTGATTTATTTAATCATTACTGTAACAAGCCTTTTTAAAATTCAGATTTCCAGATGTTATGAATAGCTCATTGTTCAGTTGTATGATTGTGACACAAGCGGTAAATCATACAGTTGACTTGATTAAAGAAAAATAATACATTTTTATTTGGTTTTTGAAAGTAAAACACATCAAGACTGGACAGGCAGGAACCTTTCCCAAGCTGCCGTAAAACAAAGTGCATACACTATAGCAGAGGTGGGCAAACATTTTGGCCTGAGGGCCAAAAATTTGGAAATTGTATGGTGGGCCATGAATGCTTATGAAATTGGGGGTTGAGAGGCTGAGGGCTCTAGCTGGGGCTTTGGGGTGGGGCCAGAAATGAGGAGTTCAGGGCGTGGGAGGGGGCTCCCGGCTGGGGCAGGGGGTTGGGGTACGGAGGCGGGGTGAGGTCTCTGGCTGGCGGTACAGGCTCTGGGATGGGGTTGGGGATGAGGGGTTGGGGGTACAGGAGGGTGCTCTGGGCTGGGACCAAGGGGTTTAGAGGGCGGGAGGGGAATCCAAGGCAGAGGGTTAGGGTGCAGGAGGGGGTCGGGGTGCAGGCTCCAGGCAGTGTTTACCTCAAGCAGCTCCCAGAAGCAGCGGCATGTCCCCTCACCAGCTCCGTTGCAGAGGCGCAGCCAGGTGGCTCTGCACACTGCCCCGTCCACAAGCGCTACCACTGCAGCTCCCATTGGCCATGGTTCCCAACCAATGGGAGCTGCAGAGCCCCTTGTCTGACCCTATGCATAAGAGCCGGAAGGGGGACATGCCGCTGCTTCTGGGAGCTGTGTGGAGCCACAGCATAGCACAGATCCTGGCGGGAATTTGTGGGCCAGATTAAAATGTCTGAAGGGCTGGACGTGGCTCCACATCACCTCCATATTCGTGCACATAACAAAATTTATGAGGCAGGGGTGGGACTGAGGGGTTCGGAGTGTGGGAGGGGCCTCAGGGCTGAGGCAGAGGGTTGGGGTGCAGGGGGAGGTGAGGGCTCTGACTGGGGATGGGGGCTCTGGGGTCGGGCTGGGGTCGAGGGGTTGGTGTAGGCTGCCCTGGGGCTACAGCAGGGAGAGAGGACTCCCCCTAGCTCTCTCTCCCATCACAGCAGCACCTCGGCTGGAGGGGAGAGGCACCTCTCCCTGCTGCAGCAGCTCTGGGGCTGGGGCCATGGGATAGGCGCCTCTCCCCTGGATGTGGCAGGTCCGGGGTTCGGCTGAGTTGGGGCGCCTTTTCCCTGTTCGCAGCAGGTTTGGGCTGGGGCTGGGTGGGGGCGCCTCTTCTCCATCTGTGGCAGTTCTGGGCTGGGTTGGGGCCAGGGGAGGGGCCCCGCTTCCCCGGCTGGCGGTCCTAGAGGAGTGGAGGGGCCGGAGAGGAGAGGAGTCAGCGCTGTGGCCTCAGGGCCACAGCACAAGTGAAATGGAGGGCCAGGTCAGTGGGGCCCCTGCTGAGCGTGGGCCTGGCACCATTATAAACCTGGTACTGGCCAGGCTGGGTTGGGGCCGGAGGAGGGGCGCCTCTCCCCGCCGCGACATCTCTCCCCACTGCAGCCCTGAGTGCCTGCACAGTGCTTAATAGGCTGCTGCGCAGCTTAGAGGGAACTTAGGTGATCAGCAGCTGCGTCTGAGCACCTGGGTTACCCTAGCTCAAGTGTGAGCAGCCACTGCAAGGTCACACTTGAGTTACTATGTTCTGACTGGTGCTTCGTTGATCTGTGTGTATCAGTGGGAACATAATCCATGGTTCTTTGTACTGCTGTATGATTGATTGTTTCCCAGTGAATTGTGGAAAAACTTGTCTTTCCTTCTGGGAACACAGAGAGGGATTTGGGAAATCATTGGAGGACTGTCAGCATTCAAATGACTTGCATTGTGTCCTCACTGCAAAGGGAATGGGTTACCAGCTCACGTGAAATCTTTACTTGGGTTTTAGATTATAGACCAGTGATTCTCAAACATTTTTTACTGGTGACCCCTTTCACATAGCAAGCCTCTGAGTGCAACCCTCCCATCAATTAAAAATGTTTTTTTTTATATATTTAACACCATTATAAATGCTGGAGGCAAAGCGGGGTTTGGGGTGGAGGCTAACAGCTCGCGACTACCCAGGTAAGAACCTTGTGACTGCCTGAGGGGTCCTGACCCCCAGTTTGAGAACCCCTGCTATAGCCCCAGATAGCCAGCTAGCTCATGATGAAAGAACCACTAACCTAGAGAGAAAGTGTTTTGTATGTGAATGACAAGGATCTGAGGGATAACATCCAAGGAGCCCAAATTATCTCTTCAGTGAAGATATAATCTAAGAGGTGCAAATGAGTGACAACCCACCTGATTCAGTAAGAAAGCAGAATCCACTTAAACCTTTCGTAGCAGGATCAACATCTCCTAATGTGGAGAAGTATTCAGACATACTAGATTATATATGTGCACCCACATATCAAGTAATGTAGAAAGACACAGGTTGAAAATAGTAAATATAAAATTGCACAATATTTAGAAGCTTTTTTTTTGAAGTGTTATCTTTAATGTTATTTAGGTTTCCTCCTTCCTCACCACTGAAACCATATCCAACAAGGCCTCCATATAGAAAGGAAGTAATTAAATTTCCAGACTGGAATGTTCCTGAAGCAGGCACTTCCCAAGAACACATCCCAGTGAAGCCTCTCATGATGGTAAGATTTCTTGTTTCCAGTTTCTAAAATATTTGATATTCTGAAAGGAAAATAGGTAATGGGAAGGGATAAAATAAACTAACGATCTTTTCTTTTTTGATGTATAGTATTTGGCTGTAGAAAAATTGAAAGAAATAAATTTTTGTTATGTTGAGTTTTTGCTTAGAGGAAGTCATTGTTCTTTCATTTTTAATTATAGTTCATTGGTTGTTTTGATTTTCTCTCTCAGATGGGTTGCTTTCTCATTTGATTATTTTTATGTTCACAAATTACATTACAGAATTTACCAAGTACATAATTTAAAGGATAAATTCATAAATTTGAGAGGGTTCAGAGAAGAGCTACAAGAATGATTAAGGGAGTAGAAAACATGCCTTATAGTGATAGACGTAAAGAGCTCAATCTTTTAGCTTAACAAAGAAGGGTGAGTCCGTAAGTATCTACATCGGAAACAAATAGTTAATATTGGGCTCTGCAGTCTAGCAGAGAAAGGTACAACACGATCAAATGGCTGGATGTTGAAACTAGACAAATTCAGACTGGAAATATGGCATACATTTTTAATAGTGAGAGTAATTAACCATTTTAACAATTTACCAAGGGTCATGGTGGATTCTCTATCACTGACAATTTTAAAATAAAGAGTAGATTTTTTCTAAATGATAAGCTAGGAATTATTTTGTGGACGTTCTTTGGCCTGTGTTATACAGGACACAATGGTCCCTTCTGGCCTTGGAATGTATGAATCTATATATTTGACATTTAACTCAGGTACTAATGTATTGTAAAACAACAGCAAATTTGCTTCATTCCAGGATAAAATGGTCATTTTGTTGGAATTGTATCGCATGATTGTTTCACTTGAAGGTTGCGCAACCCTACTGGTTTTTTAAAACTCTTATAAAGCTACAGTTTTTATGGCTTCCAAATACTTGCTCACAATAAATGTTACTCATGGAGGAATTCCGCACCACTGTGGAATGCAGAATTGCCTGTTTTCCCCGCAGAATTTCTGGCCGCCACTAGGGGCCACTGGACTCCGTGGAGCCCAGCTCGCAGTGAGCAGAGCACCCAGACTGGCTGGGCTGGAGGCTGCACGCTCTTTGATCCTCATTCTCCCAGGGACAGGAGAGGGCCCGGGAGACCCAGCCAGCTCTGGCAAAGGGTGAGGAAGGTCAGGGCCAGGCCACACCACACCATGTCCTCTGGCGGAACAGTAAAGAGGTTGGGGAGGAGTAAAGGCTCTGGGTGTCCTGGTGTCTGGGCCGGGGACTGCCCTGCTGCTGGGCTCTGGGGGGAATGGGAGTGCAGGTGTCTGGGCTCTGGGGGCCCCACACTGCTCACTCCAGCAACCCCAATTGGAACTGGGTTGTTGTAGGGGTTTCTTTAACTCTCTGCTCCTGAGGGAATCTTTTTGCTGTTGTCTGTTTTGTTGACATACTTATTGACAGGTATTTTGAAATAAAATACCAAAATAATTGAAACTGGAGTGATTATATTGTTTTATTTTGACAAATAAAATATGCAGAATTTTCCAGAATTTTAAAATGTTGTGCACAGAATTTTTAATTTTTTGGCACAGAATTCCCCCAGGAGTAAAATATGCTGCAGCTATAGAGAGCGGTTGTGTTGGATTGTTTTGCTGTGTGAACTTGGAGGATCTCTCTGTTTTAATCCTTACCTGATCCCAGCATTTCCCAAACTGCCTCCCAGACTCCACATCATAAACATGAAACCAGTTGTGCTCTAGCTTGCATCCCTGACATATGTTGTTTAAAGGCCTGAGCATTTTACTTTATGCATCTTCATGTCTCCAACCCTCCTCTGGGCTAATCCTGTGTGTTTGCGCAAGCACACACTCCCCATGCACACTTTGGAAATAGGTGCAGATTTTGATAATATGATAATGTCTTTCTTACATGTTTTGATCAGTGAAATTGTTAACATTGTTGATATTTCAACTGTCGTTGGCATCTAAGTTATCATCCCTTGAAATTAATGGCACAGTTCAGGCCTCAGAGCAATTGTTTCAGGACTTCGTAAACACAGTCAGAGATCTCTGCTATTTTTAGCATGTTAGCTTGGGCAGAGTTAGCAGGTGTACATCTACTCAAGCTGGAAATTACAACTCCCAGCTGCAGTGCAAATATAGCCAAAAAGCTAATAGAGTTCAACCAATGCAGTGTGGGCATGGCGGTGCAGGCTAGCTGCCCAAGCACACCTAGGTATGTACTTGGGTGGCTAGCCTGAGGTGCTGTGGCCACACGGCTATTTTTGGCATGCTAGCTCGAGCAGAGCTAGTGCCTGTAAATCTTCCTGAGCTGGGAATTAAACCTCCCAGCTGCAGTGTAGACTTATCCTTCGAAGGTTTTCTTTGCAACCATTTATAGCTACACCCTATATATATATAAAAAATTCAGTTTTAAGATGGTGGAGAGCCATTGAGAGGTCTATGCACACACTGCTGCACCCTGCCTCCTTCCCCCCCCGCCCTACCTACTGCCTTTCTTCCATTAGGGTGCACCTTTCACTTTGGGAAATAATACCATAACCCATGCTATTGAGGCCATGTTTTTTACTCACCATTCTTCTAATCGGGGGCTAGATGGAGTTCCTTCTGCAGTTAGTCAGTAACATGGCTTAACTTGGTTACAGTTTTTGGATTTATGCAGAGTAGGACTGCCAACTTTTCAAGTTCTGCTCCTCATTCCCCTTCAAATGTCAGCAGTCACTCAAATAAGCTAATATCAATGAAACAAGCTATATCAGCCTGTTCCTTAAAGAAAGACAGGACAGGCATGCCAGTTGCTCTTGAATGCAGTGACAGGATGATAGCATCTTCAGTTTAATTCCTTTTTAAAGAACTACCAAAAAAATCTTGAGGCACAAGAGGAAAAGGCACATCCATTTGGAACTTCTGTAGTGGGTGGGAGATGTATTGTGAAGCAGGGAGGGTGGCAGATTAGCAAGGTCAGTGCATGCAGCATCACCCTCTGATGTACCTAATCAGATAAACTCATTCGTTACTGAAGTATGTGAGACTCATAGACTTTAAGGTCAGAAGGGACCATTATGATCGTCTACTCTGGCCTCCTGCACAACACAGGCCACAGAATCTCACCCACCCACTCCTGTAACAAACCCCTGACCTATGTCTGAGCTATTGAAGTCTTCAACTCGTGGTTTAAAGACTTTAAGGTACAGAGAATCATAGAATCATAGAATATCAGGGTTGGAAGGGACCTCAGGAGGTCATCTAGTCCAACCCCCTGCTCAAAGCAGGACCAATCCCCAATTAAATCATCCCAGCCAGGGCTTTGTCAAGCCTGACCTCAAAAACTTCTAAGGAAGGAGATTCCACCACCTCCCTAGGTAACCCATTCCAGTGTTTCACCGCCCTCTTAGTGAAAAAGCTTTTCCTAATATCCAACCTAAATCTCCCCCACTGCAACTTGAGACCATTTACTCCTTATCCTGTCATCTGCTACCACTGAGAACAGTCTAGAGCCATCCTCTTTGGAACCCCCTTTCAGGTAGTTGAAAGCAGCTATCAAATCCCCCCTCATTCTTCTCTTCCGTAGACTAAACATCCCCAGTTTCCTCAGCCTCTCCTCATAACTCATGTGTTCCAGTCCCCTAATCATTTTTGTTGCCCTCCGCTGGACTCTTTCCAATTTTTCCACATCCTTCTTGTAGTGTGGGGCCCAAAACTGGACACAGTGCTCCAGATGAGGCCTCACCAGTGTCGAATAGAGGGGAACGATCACGTCCCTCGATCTGCTGGCAATGCCCCCACTTATACATCCCAAAATGCCATTGGCCTTCTTGGCAACAAGGGCACACTGTTGACTCATATCCAGCTTCTCGTCCACTATAACCCCTAGGTCCTTTTCTGCAGAACTGCTGCCAAGCCATTCAGTCCCTAGTCTGTAGCGGTGCATTGGATTCTTCCGTCCTAAGTGCAGGACTCTGCACTTGTCCTTGTTGAACCTCATCTGATTTCTTTTGGCCCAATCCTCCAATTTGGACATGACATGGAGCCATTGATCACTACCCGTTGAGCCCGACTATCTAGCCAGCTTTCCATCCACCTTATAGTCCATTCATCCAGCCCATACTTCTTTAACTTGCTGGCAAGAATACTGTGGGAGACAGTGTCAAAAGCTTTACTAAAGTCAAGGAACAACATGTCCACTGCTTTCCCTTCATCCACAGTCAGTTATCTCGTCATAGAAGGCAATTAGATTAGTCAGGCATGACTTTCCCTTGGTGAATCCATGCTGACTGTTCCTGATCACTTTCCTTTCCTCTAAGTGCTTCAGAATTGATTCCTTGAGGACCTGCTCCATGATTTTTCCAGGGACTGAGGTGAGGCTGACTGGCCTGTAGTTCCCAGGATCCTCCTTCTTCCCTTTTTTAAAGATGGGCACTACATTAGCCTTTTTCCAGTCGTCCGGGACCTCTCCCGATCACCATGAGTTTTCAAAGATAATGGCCAATGGCTCCAGTAAGTGACCCGTGCCCCACACTGCAGAGGAAGGCGAAAAACCCCCAGGGCCTCTGCCAATCTGCCCTGGAGGAAAATTCCTTCCAAACCCCAAATATGGTGATCAGCTAAACCCTGAGCATGTGGGCAAGACTCAATAGCCAGACACCCAGGGTGGGATCTGAGTTCAAAGAATTCTTTCCTATCTAGTGTCCCATCACAGGCCATTGGGCATATTTACTGCTAATAGTCAAAGATCAATTAATTGCCAAAATTAGGCTATCCCATCATACCATCCCCTCCATAAACTTATCAAGCTTAGTCTTGAAGCCAGATAGGTCTTTTGCCTCCACTTCTCCCTTTGGAAGGCGGTTCCAGAACTTCACTTCTCTGATGGTTAGAAACCTTCGTCTAATTTCAAGTCTAAACTTCCCAATGGCCAGTTTATATCCATTTGTTCTTGTGTCGACATTGGTACTGAGCTTAAATAATTCCTCTCCCTTCCTGGTATTTATCCCTCTGATATATTTATAGAGAGCAATCATATCTCCCCACAGCCTTCTTTTGGTTAGGCTAAACAAGCCAAGCTCTTCGAGTCTCCTTTCATAAGACAGGTTTTCCATTCCTCGGATCATCCTAGTAGCCCTTCTCTGTACCTGTTCCAGTTTGAATTCATCCTTCTTAAACATGGGAGACCAGAACTGCACACAATATTCCAGATGAGTGTTAGGGGGCTTATTCCTTCACCCACTTACTTCCCTGGTCCTTCTCGCAGGAACAGAGAGCAACAGTACCCAAAGTCCAAAGGTGCAAACAATTCGATGTTTATTGGGGTGAACTTCCAGCAAGCATGATTCCAGTTTCCTTCCTTAGTGTCCCCCTTCCCAGCTCTGACACCACAGAGCCTTACCTGTGTCCCTGTTCCCATTCCTGCCCTTAGCTAAACATGATTCCAATTTCCCCACCCCCATTCCCTGTTCCCATTTCACACACCCATCCACTTCCTGATTGACTGCAGACTATATAGTAAAACTTGAGTTCTGCTTAGCTAAACCTTAACCAATCATTTTACTGAAATTTAACTAACCAATCCTAACATATTGTAACATGATTATGTAACCAATTATATCACACCACCTTAATTAGTTTACACCAAGCAAAATTAATTATACAGCAGACAGGAACAATCACAGAACCAGACAGAGATTATACAGACAAACAATAGCAAAGTGGGAACTATAAAGACAAAACAATACAGAAGTGAGGATTTCACATCCCAGCTATTGATAAGTGAGTTCTTGCCAGACAGGATGCTATCAAACTAAGTTTCCTTTTACATTTTCTAGGCACTTCCCTTTCTCTGGAGGCGATAGGCATTATCAGGACAGGACTGTATTCCTAACAGCCCCATAGCACCTTATTTCAATGTGACTAGTTTGGAATGTGAGGATGTGACCGGTCGCTTCCCAGCTTATGGCTGCTTCTGTTGCTTAGCCAAAGATCTTAGCCTAAGCACAGGGCCTCAGACTGTCACAGTAAGAGAAGGACCTTACACCGGCAGACAGTGATTTTGATTCTTTCTCTTATACCTCTATAACTAGCTAAGTGATAAGAATACACCTAAATTCTTAGAGTATAGGCCTTTACAGACAGGCCTGAACATCTGTATCCTAACAATGAGGTCTCACCAGTGCTTTGTATAACGGTACTAACACCACCTTATCTCTACTGGAAATACCTCGCCTGATGCATCCCAAGAACTCATTAGCTTTTTTCACAGCCATATCACATTGGCGGCTCATAGTCATCCTGTGATCAACCAATACTCGAGGTCCTTCTCTTCCTCTGTTACCTCTAAGTGATGCGTCCCCAGTTTATAACAAAAATTCTTGTTATTAATCCGTAAATGCATGACCTAGCACTTTTCACTATTAAATTTCATCCTATTACTATTACTCCAGTTTACAAGGTCATCCAAATCTTCCTGTATGATATCTCTCTATATTGGCAATGCCTCCCAGCTTCGTGTCATCCGCAAACTTTATTAGCACACTCCCACTTTTTGTGCCAAGGTCAGTAATAAAAAGATTAAATAAGATTGGTCCCAAAACCGATCCCTGAGGAACTCCACTAGTAACCTCCTTCCAGTCTGACTGGTCACTTTTCAGTATGACCTTTTGTAGTCTCCCCTTTAACCAGTTCCTTATCCACCTTTCAATTTTCATATTGATCCCTATCTTTTCCAGTTTAGCTAATAATTCCCCATGTGGAACCATATGAAATGCCTTACTGAAATCAAAGTAAATTAGATCCACTGCATTTCTTTTGTCTAAAAAATCTGTTACCTTCTCAGAGAAGGAGATCAGGTTGGTTTGGTACAATCTACCTTTTGTAAAACCATGTTGTATTTTGTCTCAATTACCATTGACCTCACTGTCCTTAACTACTTTCTCCTTCAAAATTTTTTCCAAGACCTTGCATACTACAGATGTCAAACTAACAGGCCTGTAGTTACCTGAATCACTTTTTTCCCTTTCTTAAAAATAAGAACTATGTTAGCAATTCTCCAGTCATACGGCATAACCCCTGAGTTTACAGATTCTTGCTAATGGGCTTGCAATTTCATGTGCCAGTTCCTTTAATATTCTTGGATGAAGATTATCTGGGCCCCCTGATTTAGTCCCATTAAGCTGTTCAAGTTTGGATGTGGTAATATCTACCTGCATATCCTCATTCCCATTTGTCGTCCTACTATTATCCCTAAACTCCTCATTAGCCTCATTAAAGACTGAGGCAAAGTATTTGTTTAGATATTAGGCCATGCCTAGATTATCCTTAACCTCCACTCCATCCTTAGTGTTTAGCGGTCCCACTTCCTCTTTCTTTGTTTTCTTCTTATTTATATGACTATAAAACCTTTTACTATTGCTTTTAATTCCCTTTGCAAAGTCCAAATCTACATGGCTTTTGGCCTTTTTCACTTTATCTCTACATGTTCTGACCTAAATAAGGTAGCTTTCCTTGCTGATCCCTCTCATCTTCCACTCCTTGTAGGCTTTCTGCTTTTTCTTAATCACCTCTCTGAGATGCTTGCTCATCCAGCTTGGTCTACAACTCCTGCCTATGAATTTTTTCCCCTTTCTTGGGATGCAGGCTTCTGATAGTTTCTGCAACCTTGACTTGAAGTAATTCCAGGCCTCCTCTGCCTTTAGAGCCACAAGTTCTTCCGTCCAATCCACTTCCCTAACTAATTTCCTTAATTTTTTAAAGTTAGCCCTTTTGAAATCAAAAACCATAGTCACAGATCTATTTTTGTTTATCCTTCCATTTAGTTTGAACTGAATTAGCTCATGATCACTCGAACCAAGGTTGTCCCCTACAACCATTTCTTCTATGAGGTCCTCACTACTCACCAAACCCAAATCTAAAATGGCATCCCCTCGTGTTGGTTCAGCAACTACTTGGTGAAGGAATCCATCAGCTATCGCATCCAGGAAAATCTGAGCCCTATTATTATTACTAGCACTTGTCCTCCAGTCTATATCTGGGAAGGTAAAGTCTCCCATGATCACACAATTCCCATTAGTATTTACTTCATTGAAAACATTAAAGAGGTCTCTATCCTTATCCAAATTGGATCCCGGTGGTCTATAGCACACCCCAAGCACTATCCTAGGGGATGCTCTAGTAGCTTTTTTCCCCAATGTGATTTTTTGTATCCATTCTATCACTTCTTATTTCTTTACAGTCTACCTCATCATTGATATACAATGCTACTCTACCACCTTCGCCCTTATTTCTGTCTTTCCTAAACAGCACATACCCTTCAATACCTGTAGTCTAGTCATGACTACTATTCCACCATGTTTCTGTTATCCTTATATCTGGTTTCACTTCCGGCACCAATAGCTCTAGTTCCTCCATTTTGTTACCTAGGCTCCTCACATTCGTGTACAAACATCTTAATTTTTGCTGTTTGGCTTCTTTCACATTCTTTACCCGATTAGGCGCAGATATTCTACCGCCAGTATCACCTATTAGACTGGTATCTACACTGCCCTTCCTCCTTATGTCCATTCTCCTACCCACGGCTGTTTCCTTTCTTACTTCGTTTTCTTCCCTCTCAATGCTAAAATCCGGCGTGGAGATTACCTGGACATCTCCCAGTCATCTCCCCCAAATTCCTAGTTTAAAGGTCTCTTAATCAGTTGTGCCAGCCTCCATCCTAGAAGTCTATTTCCCTCCCTACTCAGGTGAAGTCCATCCCGAGAGAACAGTCCTCTGTCCATGAATGCTTCCCAGTGGCCATACACCCCAAAGCCCTCCTTATAGCACACTGCCTGAGCCATCTGTTGATTATCATAATCTTGTCACACCTTTGTTGCCCTTCTCTAGGAACAGGCAGAATCCCACTGAAGATCACCTGAGCCTCGATTTCCTTAAGCGTCTTCCCCAGTCTGGCATACTCTCCCTTGATACTTCCAGCGAGAATCTAGCCGTATCATTTGTTCCCACATGAAGGACAATCAGTGGATTCTTTCCCACTCCCGTTCGGATCCTCTTCAGCTTCAGGTCCATATCCCATATCTTGGCACCCAGCAGACAGCACACCCTTCTGTTCTCTGGATCCGCTCTTGTTACAGGCCTGTCTATTCTTCTAAGTAAGGAGTCTCCAATCACGTAGACCTGCCTTTTCCTGGTGATGGTGCGATTCTTCGATCTATAACCTGTTCCCTCTGGCTGCAAGTCCTCTCGATTCCTATTGTCCCTTGCAATCCTCTGCAACCCATGCTGTATCCTCCTGGGGCTCATATTTGGTGTTGTTATCTCCATTGACTCCTCCCCTCTTCCTATAGGACTAGCTGCTCTTCTCTTCTTCCTTGCCCTCTCACCTTCAGTGACCACCTACTGTGCCCCTTCTTCATTTTCCAGCTCCGCAAATCTGTTCCTGAGCTCTATTTCTCCTTCACTAGCCCATCTTTTCCGCTGCCTGGTTCTCTTAGTCATATGCCTCCCAGCAGTCTCTCCTCAGCATTCTTTGGTCCTGCTTCCATCTGCAAATCTGAGTTTTTCACTTCAGCCTCCTCATGTCTTTGCTTCATCATCTGCTCGAACCCCCTTCTAAACTCAACCAGAGTTTCCACCTGCCTCTCCAATCCTCGGATCTTTTCTTCCATCAGCTCTATCAGGTGGCAGATGAAACTCTTTTTAGGTACCCCCTCCAGGATCATGTGCATGCCGCAGCTTCCACATGCAGTCATCTTCATTGTGTTTTCCACTGCTTGGGTCACTACCACTGCTGCCTCTGTATCTGTCACAGCCTTCTCATCTAAGTCCTGTTAGTCCAGGAAACACAAACCAAACCAAAACACCACCACCCAGAGCAAAACAAAGCCCCAACGAGCACCAAACCACTGCCAGAGCACCACACACTCCCTTCACTACCCTGTTTGTTCCTCTGCCTGGCTCTCTTAGTCTTCCCCCCAAACTCCCCTTGCCAACTCCCACTCAAACTCCCCTGTTTACAGCTCTGTTTGCTGGCTCCTGTGCCGCTGCAGCTGTCTTAGGTCAATCGTCCGCCCAGACCTGTTAAAATAAAGACCACTCCGTACAAAGCAGTTGTCATCTTTTAGGCTAAAAAGGAAAAACTCCTAGTAATTAAGAAAAGTTGCTATTTGGTCCCTTCATACTAACTTTGATTATTAATATACAGTATCCTGACACTCCCACCAGTGCATACTGTTTCACTTGGGTTCAAAGGGTGACCTCTGTGTGGTGGTCATACAGTCTTTCATTCTCTGCTGCTTCAGTTCTATCCTTTCAGTCAGGATAGAAATGACTATTGGCATCCTAGTTTTTGTGAAGAACTAGCTTTGCTGGGTCTCCTCAGTTTTACCTATTTGCATTCGTTTTCTGTCTGCATTACACCTGCTAGGACTTGCTACTTAAATCGCATCAGCATGCACAGAGCCAAGCAAGATGAAGACCATGAACTGGTCTACACAGCATGGCAAAATGCATCAGAGGGGCTGCCCCATGTAGACCCTGCTGGCCTGCTCTAAAAGGTACCAAGTTTGCTTTAACATAGTCCTGTTTGAAACACATTCAAGTGCTTCACAAGTCATACCCCTCTAGTGTGCTTTGCCAGTACCGTGTACATAAGACCTGAGAATGACTCTCTCACCTGGTTGTTCTTTGGGAATTCTTACAAGGGTAGGGGCTGTTGTTAAATGCAAATGTATGATAGAATAAACCTTACACATGATTGTAATAATCTTTGTACAAAGTATGCTTTATAAAGTATCATTTGAAAACTCAGTTTGCTGGTCAGTATTGTCCTGGTAAAATATGTGTGGCCACATTGTATGTGAAGTTATAAGATCCCCCTGTATGTTATTAATGGATGTTCCAAACCCCGCAGCTCTTCCTAGGCAGAAGTCAGGTCTTGCCTTAATTTACTTTTAAGTACTAAACAGTGTCATCAAGCAGGGAGGGAAAACAAAGGAACTTCAAACAGGTGAAAAAAACCAGTAGCTAATATCATTCCCCTTAGATTCTTTGTCTCCTTGGTCTCAGCTGTAAATGTTTTCAATTGTGGGACTGAAACTATAAAAAGAAGGGACGGGCATCCCTCCCCACACCCATTACATTCACTGCATCTGAAGAGACAGAACAAGTAGCCACTGGATTCTGTGGGGAGGGATCCTGACCAGTGTGTTCAAGTTGAAGGGGCTGGGCAACTCTATTTGGGGTAACAAGTTGTGTGGATATTATTCCCTTAATGGAATAACAGGCTCAATATATCTGTACTGTCCAGGAGAGGATGGATAGTACAGGACATAGGTTTCTGGGGGGAAATCTGGGAGTGTGGTGGGGGTAATCCCGTGGTCGTCTTTAAGGCTGGTAAGAGCCAAGTTATGGCTGGCTGGCTGCAGCACACACAGACAAATTTGGGAGTGACTTACATGCTAGAGCAGGGATGGGAAAACTTTTTGTCCCGAGGGCCACATCTGGGAATAGAAATTGTATGGCGGGCCATGAATGCTCACAAAATTTGGATTGGGGTGTGAGAGGGGGTGAGGGCTCTGATTAGGGGTCCAGGCTCGGGGGTGGGGCCAGAAATGAGGAGTTCAGGGTGCGGGAGGGGGCTCCGGGCTGGGGTGCGGGGGTAGGGGGGTGAGGGCTCCAGCTGGGGATATGGGCTCTGGGGTGGGGCTGGGGATGAGGAGTTTGGGGTGCAGGAGGGTGCTCTGAACTGGGACCGCAAGCACTGCTCTGACATGGGCTCCTTCTGCAGCTTTGGACAAATCACTTAACTGAGGCAAAGATGCTTCCCATCTATAAAATCTAAATAACACTTACTGCTCACGGATTTTACGAGCATTTGTTATTGTTCATAAAGTGCTTGGAAGAGGAAGCATGCTACACTGTGTAAGGGCTATACTATTTTATCATTGAAAAAATCGGTAGGTGAAGGAACGTGCTCTTTTTTTTTTTTTCTTTTGTAATACAGAATTCTGAAATGTGGTTCAAACGTCACAGTATAGCAATAGGAGAAGTACCAGCTTGCAGACTTGTGCACCGCCAAGAGTTAACGCAGGCAAATATAGAAGAGATATGGAAATCCATGACGCTATCACAGTAAGTGTGTTTGTGAGTCCTCCACCTTTACACTAATGTGTATAGTGGGCCAACAGTCTCACCTTCTCTGCTACCTCTCATAATTTCACCCATTCTTTACTGCTATACTGCCATTAGGCGTATACTTGCTAGACTAATTAGACTTGCTTATTATTTGACTATCAGCCTGTGATTTGTGAATAATCTCTTTTGTATTTAGCAGTTTTAACAATTCCTCTTTCTATGATACTATATAGCAAATTTTTCTGTATGTGTTTGTGTTGTGTAGTGTGGTGAAATCTTTCTCCTCACTTCTCTTTCCACGATGGTAAAATTCAAACAGCTCTTCTGGGAACATGAAATCCTAAAAATCACTAATAAAAGGTGCAGTCATATAATATCAGGGTTAGAAGGGACCTCAGGAGGTCGTCTAGTCCAACCCCCTGCTCAAAGCAGGACCAATCCCCAATTTTTGCCTCTGATCTCTAAATGGTCCCCTCAAGGACTGAACTCACAACCCTGGGTTTAGCAGGCCAATGCTCAAACCATTGAGCTATCCCTCCCCTGAATGTTTAGTTTGAGGACATAGGAAATGGAAGATCTGATCAGCTGGGTGAAAAAAATTCTACAAGCTTCCTACATATAGAAATAAGCTGTAAAATTTTAACAATGAGGGTAATTAACCATTGGAACAGTTTATCAAGGGTTGTGATGGATTCTCTATCACTGGCTATGTTAAAATCAGTATTTGATTTTTCTTTTTAAAATGATATGCTCTAGTTCAGTAGTCCCCAAACTTTTTACCGTGCACCCCACTTACACCTGTCTGTGCCCTCTGCCCCACAGGATCCGGGGCCGAGGGGATGGGGGGGTAGCTGGGGTTGGAAAGAGGTAAGGAGGCTGAGGCTGGGGCTGGGGGCTGGGCCCCAGGTGCGGGGCCAGGAGCAAAGCTGGATGGCACTCCCTCCCTGCCCTCCGTGGGGGCTGACCCGGGCTCCAGCTGTGCCCCCTAAACATTCCTTAGCACTCCCCTAGGGGGGCGCGCCCCACAGTTTGGGGACTTCTGCTCTAGTTCAAAAGGAATTATTCTGGAGATGTTCTATGGCCTTTGTTAGATAGGAGTTCAGACTAGATGATCACAATAGTCCCTTCTGACCTTGTAATCTATTAATCTATATTCTATTATTATTATAGGCAATCCAACATTAATATCCTGCACAATGTAGGGGGCTGTCTATTTTGTGTGTGTGTATGAATTTTATATATATATAATTTTTTTCCTCTGGTTAAAAAATACACTGGCTGTTTGACAACACAGGTGGAACCTAACCAATAATGTTTATAGTGTAAACTGTTAAAATGGCATGTTATTTTTATGAGATGAACTGGATATACATCAATGAAATGTGCAGCATGAAAATATTAATGATCAAATACGTACTTGAAACTGCCTCAAGCTTCCACACCCCAAAGATGACAAAAACAAACAGAAAGGAATTAATTTAAACAAGTGAATCGTTCCCAGTTTGTTTTTTAATATAGATGATGTAAACTATTTATTTATTTTAACAGCTTGCAAAAAGATTTGGGCCTGGATTCTCTGGATGAAGTATTGGATACAAAGCTTGTGAACCCAAAGCATATCATCCACAATGTGTACAATGTCAATAAACAGGGCATTGTCATTTTGGAAGACAAAACAAGTGAGTGGGCTGGAGATTTTTATTATGTTTTTAAGCCTTCCTATGTTGATTATAGCTCTTTTAAATTATTTTTTTTCTTTTAAGGCTGTATTGTTGGCTGTCTTGGGGTCTTTTAAGACTTGTCTACACTGGAAAGTTTTTTCCTTTAACTACACCTGTATTATTAAAGTGGAAATCCCTCCCCTAGTGTGGACACATTTATACCTGTAGAAAAGTGCTTATACTAGTATTGATTATTCCAGTTCAGGAAGCGAAATAGGCTATGTTGATATAAGGCACCTTTATATCAGTGTAACTGCATCCACACTAGGGCTTATACCAGTATAAATATATTGATTAAAAAGACAACCCTAACTAGCGTCTTTATACTGGTATATCTTTTCTAGTGTTGACCAGGCTTAAGTCAGCCACTAATGGCCTTTGAAGAGTCCTACCAGTGTGAATCAGTTTTTGTTTTTTGCCCTGATCCACCCACAGGCAGTTCAAGGTTTCAAGATGCAAAGGTACTTGAGAGTGAAGGTGGAAGATTTTCTCACTAACACAAGGTCAGGGCTCCTTCATCCTTCTCCTCCCTTCACTCTAGGTGTCAGAGGAGTTTATGCCTTTTCCTACTGTCACATCAGCCCCCTACAGTACTTGGGCTTCCCTCTGAAGTACCTGGCACTGGCGACTGTTGGAAGACAGGATACTGGGCTAGATGGACCTTTGGTCTGACCCAGTATAGCCATTCTGACGTTCTTATAATGTCTCTGAAGCATCAAGACAGTATATTCTTAAATCTTCCACAATTTCCCTGTTTTTGACTGAAACCTCCAGCCAAACTTTATATTTTAAAATTACTGTTAAAAATATATATTTTGATGTTCTAGGGGAAATGTCTCAGTTGAAATTTAGATGTTTGCCACTGTTTCATAAACTACTTTACTGCTATGTTTCTCCATAAGATTGGAGTAGTATAAAATTTGGCCAGCGGCATCTAAGATAAAGTGTATCCTTGGAGTAGCCCAACTGGCAGTATTTTAAGGTGTTGGAGAACTGTAATCTAAACCACATTTACTGAAAGATTTTGAACTTCTCTTGTATTATGCCAGACTGTTAACTGTTTTAAATTCTCATCTCTTCTCCACAACCTCCCTTCTGAGAAGAAGAGCTACCTCACTGGGTACTGTCAGCAATGAAGTGTCTAGCAAATTGTAAGTATATCACCAAATTCTAATAAAAACAAAATTGAAGTAACTCCTATCTCACTTCACCAAATTCATTTTAATTAAAGGGTCAGAATTATGTCCTCTGATTCATATCCTAGAAAGTAGAGATGGAAAAGATCTTTAGGGTCATCTGGTAAATACTCTTGCCAAAGCAACATATTTCCTGGAGTATATGAAGCTGTTTTGCTTTTAACTATTTAGGTTTCATTTGTGACAAATCTCTGTAAAATGGTCCAATGACCTTTTTGTAGGCATGTGGCTATAAAAATGTAGTTTTGTTATAGCAGGTGTTTATGCATATTGAGATTCAGGAACCATGTTATTTATGGATGGCTTAGCCCCATGTAAATTAAAGCAGCAGTTGGAGTGAAAATAAATTAAGTTACAAAAACCCTCAAAACAAACAAAACTGACTGTGATGGTGATTGTGAAATGCTCAGGGAGAATAGGGAGGCTACAGAAACAGAAATCGCAATAATAATGGGGGATTTCAGCTATGCCTATATTGGCTGAGTATATATCATGTCAGGATGGGATGCAGAGATAAAATTTCTAGACACTGTTAATGATTGCTTCTTGGAGCAGCTAGTCCTAGAACCCTCAAGGGAAGAGGCAATTCTTGTTTTGGTCCTAAGTGGAGCACAGCATCTAGTCCAAGAGGTGAATGTAGTGGAACCGCTCAGTAATAGTGACCATAATGCAATTAAATTTAATATACTTGTAGGGTGGAAAATGCCAAAGAAATCCAGCACTCTAGTATTTAACTTCAAAAAAAAAAGGGGGAACTACACAAAAATGAAGAAGCTAGTTAATTCGAAATTAAAGGGAACAGTCACAAGAGTGAAATGCCTGTAAGCTGCATGGAAATTATTTAAAAACACCATAAAAGAGGCTAAAAGAAAATGTGTGCTCCAAATCAAAACAAACAAATAAATAAATAAGCAATATGAGTACCGAAAAGAAAAGAAAAAAGCTCCATGGCTAAACAATAGAGAAAAAGAGTGGTTAGAGACAAAAAGGCATCCTTTAAAAATTGGAAGTCAAATCCTACTAAGGAAAATAGCATAAACTCTGGCAAGTCAAGTGTAAAACTATAATTAGGCAGGCCAAAAAAGAATTTGAAGAACAACTAGCAAAAGACAGAAAAGCTAATGGCAAAAAATGCTTTAAGGACATCAGGAGCTGAAGCCTGCCAAACAGTCAGAGCGGCCACTGGACAATCAAGGAAGACAAAGCCATTGCAGAGAAGCTAAATGAATTCTTTGCGTCAGTCTTCACTGCAAAGAATGTGAGGGAGATCCCTGCCTCACAGCCATTCTTTTTAGGTAGCCCCTTTCTGCCGGCTGAACATCTGAGCCGTATCAGGAAGCTAGAGAAGCAAATAAGAAAGGGTATGTGCTGTGAAATCCTCCCTTCCTCTGTGGCCTCTGACCATGAACACAGCTTGGAGGAGCCTTATGACCTGACCATGGAAAAGGACTGAGAATGGAGAGAGCCGTTGTTGCAGGAGAGGAAAAAGGACTGAGAGGTGCATTTGGAAATGCACCAGGACATCATGGGTTTGTTCAGGTAACAAACTCAGATGTTGCAAAGCATTATTGACCTATGTGCCCAAAGATCCAGTATTCAGTAGCCTTTCCAAAATCATGGTTGGTGCTCCCTTCACACCCAACATAAAAGATGACAGCATGGTGTACATCCTTATCCCCGACTACTCCATGCCGGCAGACAACAAGGAGAAGCATAGCTATATACCAACTGTGAAAATCCCAGGATCAGCCACAATACTTTATGCTGAAATAATTTTTATGTATATGAACATAAATGTTCATTGTTTACTTGTGTTTTTTTTACTGGGGGTTTTAAAGTATGGTTCATCCTGTTAGCGTTGCTTAAAGGTTTGTACCTTATATGTTTGCACTTTAATTTTGTTGCCTGTTTTTTGCACACAATAAAGTTTTGTTTTTGGAAACTTACTGTATATTAGCTTATACCAAGCATTATAGACGCATTATAGAATTTGATAATGGGAGGCAATAACCGACCAGTATTTAAGCTTCGTTACAAGACAGACTATTTCATAAAAGTGTCACACAACTCTATATTGTGGCTGACAAAATGTTTTTTTAAAGCCTCCCTCAGATGTATAGCTGTTGGCTCTTCTAATAGCCCTTGTGTCTGGCTATTCAAATTCTGCAGACAGCTTGTCCACCTCGCCCCTCCATCCTTGCAGTAGCTTTCCCCCCTTCACTTCACAGCAGTATTCAACATGCAGCTATACTGCTGATCATGTTTCTCTTGCTGAGATCCAATCTAGTGAGTAAACAATGCCACTGACCCTTCAGTCTACCAAAGGCACATTCAATAGCCATTCCGCATTAGCTGAGCTGGTCGTTGAATCTTTCTCTGGTGCTATCATGGTATTCTTTGTATGGCTTCATGAGACAGGAGAGCAAAGGAGTAGGTTGGGTCCCCCAGAATCACTATTGGCATTTCAACATTGCTAATGTGAATGTGCTTACTAGGGAAGAATGTCTCTGCTTGCAGCTTTTGGAAAAGTTCTGTATTCTTAGCGATGTGAGCATCATGTGCTTTCCCTGATCAGCTCACATTGATATCACATAAGTGTCCATGGTGATTCACTTGTCTTTGTACAACCACAGAAAAGGTATCCTTTTCTCTTGATGTGCTTGCTGGCAAGGGCTCATGCCAGAATAGGGCTTTGTGTGCCATCTATTGCCCCATTGCAGTTTGGGAACCTCACGGCTGCAAATCTTATCTACCATTTCCTGCACATTTGTGAAAGTCACAGTCCTGTCAGCAGCGTACACTTCATAGCTCTATACACTTGGATGACAACAGCATCCAGTGTGGATTTTCCGACTCCAAACTGATTGACCTGTGACTGATAGCAATCTGGCATTGGAAGCTTCCAGAATGTGATCACCTTTTGCTTCTCCACTGTCAACGCAGCTCTCATTTTGGTGTCCCTGCGGTGGAGGTCTGGAGTGAGCTTAGCATGCAGATCCAGGAATGTGGCCTTTCGCATCCCAAACCTGCATTACAATGTGATTCCACTAATCAGTGCTCATTTGTTGGTCTCAGAAGCAGCGATTCAATGTGAGGAGCTGCTCCATGAATGCCGTCAGCAACCTGGCATTTTATTTACTGTGATCATCGGCATCCAGTTATTGTTGTGTTTGAACATCTCCATATTTTCCTCATTGCATACTCGGTTGTTGTAGTATTCATTCAAGTTCTGCAAATACAGGAGAATCATGTGTCCTGTAGTAACAAAGGTCATTTTAACTGCACTGAGCTCTGCAGGATCCATGCTGCTTCCAGAGAGATGGCAGAAACTAAAAAGTGGTGTGTGGGACTGTGGAAGTTTTTTTTTTTTTGAAAGGGTGCATAAATAGAGAAAGTGGCATAGATGGAAACTTCTGTGCTGCCTTCAGAGCTGGGCGGCTGGAGAGCGGCAGCTGCTGGGTAGGTGCCCAGCTCCGAAGGCAGCACTGCCTCCAGCAGCAACAGCAGCGCAGAAGTAAGGGTGGCAATACCATACCATGCTACTCTTCTGCGCTGCTGCTGGCTGCCTGAAGATGGGCAGTGGGAGAGCAGTGGCTGCTGGCTAGGTGCCCAGCTCTTAAGGCAGCGCTGCCGCCCGCAGCAGTGCAGAGGTAAGGGTGGCATGGTATGATATTGCCACCCTTACTTCTATGCTGCTGGTGGTGGCAGTGCTGCCTTCAGAGCTGGGTGCCTGGCAAGCAGCCACTGCTGTACACTCTGCCTTCAGAACTGGGATTTCACAGGGGAGACCAAATTTCACGGTCAGTGACGTGATTTTCGTGACCATGAATTTGGTAGACACTTAATTATGATAAGTGTTAGGCAACCTGAGCTACAGGATGGCTTTATAGCTCTGTCTATAATCCATACATGAGGTGTGGTGACCATCTTTTTTATATATTTTTTTGAAAGCAGAATAGCTTGTTTTGAGAGTGGTGCTTTGAAATGAATAGTATGTAGGATGCTGACCGTTCATATGGATGACATATGTCCAAGGTTCAAATGTAGTGACAGCTGTGGTAATTATAGTCATTGTAACCCATCAAGGATCAAATAAATGTCTATCAATTCACTGTTTGAGAACTAAGGCTTAGAAAAGTCTGCTGCTTTGAATGTGTGTGTACTGATGGCTAAAGTGTTTCTAGCCGTGGAGAGTAACAAAACATTGAATCTTAAAGCAGGGAATGTTACCTATTGTACTAAAATATTTTTGCTATATGTTTGAATACTACCCATCTAGATGTTTCAGTACCTTCATAAAAAACCCGTTAAAAGCAGAATTGGTATTTTTATCTCTGAGGTGGTTCCTTTTCCTAGCAAAGACTAAGAAGCCATTTTGAATCTCATAGTTTTGCAGATGTCTGTCATAAGCAGTCCCTGTTTGTATGTTCAAGAAGCACTACTACAGCCAACTAAATTTAGTGAAGAAAATATCAACTTTTGGGTTTTTGTTTCTTAAATCTGATATTTTTTTCCCCTCCATTTCAGTTAATTGGCTGTAGTAGCACCTGAAAGTTCAGACCGAAACTGCATATGTCCTCAGCAAAAGCCTGGGAGAGGAAACCACAGCAGAGGTACAAATATTAACTCTGCTTTAACGTTTGTGTCTGAAATTACTGAGTGCGTTTACATAGGTAACAGCTATTAATGAATTTATTTTGAAAATAAAAATCATATCAGTTGCAGTTAGATAATACTGATTAATGTCTTGCTCTTTCCTTCAATTCCAGAATGATCTTAGTAAGCTATGTCTACACCAGCACTTTTGCCGGTATAACTTATGTTGCTCAGAGGTGTGAAAAAAAACACACCCCGAGCGACATAAGTTACACTGAAGAACACGATGTGACAGGAGAGTGTCTCCTGCCAACATAGTGACCACCGCTTGTTGAAGATGGTTTAATTATGTCAACGGGAGAGCTCTATCCTGTTGGCATAGAGCAGATACATGGGAGATTTTTACAGGGGTGCAGCTGCACTGGCCATCTGGTTCATATTCCTATGAACATGTAGCATTTGGAGATAAATGCTTATACTATCTGAAACCTAATTAAGTAACAACTTCAAACATTCATCTCTCATTGCATAGCATTCTAGTACTAGTGCATTTCAACCAAGGGATGTAAAACTTGAGAGTAATACTTTGATTAAAAGAAGGCATTGTGTAGAGCAGTGTCTGAGGCCCCCTGGAGGGCCGCGAGCAGGCGTCTGCCAGGCAGGGCCAGTGTTAGACTCACTAGGGCCCAGGGCAGAAAGCTGAAGTCCCACCGCATGGGGCTGAAGAAGAAGCCTGAGCAACTTAGCTTCCTGGGGGCCTCAGGCAATACCCCCTAATGTCAGTCCTGGCTTTTATATGCAGAAAACTAGTTGTTGTGGCACAGGAGGGCCATGGAGTTTTTTATAGCATGTTGGGAGGGCCTCAGAAAAAAAAATGTTGAGAACCCCTGATGTAGAGCAGTAAATAGCAAGGAGTGGACTCATTTTAAGGGCAGTAAGAACTGTATGGGTATTTTTTCACGTATTATGTCTGTTTTCACTCGATTAGTTGCAGTTTGTGTAACTATTACTTCGAATAATTAATTTAAATTTTTCCCTTTTGAAACTTTGCTTGTGTTGGCTAGAAATGAAAATAGGTGACCCTGTTTGTGGTTTCATTTCCTCTCTTAGGGCCCAGTTGTTCAGATTTGAAGCAACCTACATACTTAGGATTTGAAAGAGATGTCTTCAAAACAATAGCAGACTACTATGGCCAGATGAAGGAACCTCTGCTCACATTTCATCTTTTTGATGTTTTCGTCAGTGTGTTAGGTAAGTTGGCTTGTAATATAATAAATAAAAGAATTGTGAACGATTGTGGCTTTTCCACCCCATTGCCACAAATTATCTTAACTTTTATAAAGATTTAACAAGTCTCTCAAATTTTTTTTAATGTGGTCCTTCCACTGTAGCTAGAAATAGAATATTCTAATACTTAAGTGTATTTTGAAAACTAAGACAACACAGTGCTATATTACATATCTTAAGTTGTATCATGAGGCTGAAAGCCTTGGACCAAGTTTTTAAGGGTATTGAGGTGTGGCTCCACTCAGCATTGCAAGGCCTGAATGACTTAGATAGCTAAATCTTATTGTCGAAAGGGGCTCAGCTCTTAAGTTTTATTATTGACTTTCTCTCTGTGCACTCTGTATACATTTGTGCATGCTTTTACTAGCTAGTATTAAATTCTCTGTTTAAAAAATCCTATTCAATTAAAATCTTCCCTGTTCTTTCACACACTTTTTGTGTGTGTGTTACTTCCATTGTACATTGTATTTCACTTCACACAGCACTGACAGGGTTTTATTTCACAGCTGCAGTACTCTTCACAAATAGAATACAACCCCCCCCCCCCACACACACACACACACTTCACTTATACCAAAGTTTATGTGGAAATGAAAAAAGTTTTGCACACTTCCAGTTAAAAGTGACTTATGCACTTTTGAAAATAGGATGTAGGCAGTACTGAAAGTTTTTACTCCAAGAGCACAATATTCTAGTAGCTGGCCTTTGGAGAATCTTTGTTCTATATGTAACATTGAGGAGGTTGCATTTCCATCTTCTAAAGAGAACCTGGTCTGTAGTAAAATATAATGGTTATGTATCATAAGAAAAATTCTGTGTTGTGGCAGAAATGTATAGTGTGGTTTTTAAAAGTTTATTAGGAATATTGTTTTCTACAAATAAGGGTACTGGAGCCAATGTTAAAGCTTGTTATTACTAAGGATATCTGAATAAATAGGCTTCAAATCTTATGCCTCCTGCGGAAAGCCTATCCCTGTGAGTGACCCGCACTCCAGCTGTCTAAAATGCTTGGGTGAGACTTATATACGAAATCACTGTCAGATCTGCCGTCAGTTCAAGCTGCGAACGAAGGAGGACTGGGAGGCCAGTTTCACGTCCCTCCTGATGGAAGCGGTGCTCAGACTGGCTTCGGAGCAAAGCCGGTCGGACTTGACACAGTACCTTGGTGTCGATATGGAGTGCTCCTCCTGCTGCATGGCACCGTTCCCCATCACTGGTGCTGAGAAAGAAGCATGAGAAGCAGCGGTGCAAGAGAGGGCATTCCCTGGGTCTAAGAAAGGACAAGCCCATGAAGCGGAGTGGAGTGCAACCTGTGTCTGGACAGTCCTGCCCCCGCTCCACAGATTGCACCACTGACTCTGCCCCGTTGACAGGCTCTGTTGAGTCTGGTGTGGGACCAGCTGTTGGCACTGGGGAACATCGTGGCACCAGCAGGATTGTGGTGCCGTCCACCAGGGAGGTGTTCGTTGTGGTCAAGGACTTGCTGGCACTTTCGGTACTGCCGTCGCCGGCAGTGCAAGAGTCGGCACCGGTGGTGAGGGTGAGCAGAAGGAAGCATTCTGCCCTGAGCTCTCATTCAGTACTGGAGTCCTTGTTACCGTCTAGAGCAGGGGTGGGGAAACTTTTTGGCCTGAGGACCACATCGGGGTTCCGAAACTTTATGGAGGGCTGGGTAGGGAAGGCTGTTCCTCCCCAAACAGCCTGGCTCCCACTTCCTGCCCCTGACTGCCCCCCTCAAAACCACCGACTCATCCAGATCCCCCTGCTCCTTGTCCCCTGACCGCCCCCTCCCAGGACCCCCCACCCCTAACTGCCCCCCTGAGATCCCACCCCCATCCAACCCCCCTGTCCCCTGACTGCTCTGACCCCCTATCCACACCCCCGCCCCCTAACAGGCCCCCCCGGGACTCCCACGCCTATCCAACCCCCCCCCCCCCCGTTCCCTGTCCCCTCAATGCCCCCCCCAGAACCTCTGCCCCATCCAATCCCCCCCCACCCCCAGTTCCCTGCCCCCATACCATGTCACTCAGAGCGCCAGGATGGCAGCCATGCTGCCTGGCTGGAGCCAGCCACACTGCCACACAGTCTAGAGCACTGGGGCAGGCAGACAGCTCTCACAGCCACGCTGCCCGGCAGGAGCTCGCAGCCCCACCACACAGAGCACTGGCTGTACAGTAAACTGAGGCTGCGGGGGAGGGGCCAGGGGCTAGCCTCCCTGGCCGTGAGCTCAAGGGCTGGGCAGGAGGGTCCCGTGGACCGCAGTTTGGCCACCTGATTTAGAGAGAAGCTGGCCCTGCTGATGTTGACATGGGCTTCCCTGCTTCAGCACCAATCCCCGGATATGCTGCACGGCCCTTGGAGCTGACGCATACAGCACCTCCGTGGTTCCCAACGATGACCCATCATCAGAGTTTGAGGTGGAGTTGTGCACCCAGCAGAGGGGCCGTTACCAGTGCCCCACCAGACAGCCCTACGTGGTGATAGATCACAGTGTCGGGGTTCTTACCAGATCAGTGGGCATTGGCCCGTGCAAATGCAATGGCCTTTTTGGAACCCGGGGGGTTTTCCCCTGAGGCCTGGCCCTCCTTCTAGCTTTTCCTACTCTGTGGTGTTAGAATGGCTCCTCTGTAACACCGAGCAGTGCCCAACCTAGACTCCGGTACTGATCCCAGTACTGATCCTTAGGAGCTGGAATTGCGGGTTCCTGTCTGTGCAGAAGGAAAGGAGAAGGGCCCTGTGCAGGCCTCCTCCTCCCCAGACAAGTCAGTGTCGGGGATGGGCAGTTTAATGCCCCAGGACGACTTCATGGCTCACCAGGAGATATTGAAGACAATGGCCTCGAACTTAGTGCCGGAAGTGGACGTAGTTAAAGAGTCCTCCCACAGCCTGGTCAACCACTTGGCCATGGTGGTCGAATGTGGCTCTACCTCTAAATGAGACCATCATGGGTCCAGTCAGAAACCTGTGGCAAACACCGTCCTCTCTGCCTGCCACTTCGAAGAGGAGAGAGAAGAAGTACTTTGTTCCCACCAAGGGGACAAGTATTATTACTCCTACCCACCTTCTGGGTCCCTTGTAGTCTTGGCGGCCAACAAAAGAGAGAGGCAGGGGCTGCCAGGGGTGACCCCCAAAGCAAAAGACTCAAAGAAGGTGGACCTTTTTGGCAGAAAGGTATGTTCTACTGGCAGCTTACAGCTCCACATCTCCAACCAGCAAACATTGCTCGGAAGGTAGGATTTCAACATCTGGGACTCCCATATAAAAGTTTAAGGACTTGCTTCCCCAAGAGTCCAGGCAGGAATTCTTCGCTCTGGTGGAACAAGGGAAGGCTATAGCCAGGGCTTCCCTACAAGTGGCCCTGGATGCTGCAAATGCAGCAGCCAGAACTATGGCATCCGCGATAGCCATGTGAAGGTGCTCTTGGCTCCAGTCCTTGGGCCTACCGGCAGAAGTTCAATAGGCCCTTCAGGACCACACTAAGTCTTCTGAAGGCCAAGAGGGACAGGGCAAGGGTTAAGCTTATAGCCCCAGCCTGGCCAAACCAGCACTGGTTTGGCACTTGATTGGACTTATCAGTAATTGACCCCAATGCCACTACCTCCCCTCCTGGACCTGATCTTGCAAGATCACCGCCAAACCTACAACACCCTCCACCTGCCCACGTGGAAGCTCCATGGTTAAATCCAGTGGAGCTGGCCTGTTTGGAGCAAGACTGCCAGGTTTTAGTAGGGAACCATCTATTAGAGCTACCTATGTCGCCAAGTGGAAGCATTTCTCCGTTTGGTCATTCCCATTGAAGCCTTTTGTCCGCTAGGCCATCTCTCCAGACTGTGCTGAAGTATCTGCTTCTGCTGAAACAGTAAGGCCTAGCTATTTAATCTATTAAAGCACATCTAGCGGCCATCTCAACTTTCGACGCTCCAGTGGATGGTTGGTCATTTTTTTCACATGAAGTGTCCATTCATTTCCTCGAGGGCTTAGAAAGGCTATACCCACAGATCCAGGAATCCATACCCCTGTGGAACTTAGACCTGGTCCTGTCAAGACTCTCAGGCCCTCCCTTTGAGCCTCTGTCATACCTTTCCTGGAAGGTCATCTTTGCAATTACCTTGTCAAGGAGGGTCTCCGAGATTAGGGCCCTTACTTCAGAATCCCTGTACACTGTGTTCTTTAAGGACAAGTTACAACTTCACCCCTATCCCGCATTCCTCCCAAAGGTGGTTTCACAGTAATCAGACCATTTTCCTGTCTGTTTTCTTCCTGAAACTGCACAAGAATAGGGAGGAGTAGTGTTTGCACACACTGGATGTTAGGCATGCCCTACCTTTTTACATAGAAAAGACCAAGCCGTTCCATAAATCCATGGAGCTATTTGTGGCAGTAACACATAGGGTGAAAGACCCAATTTGGCTCGGAGAATTTCATCCTGGATCACTTCCTGCGTTCTCATGTAGTATGAGCAGGCGGCTATGCCACCATCTGCCATCCTGACCACCCATTCTACGAGAGCACAAGCTTCTTCAGCAGCGTTTGTTGCCCAGTCCCAATCCAGGACATTTGTAGAACGGTGACCTGGTCGGCGGCGCATACTTTTTCCTTCTACTATGCCATCACCCAGCAAGCTAGGGATGGTGCTGGGTTTGGTAGGACAGTATTGCAATCCGCATGTCCATGAACTTCGAGCCCACCTCCTAAGGAACTGCTTGGGAATCATCTAACATTGAATGGATATATGCAAGCACTTGAAGAAAAGACAGTTACTAGCCTTTCTGTAAATGTTATTCTTCAAGATGGGTTGCACATGTCCATTCTATGTCCCAGCCTCCTATTCCTCAGTCGGAGTTAGCCAGCAAGAAGGATCTGAAATGGTGCAGGGTTGGCCGGTCTCTTTATAGAGCACCATGAGCGCATGGCACCAGAGGGCACTAAAGCCAACCCGACGGGTACCACTGAGGGAAACATTTCTGGTGACTGCATGGGGAGCACACACATCAAATGTGGGTTGGACATGTGCAACATATCTCGAAGAACAACAGTTACAGAAAGGTTAGCAACCGTCTTTTATAAACGGGATAGGATGGGCAGAGAGCAGATGTGTTTTATAGCAGGAGGGCATAGAGGGTAGACATATTACAATATGTAATATGAACTGGAACAGGACTTGAAGACATATGTCTGAAGTTGGTCTGTTAAGAAGATTTAAGTTAGGAATAAGGAAGCTACTCTTACTCTTGCTCTTTATAGCAAAAAATCCAGTCCTAAATCTGTGGACCCAGGCAATGGCTCCTGAATCACTGGAAAAAAAAAAATTAGAATACCTAATAATGGGCAACAGAACACGTTTTATGAGAACAATGCCAGACAAATTTGCAGAAATGGATAAAATTAATATGTAATTAAATAGTACCTTGCAAAGGTAAACAATACGAAAGAAATACAGACGCCCCCCGACTTACCTAATTGTTCCGTTCCGGAAAGCCTTGCGTAATTCGAATTTTGCATAAGTCAGAAACGTATACCTGTACGTTACGCAAAAATTTCCGCAACTCGAAAATTCTATTTCTGGCTTATGGAACTTTTTCTGTAAGGGCGAATTTGCATAAGTTGGGTCTTGCGTAACCCAGGGAGCGTCTGCAATGAAATAATTGAGATGCTTTGATATCGACATGATACGTTCACTTGGATGTATAGGGTGAGGACCTTTGTGGGTCTCTAATCATTCCTTGTCAGAGAGAATGCCTAACTTCACATTACCCTGCTCTTGGCAATGCTGTCTGATCTCCCATTTCTATATGGAAAGCAACTATATTGGGGGAGGGATAGCTCAGTGGTTTGCTAAACCCAGGGTTATGAGTTCGATCCTTGAGGGGGCCATTTAGGGATCTGGGGCAAAAATTGGGGATTGGTCCTGCTTTGAGTAGGGGGTTGGACTAGATGACCTCCTGAGGTCCCCTCCAACCCTGATATTCTATGATTGATTGAGTTCAGGGAGGGGAAAGCTGCATCGTACAGCAAGGTGAGATGATCCAGCCACGGTTATTGAATTTCAAACATTCTTGCATGGTATCTGTACCAATACATTAATCTTTCGTAATGAGAGAGTTCAAGCTTCTTGCTATTTTGTTTCTATCAGCATTTCTTTCACAAGACTGTGACTGCTCCTTTCGTAACTACAAATACCATAAAGTGACTTTTCCCCGCTCTCACTCACCAGGCTGTGGTGGTGGTAATGTTTACATTTTTCATTTTCAAATTTACTGGAAGAAAGTTACGTGAATTCCTGAACTAGTACACAAGGGGGAAACATATAAGTTCAGATTGTATTATTGTTCAACTTTGTGTGATGGAATTCTGCTAGGGGGTCAGAGGAGTAGGTAGGAAAATTTGGAAAATAGATTTTAGATGTGTGTTCTTAAGATTTTTTGGGGGGAAAACTGTAACTAGGAAAGGTAATTAATTTAAATAAATCTCTCAAATCTTGTTTAAACCAGGCCTGCTGCAGAAAAACAAAAAGGCCATTGAAGCACTTCGGGTTTCCTGTCTTCTGCTGCCACCAGAAAATCGGAAAAAGCTGCAACTACTGATGAAGATGATGGCAAGGATCAGCCTCAACAAAGATCTGCCACCTCTTTGTGACTCAGCTGGGACCAGAACACTGGTATGCATATTTCTAATGTGAAAAACCGAGCAAGGCTTATGAAATCTTGAAACAGCATAGATAAAAGATTCTTGTTAATACATACAAAATACAATACACTTTGGAGATGATAGCAAACAAAGTTCAGTTGATTATTTCAACCATATAGATCGTGATTGATGAGAGCACCATTTGGAAGTTGGAAGTTCTCCCTGTTTTCATGGAAATGGGTAATAGTCATGAGTTGTAGCCTAAATACTTGGTCTCCCACAGTATCAAATTTGTTTAAACTGAACAGGCTGCTGTACTTTGAGAACCTTTGGTGCCTTCAGGGTGAAACTTTGACAAGCAATTTATTTGTAAAAGATTCTAGTGAGATACGATATTTCTTTTTTTTTTATATTCTAACAGTTGAGGAAAAACTCCATGGCTATGTTACCGCAGTTTGAAAGAACAAGCAGGGGCCACTTAAAGATTATTATGGTTTTAATATGGAGTATCGGATACACAGAGGATGGTTTTGGCCATGAGGCTTTACTGCAGCAGAGTGCTTCAGGGGAGGGGAGGGGAGGGATGGCTAGTTTCCCACTCCCCCAGATAGCAGGATTTCGGATGGGCTGCTATAGAGGGAAATAGTGTGTGTGGGAGGGATGGTGTCTCTAGTAATCTGCTTTCCTTCCTCCCCCTTCACAGAAATTGCATCTGAGGGGATGGTGTGTGATGGGACATGCTTCAGGTGGACTGCAGGCACTGTCTTTTTCAGACATAGATTAAAGGTTAAAGAGAGATTGTTGTGTGTATGCAGAGCCCAGAATTTGATTTACTTAGTGCTCATCCATAGGAAAATGTATGCCAGACTCTCAATATTTTTGTTCACCACTCTGCTATAAAAATGTTGGCTTTAAGTGCCATTTTTATTAGATTTTGACAAAGCCATGGTTTATGCTCAGACCCTTTCTCCAATCCTGTTTCCTGTGTTGTGTTGCTGCTAACACCAATGACAGTATAGTGAAGACAAGGAAGTACAGCAAGCAGTGCAAAGTCACATTGCCGTTTGTTCTATTAGACATAAATGGCAAAGATTCCATGTGACATAGAACCCAGGGGACAGTGAAAATATGGCTTTCTTGCCTTTGAGTATTTTGCAAATAAAAGCATAAAAGAAAATTAATCATGTCCCTTTCACTGTAAAATGAAATCAGAGTGAATGCACCTATATTTGTTTTTAGCGATTAAGATTTTAATTAACTATACATGATAACTTGATTAAAACCTCCTAAGTGCCATTATTTTTAGTGGTGTAATCTATCCTCTCTGTGTATTCTATACAGTGTTTTAACGTAGCAGTTGAAAAGTTAGTCTGTTGCATGTGGCAGAGAAGTAGAACTCCATTGCCTGCTGTGCTTACAGTGGCAAGTAGTGACTGGAAAATAGACAAAAGATGATTGCAATTAATTATTACAATTATTACAACTAATGTGGTAGCTTGCACCTGTGTCTAACCAGCTGTGGTAGTTTGGGTCCAGAGCTGCATGACAATGAGCTGGACAGCTTTCTGGAATCTAGTTAGAATTACTTAGAAACACTTTCTTTGTTTAATAATAAGGAAATCCAGATAACCTTGTGACTTTCCACTACATAACAGTCCATGATTTATTATAATGAAATACTACTCTTGTTTTCTGTTTGGTTTGATATCCCATGTGAAATGGCTATCTTTTCAGGTCTTAACAATAACGGAGTTTATTTCCAGTAGTCTGGGTCTGAAATAAAGGCTAGACTATGCAACTGCACCACTGGAACAATCTAATATATAGTGCAAACAATACATTCATCAGTCTGGTTTAACAGTTTCACTTACACCAATATTTAAAGAAGTATTGTGTAATGGAAACATGTTGCTTCTGTTGAAGTCTACACTTTGATACCATTTACAATTTTTCCTGCAAACAAGGAAAAATATATACGTCGTTTCCTGATTTTTATTTCAGATGGTTCAAGCGTTTTCTCGTTGCATCCTCTGCTCTAAAGATGAAGTGGATTTGGATGAACTGCTTGCTGCTAAACTAGTAACATTCCTGATGGACAATTGCCAAGAGATCTTGAATGTTCCCTCCTCCTTACAGACTGTCATAGAGGAGCATGTAATACATCTCCGAAGAGTCCAGGTAGGGCTAACAGAAGCGTTTGTTCTGTCATCACATGACATTTTTCCCTTCTGTTCCTAAAAACAAGACAAGTCTTACAGCTTTTGCTATCTCTCTGATATCTTAGGCATTGCATATAGCATGAATGAATTGCTGCTGCCAGCAACACGTTATATACATTGTATATCTATACAAACACTAAGTAGACCTCGGGTAGTTCAGGCAAAGTAATAGTGAAGGGGGAGACTATACCCATTGCATGTCGTGAAGCATTGCTTTTTGGTAATGGACTAATGAAACATGGTGGGGGCCGGGATTTGCGATCTGATTTAAGGTAAAATTTTCAAAAGCTCCTAACTGACTTGAGTTCCTAAATCCCAGTCGCATTTATGAAAGTTTTATCTAAAATTTAATTCGGTGACAAAACACCAACCTGCACGTGGGGAAGGCTGGGGGTTGTAGCAGTGGCTGAGCTAGTGATTCAGGGCTTGAGGGAGAACATTTTATTCTTCTTGATCTCCATGGAGATCCCAATTCTAAAAGGATGAAGAGGAAAACAAAGTAAAAAATCAAAGAGAAATAAGAACCCTAGTTATGGATAGCATGTAAGTTATTTTCAGTCGTACTAAGATGAACCGACTCGAGAAGGCACTCAGCCAAATTTAAATGAATCCTTAACTGCTTCTTCTGTCAGGGATAAAAATCCCTATTCACTTACTGCAGGTGAACTCTCGGAATGTATTCAGTCATACCTAACCTACAATACTAATGGCTATCTTCTTCACCTAGAGCCAGGAAGTATCTTTTCCAGTATGGCAGGACAGAGGTCAACACCGATCCTCATTCAGCAACTCCAGCAGATGGTCTAAATTAGCTGGCTCACAAATTCTGAAGCTTAAAAAGGAAACTTAATTATTTCCTTTTTCTCCTCCTGGGCTGGTTCTGCTTCAAAAGTATGGGCTTAAAATGTCATATAAAAGGGAAGCCTTGCGGAATTTCAAGGGATGTCTTCTCTTCTAATATGTCTGCCACTATATTTATATTTAAAAAAATCTGGATATTAGATGCCATAATCACAGTGCCACCCTTGTAGTCTTGTGCAGGAATTTATTTTTGATTCTTTTTAGTCCCTCCCAGAGAGAAGGTGTTTGACTCTTTTTGTTAAATCTGTTAAGGGAAGTCAAGCTTCACAATGGCTTAGCGCCACTCAACCTTTTTATGTTCAATAGTTCTTCATAATCCTAATTTCACTTTCTCACCAGTCCTGGTGATTGATGTTTCCTGCAACTCAGGAAAATTTCTTTTTGCTTTATATAAAAATGAGATTCTTTGTCTCAAGACCTATACCTTCCCTTAATAACCTTGTCCCTTGTATTAAAGGACTTGCATTACCCATTCTGCCATGTTCCCAAACCTCACCCTTTACCCCAGCCCTCCCCAAGTATGGAAGGTGGACAATATCCTCCTTGCCCTCTTCCAATCCTGCATGTATAGACATTAGTCTTAATGATCCTTCATTAACCTTTGTGAGAGAGGACTTCGTTCCCCTGATAACTCCCAGTGCAGCTTCTGAGAATATCTGCAGGGGCATGTTCAGTTAGACAAACCTTTGTGAGTCATTTGCCCCAAAGCCATCAGTACAATTTATTCATACAGAAAGTACATACAGGATCAGAAGGCTAGAACAATGGGGAGAAGCAAGATCAACTCCTTACTGAGGCTGTTTTACAAACCATTAGCTAACACTGTGTTTCGCTGACTGAGCAGAACCTCTCAACTGTTTGCATTTTGTTGTTGTTTGTTTGAGTTTTACCCAAGTCATTCACTGATTATTTGAAGGTAGGAGGGAGTTTAATGTAGTTCACTCTTTACTTATTTTACTTATTTTTACTTTACTTATCTTTTCAGACTGATTTCGCGACTAAATTTAAAATCATGACTTCAAAGTTTGAGTCCTTTTTGTGACTGATTTAGCAAGAGATAGATTTATCTTGTAAAATCTTCCCAGTAACACACGTAGAACTGCAGCCTTAAGTGTCATACTTGCTAATACTTTTCTGCTCTGTCTTTCAAAGCTTTAGTGTCTCTGAAGAGCTGTGAAGTTTGCTATTGTATAACACTGTAACATGCCGGCTGCTGTTAGATTAGTTTGGATTGCGGTTTTGTTTACTCTGTTTCATAAATGAGTGGTTGTATGTTTTATTGTCAGTCATTTGGACGACATGCAAATCTTCCTCCATCCCCCATACCAATAGAGTTAGGTGTGTTTACTATGCCTATAGTGCCTTAGATTGTTTGATTAATCAATTACTATGTCTTCTTCTTTTTCTTTCATATGGCTTGAGTAGGTAACAACAACTACAAATTTATATCTAAGTTTGATAGCCGGCACATTGCCGCAGCAGTGAGCTGGTGAACGTCCTTCAGGCCCCCGGCAAAAGAATGAAGGGGACATTCAGCTATGATGTGCTCTATCGTTTTGTGCCTGGTGACCACAGTCGCATACAGGTGTTTGCTTCATTTTCCATTTAAAGAGGGTTTGTCCACATCTCCCATGAGATGTCCTGATGCGATTCAATCTGCACCAGTCTTTCCGACATAAATCAAAACCTGGTGGTTCCTCAACAGGATCAACGACAAGCTGTTTGTTTTGAGCTGTCAGGGTGCTCCATGTGACTCTCCATTGAGCCTCAGCATCAAAGTTGGGTGTAAGGATCTTAATACGGTTCCATAGAGGGGTGCGGAATTTTAATCTAGTCTTTGGTGGGTTCTGCAAGTCATGGTGCCGTTGGATCGTCGTATTTGCATTGACATGATTAAGAAAGTGAGATGTCTGAGCAGCTCTTCTAATCTGTGGAGGAGGCTGGATGTGCGACAGGACCGGGGAGCCAGTCAACTGGAGTAGATTTGAGCATCCCCGACACTATGCGCATAGTATTATTGAGTTGAGTGTCGAGGAGTTTAGTGTGAGTGCTATGAGACCACACTGGTGCACAATATTCAGCTGCAAAATATACCAAGGCAATTGTTGCGGTTCGTAAGATCCGTGGACTGGAGCCCCAGGATGTTCTGGCCAATTTTCTGATAAGTGCAACAAGGGACTTGACCTTATTGTGGGTGTTCTCGAGATGTTGTCGAAAGGTCAAACTCTGGTCCAGTGTAACGCCAAGATACTTTGGATTAGCTTCGTGGCTGATGCTGTCACCGCAGAACTGCACATCAAGTTTGGTGTTAGCCATTTTATTGTTCAGATGAAAAGCAGTTACCGTGGGTTTTTTTTGGATTAGGCCTAAATTTCCAGGATTGGAAATAATCAGCAATTGTGCTAAGATCCTGGGTTAGGGTGCAGCTGATGGTATGGAGGCTTGCGTGCTGAACAGCGAGGGCATGAATTTCCTTGACTCCGTTGCTGGTATATCTGCAGTGTATAGATTAAAAAATATTGGGGCCAGGACAGAGCCCTGACGGATGCTCGAGTTAAGAGTTCTTGGTCTCCTGCCTCAATGTGGCTGGTAAGTGAAGCTATTTGGTCACAGCAGCTCCTCTTCAGGCGAAATCCTGCCTGCTCCAATGGGAGGATGTCTTCAATAATATCAGCCAGACGGTGGAGCAGCACGTGTTCCATGAGTTTGCTGGTGGTTGAGAGGAGAGAGATGGGGCGGTAGCTGATTATGTCCTCTGGGGGTTTCCCAGGCTTCAGTAGGGCAACCACTGTTGCCTGTCACCAGCTTGTTGGCACTTCTCTAGTTCTATGCATGACAGTAAAAAGCGCCGCCAGCCATTGCCGTCCCTGTCTCCCCAGATTTTTGAGAAACTCTGGAGGAATACCATCAACCCCTGCAGCTTTCCAGCTTTTGGTTTCCAACAGCTCAACATTGATCTCCTTGACAGAATATGGGGAAGAGAGTGGGGATTCCTCTGGGCATTGTTGAAGGTTTCTTCAGAGTTCCCGCTGGAACTTCTGACATGTAATCTTGTCTGTCGGAGTCTTGCTGTTAGAAAGAAGATGAGAGGCAACAGCATTTGCTGTCACCTTTGTTAAGTGTTGCGTTTTGGCTGGATTCCTCCAAGTTGCTGCAAAAAAGCCCCTGCCTTGCAGCTCGAATGGGTGAAGTCAAGGCTTTCAACGGTCGCTTTCCACCTTTCCAGGCGCGCCAAATTCAAGGACCAAAGCAGCATAGGGCTTTATCTAGGTTGCCGCTCTTTTCATATTCCCTCAGGAGAGCCTGATTCTTTTGTCCAGCAGGGGGTGAAAGCCTTGCAGTGTCCACACGGATTGTACTTTTTAGTGGTTGATTTTAGGATGTTTGTAAAATGACTGAAGTTTCTAGGTATCGGTTACGAGCCGTGGGATCTGAGATTCTATTTCTGAAGTGTAGGCGGGCCAGTCAGCCTTGCAGAATTTCCAACGTGGCTTTGTCACAGACTGCAGAAGAGGCACTTCTAGGCCAAGCTGGAGGATGACTGGGCGATGTTGGCTATGCGGGAAGTGACTCAGGATGGTTCTTGTTGTGGCCAGTGGGACACCTGCGCTATTACGGGTCATAAAACACAGGTCAGGGTTGTGATCCTTTGTCCACCTCGTAGACCAGAAAGATCCAGGTTGCTTCGGATCATAGAGCAGGTGGAGGTCTTCAAGGAAGGCCCATTCTGTGATCTGCTCCCCGGCTGTGTCATTTGAGCAGTATCCCCAGTCTTGGTGATGGCTGTTAAAGTCACCTGTGTAAATGGCCAGATGAGGAAGGTAAGGTAAGATGGGATCAGGCCACATGATGTTAGGTGGCTTGTATATGTTTACTATAACTATGTCCCTGATTCTAATCACTTCCACTGGTCGATAATTCTTTCAAACTTCCACATCCACTAGTCCATTTCACATATTGTTATTTTATTATTATTGTATTATTGTTTGAATATGATGGTCTTCGAGGGTCCACGAGAGGTAATCCGCTTTTCCCCTGGACATCCCTTCTACATTAAGTTGGTATATTCGGAGGACTGGCCCAACTGTTCTTTTTTGGTCCTAGAAAGGGTAGTTTTGAGGAAGTATAATCGTTGCTGCATTCACTGGGAGGTCGGTAAAACAACTTCCAGTGACCAATTGCCAACATTGTTGTGTTGGTGGATTTGCACAAAACACAGAGCACAAAAAACACCGGCACTTAACAGAAGCACCACATGAAGGTTGTCATCTTGCTCCCAATTACTATGCAATAATGTAGAACTGAGTGACAAGGAAAAAGTGTAAGTTTAAATTCTTTAATTTGGAGTAAATGCTTGTTCATCTAAATCTGCACAGGAAATTCTATTGTGGTGTTCTGCAGCTGAGTTAAGATTGCAGGGTGTCCTACATATTAAACTGTCCATGTTAAGATTCTGGGACATGTTTTACATGGTTTCAAGGGTTTTTTTTAGTGGTCATAATAGTACTCTGCCCCTCTCTGACATCTTTCAACCAAGGATCTCAGTCAACTTTCTAATCTTTGCTTTACAGGGATTTTGGGAAATATAATTCATCCCTCCCCACCAATAAAGTGGTGTTGGAAACAGTAGAGGACCAATCAAAGGGTTATGGATTTCTGAGACTGCCAAATCCCTCTTTGTGCGTGCCTACACACACACACACACACACACACACACACTCACTCACTCACTCACTCACTCACTCACTCAACCCTTTTGGCAGACTCTGCAATTTCCCCATGGAGGAAGTATGTGGGGGAGGGTGGGGGAGAAGAAGCCGCTTAATAGCTGGTCACTCTCCTTCTGCCAGCTAGCTGCTTCTTGGTGCTATCCTCACTTACTCAGATCCTATCACTGCACTCCCCCGCCTCTCCTCCACACTGTTTCCTAACACCTCTATTTATTTACCTTCTTTCCACAGGTGCCAGGGTTCTCTCTCCTCCTCCTCTCCTTAATTTATGATGAAGTGCTTTAGTGATTCTGTATTTCTACAATAAATGGCCTGGGTGAACTGAAGCATCAACATGTTTCTTGATTTGATCAAGGTCACACAGTGGTCAGTGAATCACACCGGCCCTCTCTTTAATCAAGCCAATTTTTCCAGATTTATTCTTGAAATTACAGTCCTTTTGCCCTCCCCCCCCCCTTTCTCCTTCAGATAAAATATGCAGACGCTGATACTGATACAACTCTTCCTGCTCCGTCGTTTTGTCGCCAAATCAGTACAGATGAATTTGAATACCAAAGAGTAAATGGCTCTCAAGAACCACTGGCAGCTCTGTTGGAAGAAATTACAATGAATAAAGAAATATCTGTTAAAGACAAGAAGAAGAAGCTGAAGCAGGTAAAGAAAATTCTCAAAAATCATTGCTTGTGTTTTCTTTTCAACCTCTGTGTATGTGACGGATTTGATATTATTGGCTTCTCATCTTTTACATCTGTATAAAGACCAGTTTCATAGTTGTTTAATCCTTGAGGATTAAGTTACAGTGAACTAAAGACACATTAAATCCTGACGGAGAACATCCTCATGGGGAGGGATGCGGGGGTGTTAACATACTTTTATGTATGCAAATTGACTTTGCACTTTTGGTTGATTTCCTTTTACTTTCCTGAGTGTTCCTGTATAGACATGGCTTTAGATTAATGAAGTTAAAAGATGGAAATGTTTTTTTGTGTACTTTGAGATTTTGAGGCGTTTTCATAAAAAAGTCTGTATCAAATTATAAGCTTCCAGTTCGCAAAAGGAAAAGGAGACTGGCGTTAAAACTTAGAATGTAGACACTCTCTTGTAGATTGAATAATTGTAATTTATTTTTACTTTAATTTCTCACAGTAGGGGCTTTGCAGTAAAACAAATCCTATTGGAAAAGACTACCAAGTTTTAAATGCATAGTTCTAAACTGCATGGCACAGGAAAGCATATTTTTACTGACTTGTGTAACTGAGATTTGCTTTGTTTGTTTCTTTTTTAAGTAGTTGAATTAGTAATGTCAAGCTTTTGCTGTGGAGTTTTGTTTAAACTGTACTTCTTCTTTAGTTTCAGAAATCCTACCCTGAAGTGTATAAAGAACGATTTCCTACTCGTGAAAGTGAGGCAGTGCTGTTTCCGGAAAAAAATAAACAGAAACCACAACTGCTGATGTGGGCATTGAAAAAGCCTTTTCAACCATTTCAAAGAACCAGAAGCTTTCGAATGTAACATTTCCAAAGTCATGAGTGAACTGTATCTCAGTATATTAGCGATCGGATAGATCTTGTGCAAATGTAACCTAAATAGCATTTAACTACTGGAAAAAAGTTTAACTACTGAAACAGTGGGAAAAGGTTGTAATGGCAAAATGTTTTGGAGGGGATGCTATATTGAGCCATTATCAGTATTTTTGTCACTGGCTATTTTTAATGATTTGTTATTTTTAAGTACAAGATGGGTAATCATTATGAATGATAATATGGAAAAAATTCTTTGCTTTTATACTTTTAGTTGTCATTTCAAGTGTTAGATGTATTTTTATGTGTATATTTCACTGTCTTGTTTGTCACTGGTCAACAGCATTTTTCCTGAAAAGGAGACTGTATTATCTTTGTTTATAGCTGGCATGCCTGAGGGATTAAAACATTGTACATACTTGAGTGAACTTGAAACACTGGATCTTGTACTGCATTGCTGATTGTGTCTCAGGTAGTAGCCCTGATATATTTTATAATGCTGATTTCAACAGTGTACCCTTTGTTTCCTCATTCATATGCTGCATTGGGGCCTGATCCAGCGCCTGTTGAAGTTCCATTGACTTCATTGGTGCATGGCCAGGCCTTTGAAAACTCACATGATCTTGCTAAATATTGCTGTACAAAATTAGTTACTAACTGGATGGAAGTTACACATTTTTACCTGAAAATCAAATGCCTTATATTTTCTGTGAAAAGGGAGGTATTTGTGGCAAGGTCAAAATTAAATAAGAACTACAGATTTTATTTTTAATGAGGATGCATTTGTTCTATATAATGAATTCTACTGTTCTTCTGTATATATTTTGGTTGTACTTGAACTGCAGCACTTCTAATTTTTTCAGTTATTAAAACAAAACTTTTAAAGGTAATTCCCTGGAGGCAGTGGTTTTCATCATAGCCGTCTGTAACGATGCTAGTTCTGGTGGGACCCAACTGAGAGTGCCAATTCAGGACTAACTGCTTAAAGCAAGGCAGTTACAGCCCAAGGCTGTGGTTTCTATGCACACCAAGGCAAACCAAACCGGACAGACAGAGAAGACTTTGGTTTTACCCCACTGGCTAACCACAGGTCACACAAACAATTCCCTTAGACACTCCAGTTTCCCAGTATCACCACCAGTGCCACACGTTATGGGGATGAATGGTTATGAAAACCAATACCCCAGTAAAGGAAAAAAGGTTCTCTCGATCCCAAAGGACCAAGCTCCAGACCCAGGTCAATATACAAATCAGATCTTACCCACAAATAACGCTGTTGCCAATCCTTTAGAATCTAAAATCTAAAGGTTTATTCATAAAAGGAAAAGATATAGATGAGAGCTAGAATCGGTTAAATGGAATCAATTACATAGAGTAATGGCAAAGTTCTTGGTTTGGGCTTGCAGCAGTGATAGAATAAACTGCAGGTTCAAATCAAGTGAAGTGAGCTGTAGCTCACGACAGCTTATGCTCTAATAAATTGGTTAGTCTCTAAGGGGTCACAAGTACTTCTGTTCTATCCACAGCTGGGATGGGTCATCAGTCCTTGGGTCAAAGCTTCAGTGTAGCAAAGTTCCTCCAGAGGTATGAAGCAGGATTGAAGACAAGATGGAGGAGCTGCAGCAGCTTTTTATATTTTCTTGCCATGTGATCTGTCTTTCTTTGTTCCAAAGACAAGCTGTCCATCACATGGCATGGAAAAACCTCAGAGTTCTGACCATAGGCACGTCCCTGCATACCTTGCTGAGTCACAAGGCGTGTTTGCCTTCTCTCAGTTGGGTCAGTTGTATAGCTGATGGTCCTTAATGGGCCAGCAAGCAGTCTAGGCAGAGCTGACACCAACTTGTCTGGGGTGTCACCCAGGGTATGTCTACACTACGAAATTAGGTCGAATTTATAGAAGTCGGTTTTTTAGAAATCGTTTTAATATATTTGAGTGTGTGTGTCCCCAAAGAAAATGCTTTAAGTGCATTAACTCGGCGGAGTGCTTCCACAGTACCGAGGCAAGCGTCGACTTCCGGAGTGTTGTACTGTGGGTAGCTATCCCACAGTTCCCGCAGTCTCCGCTGCCCATTGGAATTCTGGGTTGAGAGTCCAATGCCTGATGGGGCTAAAACATTGTCGCGGGTGGTTCTGGGTACATATCGTGAGGCCCCCGTTCCCTCCCTCCGTGAAAGCAGCAGCAGACAATTGTTCCTCGTCTTTTTTCTGTGCAGACGCCATACCAAGGAAAGCATGGAGGCCGCTCAGCTCACTTTGGCAATTAGGAGCACATTAAAGCACATTAAACACCAAACAGGAAATGAGATTCAAAAGTTCGCCGTTCTTTTCCTGTCTACCTGGCCAGTGCATCTGAGTTGAGAGTGCTGTCCAGAGTGGTCACAATGGAGCACTCTGGGATAGCTCCCGGAGGCCAATACCGTCGAATTGTGTCCACAGTACCCGAAATTCAACCCGGCAAGGCCGATTTAAGCGCTAATCCACTTGTCAGGAGTGGAGTAAGGAAATCGATTTTAAGAGCCCTTTAAGTCGAAAAAAAGGGCTTCATCGTGTGGACGGGTGCAGGTTTACATCGATTTAACGCTGCTAAATTCGACCTAAAGTCCTAGTGTAGACCAGGGCCCAGAAGCATAGCATAAGTTTGAAATACAGACATTATAGAGCCAATATTCATAACTTTAACTACAAAAATGATACACACATATAGACAGCATAATCATAATCAGCAAACCATAACCTTGTCTTAGACAGCTCATTTGACCCCCTTTATATAAGATTTGGTGCCACTATAGGACCTTGGTGGCAACGATGATCTATACGATCCCAGATTATTTCAATAACGTCACACCTTCATATCTGTAATGAGCTACAGTTCTGAAAGAGTTGAGTCTGAGTCTCCACAGTGGACTCTATTGTAGGGTTGAGGGTGGTTTAAAAAACCTTGATCAACTTCCCACTTTGAAGTTACAAGGAATATAAAGAGGTTGGCTGTAGTATGAAGCCTGGCTGGTAACTGGCTAATCTTGTCATTGCCCCTGAGAGAGCAGAGCTGTAGGTGCTGAACTATAATCAGACCTGAGGGTGTTCCCCGTGAATTGTAGGAGTTTGCAGCCTAAATCCCTGGTCAGGCAGGAGTGGATTGAATGATCCCATCCCAAGGAGAGTGACCGCTCAAGGTCTGAGATGTGAGGTACCCCCAAGGAAACCACAAATCAGTCAGGTGCAGTTACCTCTGGAACTGAGACACTTAGGACTTGTTTTCAGAAACTAGTTTCAGAAACAATTTTCCCATGTAATTTTGCTTTTTAATTCCACAATAGTCGTAAGAACAAGGCTTGGGCAAAGCACTACTTCCCACCCCTTTCCCAGTTTTTACTGGCTTCTCTCTTGTTCCATCTTAAAGAAGGGAGTGTCAACAGCCTAACTGGCCATTTAAAAAAAAAATGAAATTGTTGCTGAGATAGATCGGCAGTGGTCTTCATCTTTCTTCGAAAGATCAATTTTACCATAGAATATAAACTCCTTTTTACTACAGGTCTTCTTTTTTCTATCTGTAACCCATGCTAACACACTGGGCTCGTTCTCCCACCTAGTGACTTGCTCACAGAGATTTATCTGCCACTGCCTCCAAGTTTATGGAGCAGGTCCTTCAACTCAAGTATAGATTATGCTTTCAGATCATTAGTTTAATCACCACAGGCAACCCCTCGAGGGGTGTGAATGCACATGCATTTGTCAAATTAATATATTGTGCACTGAACAGCTAAAGTGCTTTACCGTCCTTGCAGTGTATGCCACTGTCTTTGTCAGTTTGGATATGGGGATGCTGAGGCAGGAGTGCAATTTCCACAATGCAAAGTGACAGAGATGGGATGAGAATCCTAGGGAACCTGCCTCTGAACCTCATGCTCAAGTACTTGCCATTCACTTATTTCACATGAATTTTTAAAATGAACTCTTGTTGCTCTTTTGATTCTGATAAAAGAAGTGCGTTTCTATTCAAAATAAAGCTTTGTTGTGAAAATTAAATAACAACAGACAAGGCCCCCTTTAACCCTCTGTCAGGGAAAGGAGCAGGATCATGTGCTTGTATCACCTGAGGATGATGAAGTATTTTCCATTCCATTCGTAATCAAGGAGGATGTTAAATGTCTACTCGGGATAAACCTTTTAAAAACAGCAGGCCTGGATAACTTGTACTCAAGAGTCTTAAAGGAGCTGGCTGCGGAGTCCTCTGGCTTGCTAATGTTAATTTTTAATAGATCTTGGAATACTAGGGAAATTTCAGAAGACTAGAAGAGCACTGAAGTTGTGCCAATATTCAAAATGGGTAAAGGGGGATGAGCCAGTTCACTGATATCAATCCTGGGCAAAATAATGAAAAACCTGATACGGGAATGAATTAAAGGATAAGACTATAATTAACGCCAGTCAAAATGGCTTTATGGAAAACCATAAAAGGTGTCTGTAGAGATGTAATCTACTTGGACTTTTGTAAAGCTTTTGACTTATTACTGCATGACATTGATTAAAAATTAGCACAATACAATATCAATAAAGCACACACAAATTGATTAAGAAGTGGCTAACTCTCAAAAAGTAGTCATCAGTGGGAAATCATTATTGAATGGGGGTGTTTCTAGTGGCGTTTTGCAGGGATCAGTCCTAGGCTGGATACTATTCAACATTTTCATCCATGATCAGGAAAGAAATATAATATCACTGCTGATAAAATTTGCAAATGACACAAAGATTGGTGAAACTGTAAATGATGAGGATAGGGCAAGCATACAGAGCTATTGGGATTGCTGGTTAACCTGGGTCCATTCAAATACAATGCATTTTAATACAGCCAAGTACAAAGTTATACATCTAGGGACAAGGAATCCAGGCCATAACTACAGAATGTGGGGCTGTATTCTGGAAAGCTGTGATGCTGGAAAGGATTTAGGGGTCATAGTGGACCAGCAACTCAACCTGAGTTCCCAGCGTAATGCTGTGGCAAAAAGGGCTAACACAATTGTTGTATGTATTATGGGGGAGGAAGGTGATTTTACCTCTGTATATGGTATTGATGAGACTCATACTGGAATACTGCACTAAATGGTGTCAACATTTTTAAAAGGATGTTGAAAAATTGGAGAGTGCAGAAAAGAGCCACAAAAATGGGTGAAATTTAATGGAGTGTGATATGCAGGAAGTCAGACTTCAAAAAAAAAAATGGTTTAACGGTCCCTTCTGGCCTTAAACCATGAATCTCCTCATATCAGGAACATAACTCTGTACTAACTAATTAGTTTCACTTACAGCAATTTAAGTCTAACAACATATGTCATTAAAAGTTAGATTTGCTCTCCTGTCCTGTAACAAAGCCGACAGATCCTTTGGGACTGAGCAGGGAAATCCTCATGGGTCAGAAGTACTCAGTTTATGTTCTACAGATTAAAACAACAACACTCATGCAGGTATAGGAAAAGACAGGCCATCAGCTACAGTTAACAAGGCACAGGTGCTTCCCTCCCCTACTCTAATTGTGGGGTAAGCGAAGGCAGCTGTGCTCTTCCCAGGACTGTAGTCAGGCTAGCAGCTAAGTCTTTTTGTTCTAATGCAAGGAGTCTCTACTGAAAGGTAAAGGAAGGATAGAGGCATTGAAGTATATTCTGCTGATTGGCTCCCAAATGCTAAGTATGATTCTTAATGTTTTCTTTGTTTTGCACTGGTTATGAACTTGATTGACACCTGGAAAATGTGGCATGGGGGCTAAGAACGTATTCAGTGTTTATCTGGGGCTATGTCCAACTGCTCTCAGGAAATGTCTGATGTCTGGAATAGAAAATTATCTTCGACTTCAAAAGTGATATGATGAATTGTCTCTTGTACCAGTATGAGCCTTGGGCCTCCTATGCTTCCTTTCTCATTGCTATGTTTTTTGTTTTCCCCTGTGTGATAATGATACTTAGATCTATCCCGTGACTCTCTAGAATTTTAGGATTAGTTTATAGTGAGAGAAGCTTCCTGTAATTCAGCTGTACTTCCTGACACTCAATTTTTGGCAGGGCTGTCTAGCCCCTGGAAGCCCCTGCATTAGGAGGGTAGAAAGATAGATTTAAAAAGCAACTCTGTGTGTGTGTGTGTGTTCTGCCTGACCTTTGCCTCCTGTTATCAAGATTTATTATGCAATTTTAATGTTTAAATATAATGTTCATGCTTAGAGTAAACATTATTAAAAGCAGCTATCTGATGTTCTATCTTTACATTTAAATTGTGGAGGGAGAGTGAGCTTCTGGATAGTTCATTCTCTGATGAATATGTGTTTGTAGTGGCAGCTTTCCTATTGCCAAAGGGATAGTAAACAGCTTTGGTGATGGAACCTACATTAAATATCTGGGGTTTGAAAGGATCCTTTCTCCCCCCCCAGCCCCTCTCCCGGCAATACACAAGAGGTTTGCGTGTGTGTGTTTTTGTTTTGCGTCTGTTTTAGGAGTTCTATCGTTCAATAATTCATGATTCAGCTAGAGGTCAAAAGCTTCCCAGTAGAGGTCAGCCTTGTGACATTATTCTACCTATATAACTGAAGGAAAAGAGACAGAGTTGTGTAGTTAATTGTAGTGCACTCGATATAGATCTTACTTTATAAAATGAAACTGAAATTCCACACTCTTTGCCGTATCAGAACTGGTCTGATATTACTGCTTTACGGATACAGTATCTTCAAACCCTCCCCAATAAACTCTCATTACATAGCACAGAAATGCCTATTGCTTGTTTAAACAAAAACACAAACTATCTCTCAATATCCTGCCTATCAGCATAATAAACAAATATCCAGCTGCTGATTTGGTTGAACAGAACAGGGCTGTATTTCCAGTGTTACAGAGCTGTCTGTGAAGCTAAATTAAAAAAAAAAAAATAATCAAGAGTGAATACTAAAAAATAAACTATTTAAATAGGGGTGGTTTTTTTGTTTTTTGTGTTTTTTTGTTCTTTGAAATACCTTCTTCAAACATTTCTACTTTATCACAACATAATGCTACACTCCCATGTTTATAATGACACATTTAATTAACGTGTTTGTTTTATGTTTCTGGTTTGTGCCCTAGCATCACTGATGAGTTCAATAAAACTTTGGGAATACTGAGTGTTAGTTGTAGAGTCACTTTCAGAGACAGAACATAATCATGACATTTTTATTAGACTTCTTGCAAAAACATGGGGTTTTGTTTGTGATGATAGTAGAATTCCCTCACTCCCCCATACAGCAGCTCAGTAGCACGAGAGGTTATAGAAGAATGTAAAACACTGACACTACAGTGTCCCATAAACACTGTCATTGATAGGCCTGTACCAGTAATACATAATTACTAGCAATTTGCTTGTCTTCACTGCAGTGTTTAACTCAAGTTTTGTCCACACAAACAACCCCTTAACTCAACTGTTGATGGTGCTTTTAATTCCAGCTGGCTGACTCATCAGACAGGTATTGACTATAGCTTGAGTTGTACAACTGATCAGATGCTAATAACACTCGGCTCAGTTTGAGTTTTATTTCACAGTGTGATTTTGCAAACTCGGGAGGAGTTAATTCAGATGTAGACAATTTGATTTAACTCTGCAGGGAAGACCTAGCCATAGTCCCAGCTAGTGGAGTCTACTTCAGGGAAAGTGGTTGTGGTCTAGTGGCTAGAGTATGTGACTGGGAGTCAGAAACGGGCTGTTTCAGATGGTGATGTGAGAGGGAGACACTTTAAGGAAATTCTCAATATTATAAACTTCATCAGTGAGTGAGGACATCTGACCACAGACTCTCAATGTGGTACTAAATCCTAAAACTCTAGGCTCCTCACATATTTTGGATTGCAACAGACTGATATTGTTCCATCTTCTGCTATTAGGAAACTGTGCCCTTTCCTCTTAGGGTTTATCTACAAGGGGATGTTAACTACATAGCTATAGCGGAATAGCTTAGTCTGTTATAGCTATGCCAATTAACTTCCCCTTGCAGACATACCCTTCATGAAGGATGTTAATGAAGTCTGTGTCTGTGGGTGATCAGCACTTCTGGAAATCAGGTTCCTTTTTATGTAGGTGCCTAACTTTAGGTTCACACACTTGAAAAGAGAAAAGGAGTACTTGTGGCACCTTAGAGACTAACCAATTTATTTGAGCATGAGCTTTCGTGAGCTACAGCTCACTTCATCGGATGCATACTGTGGAAACTGCAGAAGACATTATATACACAGAGACCATGAAACAATACCTCCTCCCACCCCACTCTCCTGCTGGTAATAGCTTATCTAAAGTGATCATCAAGTTGGGCCATTTCCAGCACAAATCCAGGTTTTCTCACCCTCCGCCCCCCCCCCCCCCACACACACACACAAACTCACTCTCCTGCTGGTAATAGCCCATCCAAAGTGACCACTCTCTTCACAATGTGTATGATAATCAAGGTGGGCCATTTTCTGCACAAATCCAGGTTCTCTCACCCCCTCACCCCCCTCCAAAAACCACACACACAAACTCACTCTCCTGCTGGTAATAGCCTATCCAAAGTGACCACTAGGGAGAGAACCTGGATTTGTGCTGGAAATGGCCCACCTTGATTATCATGCACATTGTAGGGAGAGTGGTCACTTTGGATAAGCTATTACCAGCAGGAGAGTGAGTTTGTGTGTGTGTGTGTTTTTTGGGAAGGGGGGGGTGAGAAAACCTGTATTTGTGCTGGAAATGGCCCACCTTGATTTTCATGCACGTTGTAAGGAGAGTGGTCACTTTGGATAGGCTATTACCAGCAGGAGAGTGAGTTTGTGTGTGTGGTTTTTGGAGGGGGGTGAGGGGGTGAGAGAACTTGGATTTGTGCAGGAAATGGCCCACCTTGATTATCATATACATTGTGAAGAGAGTGGTCACTTTGGATGGGCTATTACCAGCAGGAGAGTGAGTTTGTGTGTGTGTGGGGGGGGGGGGGGGGGCGGAGGGTGAGAAAACCTGGATTTGTGCTGGAAATGGCCCAACTTGATGATCACTTTAGATAAGCTATTACCAGCAGGAGAGTGGGGTGGGAGGAGGTATTGTTTCATGGTCTCTGTGTATATAATGTCTTCTGCAGTTTCCACAGTATGCATCCGATGAAGTGAGCTGTAGCTCACGAAAGCTCATGCTCAAATAAATTGGTTAGTCTCTAAGGTGCCACAAGTACTCCTTTTTCTTTTTGTGAATACAGACTAACACGGCTGTTACTCTGACACTTGAAAATTTGATTCTAGTCCATGTACAAGGTCACTAATGGGACTTTGATTGGCAGGACCCTGGCAGTGAACTTCTTGCAAAATGTAAGAACTCAATTTCATCCTGTGGCTGACTGTACTCAGAACAAATAATGTGACCCAACTTTTCACTGCAGAGGAGATCACAGCCCACAAGACATGGCACAGTTCTCCACTAATGAGGAGGAGGAGATGCAGGGAAAATACCCCTTATCTCCCCATCACTCCTCACCTAAGGCCCACCAACCAACATGGAGCCACTTGGGTCCAAGTCAGCAGCTGAACCAACCATGGTGCGGATCCCCATGGATGTACCCTCCTATGGCTTTCCCAATGTAATGGGCCCATTGGGAACCATGGAGCTCATCTAGGGGTCAGCATTCTAGACCGTTCACGTACATGAACTGCTCTTTAACCCAGCGTCTCCCACACCACAACTCTTGGAGACACAGGAATGAGGAGAGGACACGGAGACAGGCACAGACCATGACACATCTCCTGTACACAATTCATCTTCTTTGTGTGCTTACTCATGTTGATTCCATTTTAGGTGTACTCATGCCCATGTGCGCAGCTGTCAGAGATTTTTTGCCTTAGCAGTACCCGTAGCGCTGTAGTGCCCTCTCGAGTGCCATGCTCACGCTGCGGTATATCTGGCACTGCTGGCCAATGCCCTCTCAGTTCCTTCTTACTGCCTGTGGTGGTCAGTCGGAGCACCTCTCTTGACTAAGGTTCCCCGAGAGGGCAAGCTAACTGCTAAGACCCCTCTGGGGGTGGGTAAGCACTGTAGGTCGCTGGACAAGCAATCCTGTGGCAGGTTGCAGCCGCACCGCCAATTGCCCAAACTCTCCCCCGCACTTTGAGACATTATTCCCCACTGAGGGGTCGCTGATCCACATCTAGATGTCAGTCTCAGTTGCTGGCACCACGGGACTGCTCCCCCACGTGTTAGCAGTCCCCCCGGCACCGTTCCCTCTGACACCAATCTCCCTGGTACCGGGACCATTCTTCCTTGTATAGTCACTGGACGCTTACACCTGGTCAGCACTCACCCGTAGCCACGACCAGCAAGCAGACCCAGGCGTTGATGATTCGTCCCTGGTCACGGAGAGTGGTTCCTCCAGCGTAGAGGCCCAGTTCAGTTTCCCTGATCTCTGCAACTGGAGTGGGCACTGGAAATGGCTCTGCTGTCCACAGCAGCGCAGTGGCAGCTAGGCCAGTGGCCAACACAGTGGCCGTATTGGGGAGCATGGGGCATTCTGGTGATGACGATGCCCCCTTCGCAAAGCACATCAGTGGCTGAGTCAGAGCGAAGATCGATGGCCCCACCAGCACTGGGCCAGGTACCAGAAGCTCACTCTGAGGTCAGGGTGGAGGATCTGGTGTCCACTGCAAAACCTTCCTCTCCAGTAGCTGCTGAGCCCTCAGCACCTCCACCAGAAGCTAGGGCCGCCTCCTCTTCCCAGATGACTTTAAAGAACACCAAGCCCTTCTCAGGTGGGTGGCCAAGAACTTGGGGCTGGAAGTGCAGGAGATGGTGGAGCAGGAGGACACCCTTTTCAATGTCCTTTCAGCCTCCATGCCCACCCGGATCGCCCTATCCATACACGATGGGGGTCCTCAAGATTGCTAAGGCTCTGTGGCAGTCGCCATCCTCCATCCCACCCACCTCGAAATGGGCCAAGAAAAAGTACTTTGTGCCGGCCAAAGGTTTCGAGTACTTGTATACCCACCTCCCCCAGGCTCGCTGGTGGTGTCGGCAGCCAACAAGAAGGACAAGCAGGTCCCCAGTGCCTCTACCCCCAAGAGAGAAGAGGCCAAGAAACTTGACTTATTTGGCAGAAAAATTTTATTCAACTGCCAGCCTACAATTCTGGGTGGCAAACTATCAGGCCCTGCTGGGCTGATACAATTTTAATCTCTGGGATGGCCTCTGTGACGAGTTGGATCACAGAAAACCCCTGGGGGTTGCCAACTGATGTGCCAAGACTACTTCTGCCCTGCTTTCCCTGCCAGCTTGGGACTCCAGCACCCTCTCTTTCTGAGCCAGACACGCCAGTATGCTCCAGCACAGACCCAGGGTCTGAACCATGTGCCCCAAAGCTGCAGACTTAACTGAAAGCAACTTAAGAAGTGTTCCTGCCTTTAACACTCAGATGCCCAACTCCCAATGGGGTCTAAACCCAAATAAATCCGTTTTATCCTGTATTCAGGGTAAACTCATAAATTGTTTGCCCTTGTCAAGGTTCCTTCCCCACTCTGAACTCTAGGGTACAGATGTGGGGACCTGCATGAAAGACCCCCTAAGCTTTTTCTTACCAGCTTAGATTAAAAACTTCCTCAAGATACAAACTTTGCTTTGAATCCTATGCTGCCACCACCAAGCATATTAAACAATGAACAGGGAAAGAGACCACTTGGAGATGTCTTCGCCCCAAGCCCTCCTCCCCCTTTCCTGGGGAAGGCTTGATAAAAATCCTCACCAATTTGCATAGGTGAACACAGACCCAAACCCTTGGATCTTACGAACCATGAAAAAGCAATCAGGTTCTTAAAAGAAGAATTTTAATTGAAGTAAAAGAATCACCTCTGTAAAATCAGGATGGTAAATACCTTACAGGGTAATCAGATTCAAAACATAGCGAATCCCTCTAGGCAAAACCTTAAGTTACAAAAAGACACAAAAACACGAATATACATTCCATTCAGCACAACCTATTTTACCAGTCATTTAACAAAAGGAAATCTAATGCATTTCTAGCTAGATTACTTACTAACTTAACAGAAGTCCTGAGGGGTTATGAAGAGCATTCCTGATTTGTTCCCAGCAAAAGTACCACACAGACAAACAGACAGACCCTTTGTTCCGCCCCCCTCCAGCTTTGAAAGTAACTTGTCTCCTCATTGGTCATTTTGGTCAGGTGTCAGTGAGGTTATCTTAGCTTCTTAACCCTTTACAGGTGAAAGGGTTTTGCCTCTGGCCAGGAGGGATTTTATAGTTCTGTATACAGAAAGGTGGTTACCCTTCCCTTTATATTTATGACAGCCCTCTATAACACTGATAGAGAGATATGCACATCTGTTTGCTCCCCCCTCCCCCCCCCAGTATTAATACATACTCTGGGTTAATTAAGTAAAAAGTGATTTTACTAAATACAGAAAGTAGGATTTAAATGGTTCCAAGTAGTAACAGACATAACAAAGTGAATTACCAAGCAAAATAAAATAAAACACACAAGTCTAAGTCTAGTACAATAATAAAACTGAATACAGATAAAATCCTCACCCATTAAGCTTCCTTTTGCAGACTAGTCTCCTTCTAGTCTAGGCTCAGCAACCACTCACACCCCCTGTAGTTACTGTCCTTTGTTCCAGTTTCTTTCAGGTATCTTTCAGGTGGAGAGGCTATCTCCTTAGCCAGCTGAAGACAAAATGGAGGGGTCTCCCTGGGGTTTAAATAGACTTTCTCTTAGAGGTAGCAACCATGGTTCATATTCTTCTTTGAACGTCCTCAAGTAGACTTCTTATGTGGATTGGAGCATTCCAAGATCCATTGTTCATTAAGTGCTTCTTGACTGGGCACTTAATTTGCACATTCCTTTCTCCAGAAGCTGACCAAATGCTTTACAAAGGTTACTTAAAAATCAAGCCAGTACACAGACAATATTCATAACTTCGAATACAAAAATGATACGTGCATACGAAGAGGATTAATAGATTCAGTAGATCATAACCTTTACTGAGATATGTTACATGGCATATGTAGCATAAAACATGTTCCAGTTATCTCATATATACATTCATAAGCATATTTCCATAAAGCCTTATGGAGTGCACCGTCACAGCCTCCAGGAGTTCCAGGACTCCCTTGGTCAGGGTCAGGAGTTCAGTACCCTTGTAGAGGAAGGGACTGCAGCAGCCAGATGCTCCCTGCAAATGGCATGAAACGCAGTGGACTTGGCAGCGAGGGTGGTTGCATCAGCGGTGGTTATATGATGCAGCTCCTTGCTCCAAACGGTGGGCCTTTCCCAGGATATGCAGGCCTCAATTCAGGACCTCCCCTTTGATGGAGTTGGGCTCTTCTCCAATCAAATGATGCCAGGCTACATGGGTTGAAGGACATGAAGGCTATCCTTCGCTCATTGGGCATGCATACCCCACAGTCTGCCAGAAAGCCATTCCAACCTCCACCGCCATTGAGGCCGTGGCAAACCCAGCAGGGACCTACAAAGCAAAGGGACATGAGATGAGGTGACTATGCCCCCACCATCAACCTTGGCGGGTGACTTTTAAACAGTTTCAAGAGCTGTTCAAGAGAGTCGTGCAAAGCTAAGACATCCTACTAGAGGAGGTAAAGACAAACCAGCACAAGCTGGTACAAATACTGCAACTGGCATCTACCTCCATGACTGCCCTTCCCATCAACCAGGCCTTCTTGGATCCTGCAGAGACAGTCTGGCAGACACCTGCTTCTATTCTGCACACCTGCAAAAGAGCATATAGAAAGTGTGCCCCCTGGGATGGCACATAATATTTTCTATTTGCACACCTGCCTGCCAACTCCCGAGTTGTCAAGACAGTAAATCACTGTAACAAACAGCCACAATTGAAGGTTACACCCCATGACAACAAACACAAAAGACTTGACTTGTTTGGACACAAAGTATATTCCTCCAGCATCCTTCAGTTTCGAGTGGCCAATTATTCAGCACTACTGGCCAAATACGACTATGACAACTATGGGAAACTTGCCCAGTTCACATCTGAGCTCCCAGAGGAAAAACAGACACAATTCCAGGCCATTGTCACCGAGGGCCAGCTCATATTCAAAACAGCCCTTAAGGCGGCATTGGACACGGCAGCCAGAATGACAACCACAGCTGTAGTAATGCACCGAGCCTCATGGCTTCAGGCCTCAGATACCAAAAGAACTCCAGACAAAAGTAGAGGATTTACCTTTCGACCAGGAACAACTCTTCTCTCAGAAGACGGATGAGGTGCTTCATTCAGTGAAGGACTCTTGGGCCACGCTCCACACTTTGGGGATTTACACCCACCTCTGCAAAGAGAAGGAAATACCAACCATATCAGAGACCTAGAGACTCTTCAAACATGCAACAACAACAGTGACCATACGATAATCAATGCCAGCGTCAACCATTGCAACGCTGGCGAACATCTCAATCTCAGGCTCTGACTTCTCAGTCAGCATCTCCAAAACCACAATTTTGAAAAGTTGGTCGAGGGTCTGAACGACCTCCTTCACAAAACTGCACTCATACCCAACCCATCCCCAATTTTTGGCCATTGACTCCGGCCCTTTTACCACATCTGGGCCAGCATAACATCAGACCAATGGGTGTTGGAAGTTATCAAGTCTGGATACACTATTCCCTTTACCTCCTGCCTGCAGACGTTTCCTACCTCCTATACAGAACAAATCCATTTGAATTATGACCGACAACATCATCTACATTTTCTACATCAACAGGCAAGGAGGAGCTCACTCACATTCTCTGTGCACAGTAGCCATGAGACTTTGGAATTGGTGCATAAAACACAATGTAAACATCTCGGCGCATTACCTGCCAGGTTGTTAGAATGCGACAGCAGACATGCTCAGCCGGTACTTCTCTCAGGATCATGGATAGGAGATGAACAGAGAGGTCCTGAGTTCAATCTTCAAACGGTGGGGCATTCCCACCATCGACCTGTTCACATCCCTGATGAATCGCAAATGCATCATGCTCTGCTCAAGAGCAGGACTGGGACTACAATCATTAGGGGATTCCTTCCTCATTAAATGGGAGGCACAACTCATGTATGTGTTTCCACCAACACCAGTGATATAACGTGTGATACACAAGATACGAGCAGACAGGGCCAACATTATCCTTATAGTCCCAAACAGGCATGATATCCTTGCCTGTTACACATGGCGATATGCGCCCCGCAAGCTCTCCCTTGCCGGCCAGATCTGCTCTCTCAACACAACGATCGCACTTTCCACCTGAATCTGGAGATACTCCATATACAGGTGTGGCTCCTGAATGGTTCCACCATGTCGAAATAACCAACTAGGAACAAGTTAAATGTGTTATTAAACAGCAGGAAACTGACTACGAGAAATACCTACCTTCAAAAATGGAAGAGGTTCTCTACCTAGTGTCAAGGAAGACACTTGACGAGTGATTCAGCACCATTACCATTAATCTTAGAATACCTATTCGAGCTGAAAAGCACTGGCTTAACGATGAGCTCGATCAGAGTCCATCTTGCAGCCATTTTAGCATTCTACCGAGAGACTGATGGCACTTTGACTTTCGCACGCCCAACTACAAAACACTTTCATAAATGTTTACCCAGACGTGTGAAAACCTACACTAACATGGGATCTCAATCTGGTACTGAAATGCCTCAACAGGCTACCTTTCAAACCATTAGCCACCCGCTCATTACTCCACTTATCAATGAAAGTAGACTTCCCGGTCACCATTACCTCGGCCAGAAGGGTGAGCGAGATAGGGGCACTCATGGCAGATCCTCCAAAAACAACATTCTTCAAGGACAAGGTCACGCTATGTCCACACCTTAATTTCTTACCGAAAGTAACCTCAGCATTTCACATGAACCAATCTATTCAACTACCAACATTCTACTCTAAGCTTCATGGTACTCCAACAGAAGCTGCTCTACACACACTAGACTTTAGAAGGGCATGAGCGTTCTACCTTGAAAGGACCAAACCTTTCAGGAAATCCCCTGGACTTTTATCTCTACTACTGAAAGGAGAGGTTATATCCACACAGAGATTATCCAAATGGATTTCCACATGCATTCAAATGTGTTACCATATCCGGAATACAGAACCACCAGAACATGTTAGAGCACATTCTACTCAATCCATTTCAACCTCAGTAGCTTTCCTCAGTAACGTTCCAATACTAGAGATCTGTAAGGCTGCCACTTGGGCCTCCGTCCGCACATTTGCAAAGCACTGTGCAGTCACACAGGACCCCTGGGCTGACGCCATAGTGGGCCTCACAGTACTTACCTCAATGACTCGAACAAACCCAAAGTCTCTTCAGCCCTCAGAGAGGCACTTCTCTACAGTCACCTAAAGTGGAGTACCCACAGGGACACTACTCGAAGAAGAAGGAAAGGTTACTAATCTTGTGCAGTAACTGGAGTTCTTCAAGGTGTGTCCCCCTGAGCGTGAGTCACTACCCGCCCTCCTCCCCTCTACTTTGGAGTTCGCAGTGAGGACTCTGCAGTAGAGAAGGAATTGGAGAGCTCGAGTTGTGTGCACGCTACTTGCGGCACAAATGGCACCGGGAGACGCCTACTGCGCATGCATGACCCGCATGGATACTGCTACCATAAATTTCTGACCAGTGCTGGGACGCATCACTATCTAAAGTGGAGCACCCACAGGGACACACATCTCGAAGAACTCCAGTTACTGCACAAGGTGAGTAACCTTTCCTTACTGACCTCTTTCCCACAAAGAAAGGAGATGGAATATAACGAGAAGAAAACTAATTATTGGCAGTGTGGAGAGACTGAGAGATGTGATCATTTTGGGCACTTTTAGTACTAATTCCACAGCTATGCTTGGCACTTAGATACCATGACAATAAGTACCTTAGAAATATGGAGTGAGATTCCCCCAACCCCATATGCTGGGAAAAGAGGCTCTAAACTTCGTGGATCTTTCTGACGAAGAACCCTCCTGATCCAGAAACCAAGGAGTACAGTTGCAGGCTTTTATCTAAGAACCCCTTCACAAACGCTAGCATAGTGGGGTGTGCTGGGACAGGGCTTGGGGCAAAGCCGGGTGTTTGCCTCAGACTAAATGTACAGTTTGGTTTGGTTTGGTTTGTTGGAGAATCTCTCTAGTGCCCTCAGTGCTCCCCCTGCTGGAGCTCCGGCAACCTGGTGGAAAAGAAAGAAGCCTAATTGGAATGCAGAGGGGGGAGAAGCCAGCTCCTGGGTGGTACAGAGTGGGGGTGACTAGGTCAAAAAGCTGGGGGTGGGGGGGGATAGGATGTAGAAACAAAGTTGGGACTGGACAAAAGAGAGGCTTGTGGCGCCAGGACAGTAGATGTCTGGCTTTGAGGAAACAAGGGTCTGTGACTTAGGTTGCCCTCTTTTCAGAACCTGGAGTAGAACCCATTGCCCTTGCTTTCAGCAAATAGCTATGAAACCCACTGAAAAAATATGTCCATCTCCCTCTAGTGACTGGCCCACAAAGGATGGCAGCCTACTACTGCTGTCAGTTCTCCATTAGCTGAAGTGGCAGAGGTCTGTGCTGGCATTCTAACACTGCTGATGAACCATGGGGGAGTTAATATGGTTCCACAAGATGGAATTTCTTGATATTTTTTTCCACTTTGCTTTTTTAAAAATGTAGGAAATCAGGAGACTGTCCTTACTGTTCCTGCAATCCTCTGCCTTGTTCACCACACACCTCCCAGCTTGGCACTTAACCAGTGCATGGGGCTGTTCACTCTGAGTGTCTCCTGTCTCATGCTCTGGGAGGTGAGGGCAGCCTTGCCTTCTGCTTCTTTTCCTTTCCTTGAGCAGGTCCCGCAGGAGGGCACTCTCCATGCGCTTCTTACCCCTGGCTCTCCGGAACTCATCACTGGCCCCCTGCCATGCAAGTCTCCCCGGCCACCCTTGACATTCTACCTGAGGTGGCTGTGTGGTATCCAGCGAATCCACCTCCGTACTACACCCAGAAAATATCTGTACGTGCTCATGCTTCACACCGTCCATTTCTGCATCCCTGTGTCCCGCCAATTGTGGAGTGTGAGGAACCCTGGTGGACCAGTCTGTACTCCACTTTGGTCGCACAGCCTGCTGGGGATGTTAGTTGGTTGCTCCTCCATGGAGCCATAAGCACAGGCATGTGCCTGGTGCGGTTCATGAAATCTCCTGGTTCTTGTGCCTTCTGCAGTGAGAGGGAGACCCTGGCACACATCTACATAGGGGGTATCAGGTTGCAGCCCCTCTTCTGGCTCCTCCAGAGCCTCTTACTGAGGTTCTGGCTGCACTTTTCTCCTCACCTCCTGATCCATCCTTGTTCCTACAAAGTTTCAGGACCTCCTCATCAATCTGCTCCTGGAACTGGCCCAGATGGCCATCCACCCATGGGTAGAGATTGGGGGGCGTTGCCCCCCCAACTGTATACATTGATAGTGGGGGGGCACAATTTAAATGTTCTGGGGGGCATATGATTTGCCCCATGCATCACCTCTGGATCTATAGAGGTTTTCAAACTGGGGCACAACCCCTGGGGATGCGGGTTAGCAATGATGCCAGGCAGCTCTGGGAGGGAGTGCCACCTCTACCCTGACTCACTCATTAAGTACGCTGTAATTTAAGTACCACTAACTATCCGTATATTTAGAATTTAGACCTATACCTATTAACGTTATTAAACCCCCTGCCCCCCAAATACAGAAGTCAAACTATGCCTAGTACCCACCATGCCAGGAGAAGGAAGTTGGATGGGGGTGCTCTGCAACTATGGTGCCTATTTCCAATCCCTTGTGAAGTCATGTCTCTGAGCAGAGATCCTCTGGGTGGCCTCCACTAACTCCCTAGTTGCTCACTGCTCCTCAAAGGCACTGTTGGAGGTTCTCTGCTTGGTCTCCTCTCCCTGATTTTCCACCCAGTGACACTCACTCCCATCCCTTTTTTTTTTCATTTGTTGTCCCCAGTATTCAATTATATCCTGGGTCCACTAGCCCCTCCTGCCTGGCTAAAGGGAAGGGCCTTTAGCTACAGGCAGGCCTAGGCCCATCATCTCCAGGTACCCACAATAGGCACATACTTTCCAGCTTTTGCAACAAATGAAGCAGGGGGTCCTCCAGACAACAGCAACACACTCCTGATTCTCTCCCTGACCACCATTCATCCTGTGCTCTGAATGAGGCAGAGGTCCTCTAAGAAAAAATAGTACTGTCATATAATTAAAGACTGTGTCATAATGCCTATGCATAAGGGGGCAAATTAAGGTTTCTCAGGGAAACTTATTTTGGGCATTTGCTAACTTTTGAGTGCTTGACTGTCCAACCATAACATTGTTTTAATGTATTTATTAATATAATATAGCTTTGTGTACAGCACCATGGCTTTGCCTGACATTTTATACCATAGGCGCCGACTCTGTGGGTGCTCCGGGGCTGGAGCACCCATGGGGAAAAATTGGTGTGTGCTCTGCACCCACCGGCAGCTCCCCTCCCCGCCCCGCCCCAGCTCGCCTCTGCTTCCTCCCCTGAGCACGCTGCCGAGTCCTGCTTCTTCCTCCTCCCTCCCATCACTTGCACCGTGAAACAGCTGGGGGCGAGGGGGAAAGAGGAGGAACGCGGTGCGCTCGGGGAAGAGGCGGGGCCAAGGGGCAGCGAGCTCCCACTGGTGCCATGGAAAGCTGGCACCTGTGTTTTATACCCAAAATAAAATGCCTTGAAGCTTTCAGACTAGAGCCTCAGTCCTGCAACTGACTGTATATAGGCAGAGGAATCCACCTGGCCTAAATAAGGCAGGACCATGGGCTAAATAAAACATAACATAGAAAGGAATGACAATGAACCATTAGTTATTAGTTTAATCCAAGGCAGACTGCAAAGAGCTACAAAAGGATCTCCCAAAACTGGGGGACTGGGCAACAAAATGGCAGATGAAATTCAATATTGATAAATGCAAAGTAATGCACATTGGAAAACATAATCCCAACTATACGTATAAAATAATGGAGTCTAAATTAGCTGTTATCATTCAAGAAAGAGATCTTGGAGTCAGTGTGGATAGTTCTCTGAAAACATCCACTCAATGTGCAGAGGCAGTCAAAAAAGCAAACAGATTGTTGGCAATCATTAAGAAAGGGATAGATAATAAAACAGAAAATATCATATTGCCTCTATATAAATCCATGGTACACCGAATTCTTGAATCCTCTGTGCAGATGTGATTGCCCCATCTCAAAAAAGATATATTGGAACTGGAAAAGGTTCAGAAAAGGGCAACAAAAATTATCAGGGGAATGGAAAAGCTTCCGTGAGAGGAGAGATTAATAAAACTGGGACTTTTCAGCTGGGAAAAGAGACAACCAATGGCCTATGATTAAGGTCTATAAAATCATGACTGGTATGGAGAAAGTAAATAAGGAAGTGTTAGTCACCACTGGTGAAGTGGTGTAAACCCCAAGAAGGGGACGAGGCTTGTTTGGAAGCGCAAGCAAAAGGCTGAATTTTAAACCGCCGTGTGGCTGTGGCTGAAGACCCTGGAGAGGGCAGATAGACAGTTTCTTTTGGACTTTCTGCTTCCCTGGAAGGCTATCATTTTGATTGTGTGATCCAGCTGGTGGGCTGAGCCACCAAAGACCCACCAAGTGAGATCGACAACCTACAGGGGGTGCCAGGAGTGTGAAAAGGACTGCAGAACTGCTCACGGCAGCAGGAGGCACCCCGGAGTTGAGTGGCCCCTATCACAAGACTCAACTGTTTTGTATGTAGAGTTGGCATTATGTTTGCCAAGGTGCATTACTTTGCACTTATCAACACTGAATTTCATCTGCCATTTTGTTGTCCAGTCACCCAGTTTTGTGAGATCCCTTTGTAACTCTTCCAGTCAACTTCAGACTTAACTGTCTTGAGTAATTTTGTATCATTCGCAGCCTTTGCCACTTCAGTGTTTATTTCCTTTCCACGTAATCTGTGAATTGAAAAGCCCAAGCCCCAGTACAGATCCTTGGGTGACCCTGCTATTTACCTCTCTCTCCACTCTGAAAACTGATCATTTATTCCTACCATTCATTTCCTTTCCTTTAACCAGCTATTGGTCTGTGTGAGGATCTTCCCTCTTACCCATAACAGCTTATTTTTCTTAAGAGCCTTTGCTGTGGGAGCTTGTCAAAGGCTTTCTGAAAGTCCCATGTACACTATATCCACTGGATCACGCATATCTACATGCTTGTTGACCCCTTTAAAGAATTTTAATACATCGAAGCATGAATTCCCTTCACAAAAGCTGTGTTAACACTTCTCCAAAATATTGTGGTTATCTATGTGTTTGAGAAGTGCATTCTTGACGATCATTTCAACCGCTTTGCCAGGATCACCACTGGAGCCTTTTTAAAAAATTGATATGACATTAGCTATCCGCCAGTCACTTGATACACAGGCTGATGTAAGCAATAGGTTACATACCACAGTTCTGCAATTTCATATTTGAATTCCTTCAGAACTCTTGGGTGAATACCATCTGGTCCTGGTGACTTCTTATTGTTTAATTTATCAGTTTGTTCCAAAATCTTCACAACTGAAACCTCAGAGTGGGACAGTTCCCCATACCTGAGCATTCTTTTAAGGTGGCCGATCTGAGGATCTCTCTCTGACCCTGTGCACTGAAGCCAAATGCAGAGAAGCTAAATGAATTTTTTTGCAATGGCCCTGTCTTCCTTGAGTGCTCCTTCAGTATCTTGGCCTCACTGGCAGGCTTCCTGCTTCTAACACATTTTAAAAACTTTTTTGCTGTTTAGTTTTTGTCTTTTGCTAGTTGATCTCAAATCTTTTGGCCTGCCTAATTATATTTTTACATGTGACTTGCCAGCGTTTATGTTCTTTTCTGTTTTTCTCAGTAAAATTTGACTTCCAGCTTTTAAAGGCTGATTTTTTTGCTTCTAACTGACTCTGTAACCCTGCTGTTTAGCCATGGTGACATTTTTTTGTCCTTTTACTATTTTTTTATTTGGGGTATATCTTTAGTTTGAGCCTCTTATGTTTCCATGCAGCTCGCTGGCATATCGCTCTTCTGCCTTTTCCTTCTAATTTCCATTTAATCAGCTTGCACACTTTTTTGCATAGTTCCTCTTTTGAAGGTAAATGCTACTGTAGTGGGTTTCTTTAGTATTTCTCCCCCCCACCCCAATAAGGATGTTGAATTTATTTACATTATGGTTGCTATTACCAAGTGGTTCAGCTATATTCACCTCTTGGACTAGATCCTCTGCTGCACTTGGGATTAAATCAAGAATGCCTCTCCTGTTGTGGGTTCCAGGACTAGCTGCTCCAAGAAACAATCATTAATGGAGTCAATAAACTTTATCTCTGCATCCCGTCCTCAGGTGACATGTACCCAGTCAATGCTGGGTTTTCTCTATAGGCTCTCTAATCTCCCTAAGCATTCCACAGTCACCATCGCTATCCTGGTCAGGTAATGGGTAGTATATTTCTACTGTGTTACTCTTATTATCCAAGCATGGAATTTCTGTCCACAGAGATTCTGTGGCATTTTGATTCATTTAAGATTTTTAATATATTTGACTCTATAGTGCCACTCTCCCACCACCATGATCTATTCTGTCTTTCCTGTATATTTTGCACCCTGATATTGCTGAGTTTCATTGATGCCCATTATCACGTATGTGAATGAAGAAATTTTGAAAATAATTAAGGAAAAACAACTTGCACTGGGCCTGAGGATCAATTTGGGAGGTTGTACTCTGTCAAGAACTACCAGTGCAAATATTAATAAAGGTGAACGTAATGAAAAATGCTTTAAATATTTGAGGAGCAAGCAGCCAGGCAATCAAGGAAGCAGTAGGGCCATTAAGCCAGACTGAAAATTTAGTGACAGGTCAGCTTGATACTCTTCGGACTGAATGATTTTGAATTAATACACTTTGACATATTATTCATGAGAGAAACTGGAGGTCAAATTCTCAAGACTGGGCTAAATTGTCCTGGGAAGATAGTGAAATGATAAAAAGGCTTTCTCATCTTGACAGGACAAGGGAATCAAATTCATGAGGAACTGACAAAGCACCAGTCTCTCGCAAATTGTAGCTCAAAATTATAATACTTGTATAGAGCTTTCCCAGGATTAGATTCAGGTAGGATCCATTGATGAAGAGTGGGAAAGGGGCCCACAAAATTTGTACCCAAAGCTCCTCGTAGAGGCCTCACCAATAGAGACTGACTCCTTTGCAGGAAGAAGCATTTGCGGGGCCAGAGCCAAATCTATTTGACATCTGTTTTGGGGGAATCAGCTATGCCTCCCAGATGTATCTCATAAGAGAGATAGGAAAACATTACTTTGGGTCCTAGGGAACCACTCCCCTCCATATAGGACAAACCCATTTGAATATAAGTCTCTTAGAAAAACTCCCCATTCTCTCTCCACACCATAGTGACTCTGTGAGAGTTTTATTTCCATCAGAACAGCCCTTTCTTTAGAAAAGTGTCAGTAGGAGGTATCTGGAAAGAATGGGCTGAGTGAATAAATTTATTCAACAGCTGCATGGAATGTTGCATGAGCTGATGGTGACACTCTTCTTTATTCATGAATTTCTTTAGCTAATAAATCTTTGTCTGCATCTGGCTCACAGACAGTTTGTGTATATTCACTGTTTGTAATTCACATCATGTAGATTAGTTGCATAAATCATTTGGTACTGGGTATATGATCTGACTGAATGCTTAAGATGCCAAGAAGGGTTTTTAATTCTTGTATTCACTTGTAAAATTCACAACTCGCATCTCTGGTACATAAATTATTCCATCTTAAAATTTCGAAACCATCGATTAGTAGATGGAATACAAAAACTCAGTAGATTTGCTTTTGTCATTTACTTTCACTGTTGCCATGAGATTTCACTTAGTTCTTTAAACTGACATGCAAGTGAAGCTCTGACCCACCTGGTTTAGTTGGCACATGCATTGCCCACAGGAAGATCCAGTTTAAATGTGACCAAAAAGTCAGTTGATAAGACAACAACAAATATGGTGGAAATGATCGAGGCAAAAAAATTGAAAACATCTCTTACAAAACTGTCCTATAATTTTGCCAAAAGTAATGAAGGTATAAGTGATAAGAATGTAACAAAGTACGCTGCAGAGCATAAGCCAGGAGATATAACAGGTTAAACAAAATCTTCATAGTGTTGATATCAGAGAAACAAAACAAAAACAAAAAACACTTTTAGTGGGTGCTGGTAACAATTATACAACCATGCTTGATTTGTCTGGTATTATTAGAGAACTTAATTAATATTGCCACATGCTGCTTTATACTTAAACCAAGGAAACTGCAGTAGTGAAAATAATACAGAATGTGGTTTGACACTTTGGAGTTCAACCCAGAGCCAGTGAGGGGTTGTGTCACCAACTGCCCTACAACTGTGGTTGCCTTCAAAGCTATGCTGCTGTGGCTCACAGCTCTGACACCAACAGCCACCTTTTCAAGCATGCAGGTCACACCCTGGTTTCTACTGCCTTGTTACTTTTTTGGAGAGTCACCCCAACACCCCATCCAAAATTTCCCAGATTTGTCTGTCTGTCTGTCTCTAGCGTGTTCAGCCTCCTCCTGGAATATTGACAGAACTTAAGTTAGTTTCTCCTTTTAAAGAGTCAGTAATTGGCAGTTCATTAATTTAACTGGTGTTTGACAAACACTTTTATTTCAATCATAGCACTGATGTGGTGTGTATATAGTGTAAAAGTAACAAGGAGTCATAAGTTAAGAGATACCAAGTGTAAGGAATAAAGATTGAAAGGGTTACAAGCAAACAAAAGTGAAAATACATTTCTAAGCCTAAAACTTAATTTTCAGCAAGTTAAAATTTTTTCCTAAGTAAGTTTCTTACCTAAACTTAGTTCCCAGAGACATCAACCCCCTTGGTTGAAGGACCCAATGTTCTGTGATTTCAAGAGCTCCAGCCCCTTGAATTCCCCCAACTGATAGACTATTCAAATGTTTTTTTGCCTGCCTCGTATCACCTAAAAATTCACTTGCTTTCTTTCAAGAGCTAGGAAGTCTTCCTGCTATTCTTCCCTTCCTATGGACTTTCCATCCCCCTGCTGATTCATATGCAAAGGGTTGGTCCAATAAAAGATATTACCTCACCCACTCCAATGCTTTACATTGTCCCTTTGGAGAGCATCTCTTTCTCTCTCCCTCTCTCTCACCCCACCTCCTTGTGAATGCCTGGAGGTGTGCTGAGCTTTCATGGGATATTTGTGGTGAGCAAGGCACTCTTTAAAGATACACAAGCTGGCTCCTTCCCCAGGCTGCTTAACAAGCATAAGCCCTAATTCCATGTTGAAGTAGTCTTGGTTTAGACTTCAGTGTTTCAGACTGAAGCCTGTTCAGGTTAGATTTAGGGTCATTATTTGCTGAATGGTATAGAGAGAGCCATGATACTAGGTTGGAAGTCATCTGAGCTTTATGAGAATCTATTCATGATCAGTTTGGTTTTGTTTTACTCGCTCATTAGTATTTGTACTGAAAAAGGCCTCTGAGATCAGGGTTTTGTAGACCAGGATGACATGAGAAGCTTCTTTCACGCAACAAAAGCTCCAAAGGCCCAACCCCGTTATGTTCTGAGGATGGCTCCACCCTTCTCAAGGACAATGAAGCCGTTAAACAATTCTGGAAGGAGGTTACTAAACCACAAATCCATGGTCTCTGAAGTCACCGTCGGGTTCATTCCACAATGTTCAGCAATGGAACACCTTGCTGGTTCCTCATCTCTTGAGGAAGTCTGGCATGTCATCGCTCAGACAAAAAAATCACAAAGCACCAGGCCCAGACAGCATCCTAGCTGAGGTTTTTGCCAACTACTCAACAAAATCTGGACCTGCAAAGAAATTCCACCTGACTTTAAGAAGGCCAACATTGTTACAATATTCAAGAAAGGGGAAAAATCTTTGTGCGGGAACTGCAGAGGTATTGCTATCCTCTCCATCGCAGGGAAGATTCTTGCCCAGATCCTACTAAACTGCTGTGACAGGGTCAGGCCAGATGGCTACAGGAGAGTGCTGGAAGGCAGGTATATTAGCCCCAGGATATGCAGATCCCTTTTCCCTTGGTAACTAAACAGAGGTTACTTTAGGTTAATAAGGACATCTGGGGCTAATCAAGGGCCTGCTAAAAGCCTCCCGTCCAGCCAGATAGGGGAGCGCAATAGGAGTAGTGGGAGGAAAGTGCGCTACTGGAGAGCTGGGCGGTGCAGACGTTGGCAAGTACCAAGAGGGAAAACCCCACAGGTACAGAGGCGAAGGGAAGGGGAAACCCTACCCACCAGGGTGAACAATCCTTCTGAGCCCCAGACATCTGAGGGAAGAGACCTTGCCAGGGGGAGAGACTGAACTGGGTGCCTGGTTTGTTGCCACCATGCCTGGAGGGGCTACCAGAGACTAGAGGCTCCCCTTCCCCTCCCCCCTCAGGGAGGCCAGGAGGAACTCTTCTCAGACAAGGTATGGACAGCAAGCCTAGGGGCGTGGGGAAATTCTGAGGTATAGAGGAATATCCCAACCCACCGCTAAGTGCAAGAGCAGAATCCAGCGAGGCAGAGAAGGAGCTCTGTCACACTGCGTCCACCCCCTTTGCCGAGGAACTCCTCCCTGAATCACAGAGTGGCTTCAGACCATCCCAAGGCACAACCGACATGATCTTCATGGCACAACAGATTCAGGAGAACTGCAAACAGCAATAGCAGGAACTGTTCATGGCATTCATTGACCTAACCAAGGCCTTTGACTCTAACAATCATGATGCCCGATGGAAGGTGCTGTGTAGATTTGGCTGTCAACAGAAATTCATTTCCATCATTAGACTGCTCCATGATGGGATGACTGCCACCATTTTGTGCTACGGCTCAGAGACTAAACCATTCGTACTAGTGTCAAGCAGGGCTGTGTCATTGCTCCAACACTCTTCTCCATTTACCTTGCCATGATCCTGATTCTCATGCATGACTGCCTTCATGACAGAATCGGGATTGAGTATCGTATGGATGGCCAATTCCTGAATCTTCAACGGCTCCAAACAAAATCTAAGATCATGAGAATTGGCATCACTGACCTTCAGTATGCAGACGACTGTGTCATTCTTGCACACTCAGAGGCTGACCTGCAAAGCACCCTAAATCTTTTTGCAGATGCCTATCACAGCCTGGGTGTCTCTCTCAACATTGGGAAAATCAAGGTACCTCTACCAGCCCTCACCTGCACAAACTACTCTTCATACTCTACAAATCACCAACAGCAGAGAACCCCTGGAAAATGTGGACCATTTGCCGTATCTTTGCAGCCACCTCTTCCAAACAGCCAGCACTGACACAGAAATAGAATACAGGATCCACTGTGCCAGCACATCTTTTGGAAGACTACTCAAATGAGTCTTCAATGATAAGATCTTGGTACCTGTTTGTAGATCCCTGGTTTACAAGGCAGTTGTCATCTCTGTCTCTACGGGTGTGAGACCTGGGTAACCTACAAACGTCATCTCAAGCGGCTGGAGTGGTTCCAGCAGCGCTGCCTCAGGATTCTCAGGATCAGCTGGGAAGACCAATGCACTAACATCAGCGTTCTATACTGCTGATGTTGGCTGCAGAGAGAAGTGCAGGTCAAGACATACCACATTCACTGGGCTGGCCACTGTGTACGTATTCAAAGAAAGTATTCTTCTCTCAGTTAAGTCAGGGAAGAAGGGCTTGCAGAGGGCAGTGGAAGCGTTACAAAGGGAGGAGTCAACCCAACAAACTGGGAGAACGTGGTGTGGAACAGAATACAGTGGCACCACACCATACAACAAGCCACAGCTCACTTTGAGGAGAACAGATATGCTCATGAGACAGAGAATCCTATAACTGGAAGGGACCTTGAGAGGTCATCTAGAGTAGACCAGTCCCCTGCACTCAAGGCAGGACTAAATATTATCTACACCATCCCTGACAGGTGTTTGTCCAACCTGCTCTTAAAAATGCCCAATGATGGAAATTCCACAAACTCCCAAGGCAATTTATTCCTTGCTTAACCACCCTGATAGGAAGTTTTTCCGAATGTCCAACCTAAACCACCTCCAAGATTACACCTGTCACTTCTGTGGGGAAAATCTGCAGGGCAAAAATTGGGCTCCTCAGCCACTTAAAAACTCAGACATCATCCTCGTATCAAGGGATAGCCGAAGATTCATGAACTACACAAATCGGGGCATTTGTGTTTGTTTTGAAGTCTTTAGGTTTGGGGACGTACTGTCTTAACAGGTATTGGGGAATAATGTTATACAAAATACATCAGCCCAGCTTCTAATTGCTACTTTTTAGGAAAAATCTTCAAGCACAATGCTCTGTAACACCTGGGGATCTAGCTTGTGTAATGCAATTCTTTCCAGCTCTAAATTCTGTGATACATGGCGGCTTCTCATAAATATCTTATTTACATGGGGAGATAATTTTTAGTCCTAATGTTCTGGTAGGTAGCTTGGAGCTTTCAGCCCCAAAAGAATGTGTTAAATGATGCAGTTGTTCTGTGGTCTGAATGTTTCACTTGTGCTGCATTTCCCCTTGTTCACTGTGCATGTGGTGTATATCTTCCCAAGGGTCCAGCCTAGAACAGGGAGTTCGGCTTTTGGGAATAGGATAAAGTTTTTGGTTTCTCTAATAAAAATAAATTTACTGCAAAGTGTGAACATAACGAGAATGTATGGCATTTGACTTTTTCTCAGCCTAAGTTTCTCTTTGGTAGATGACTGTACTTTGTCATAATTTATAGTAAGAATATTCTTAGCATTGGTCTGCGACAGAGCGTTATTGTATTTGCTATTTATAGATTTTAGCAGTTTAATAGTGTGATTTAACACACAATGTTTTATCTGACACACTTAGCCAGGATACATAAAGCCTCCCCCTCTTACCTCCCCCCAGCCCACGAAAACAAAGTAGCTTACTTTTCTGAATACACAGAGAATTGGGTCCATTGCTGCTGAAGAGTTAGCTTCCTTTACATTAGCAACTATTTGGCATTGTTTCTTGAGGCAATCTTCTGAGGATGACCGTCTATCCAGTAATCTCCTATCCCTGACCTCCCTCTTTTGGAAAGGGTTTCTGGCTGAGCAGCTGTGGGGAGATTGGGAGTCCTGAGTTCCTTTTCTAATTTCACCTCCTGATTTGTCTGGCTGTAGAGCAAAGACAATACTGACCTTGTAGGATGATGATTTAGTGATAGACAAAGAATAAGTGTTCAACTGTTATAGATCTGTCATTAGCCTCTAATACAGGGGTCTCAAAGTCCCGGCCTACGGCCCATCTGCGGCTCGAGAACCTTCCCACTGCAGCCTGCGGAGGAGAGACGCATGCAGCCACTCTCCCGGCTCTGTCTGCTGCGGGTGCCGCCTCCCGCAGCTATCATTGGCTGGGAGAGAGGGACAGAGATATCATCACTAGTCGCTGGGCAGTCAGCCATGGAGGCAGCATCATTAGTTGCTGGGCAGAGTCTGCCATGGAGACAGTGTCTCTTTTTTCCACAACAAATATAAACAAGTCTGAATACTGAACACAACTATCTGATGCCCACCTTGCTGCAATCCTGAAGGTTTCAACTGCTCAGTCGCTGAGGCCAAACGTCAACAAACTGACAGAACTGAAGCATTGCCAGGTGTCTGGCAAACACTAAAAACTCTCTGGCAGGTGAAGAATTGTATAAAGTTGTATGACAGTTTTATTATTTCTAAGAAATTCGAAATAAAAAATACAATATAAACGTTTTCCTTTCTGAACACCATCTTCAGTGACATTATTGGCCCGCTGGGAGGATTTGAGGACAGGCACTGGCCCTAAGATAAATTGAGTTTGAGACCCCTGCTCTAATATTTTTTAACCATGAGGTTTTCACTTGTCTGTGGTCCCTGGTGGAAATGGCTGCAGTCACTTTTTAATGGCTCCTTTCTTTCTTCTGCGATCCCAGTGTGTTGTATGGGTGACTGCTTGTGTGTTATGCAGTGTGTTTGTCTCGGAGTTCTTCAAAGCTCTATAGTGACCCATCTTGCTTCGTGTTTCTGAGGCATCAGGGGGATAACTCATTGCAATGTAGAGCTACTCCACTTCCAATGTGAATTAACTAATGCAGAATGAGACACCAGATTATCTGGAAGAAAAACTTGTGGGGATAAAGGCAGTTTATTCTGAACTCACTAAAGTTAATAAACAAAAGCTTCTCCTAGGTAGCCAAACCCATAGACTCTGTATGTGGACATCAAAACATTCAGTCAAATATTGAAAATATATGGAAACTAGAGTGACTATAATAATGGAATGATCAGTATAAATTAAGAAATATCTATTTAATCTGGGTTCCCATAAACTTTCCAAGAGCTGCCTTGATGTTGTAAGAAGGTGTTTTGTGATACATAGGAAAATGAGATTGCCTCCTGAAAGTAGGTCAAAGTGCCCAAATAGAAGGACAGATCCCAAGTAGTGACAACATTTCAAAGGGTAATGCAGATGTAATATTTAGCCATCTATAACCTACGAATAAATTATCCAGGAAAAAGGCATCCTGGAGTATGTAGTAGGTTACAGAAATGGGGAATCCTTCCCACCTCCCTGAGCACTCTACTTACTATCCTGGGAAGGTGAGGACTTCCTTTGTTACCTATGTTTTGTTGGAGAGGGGAAACTGAATAATACTTCTGTTGACAATAAAGCCACTCTCTGATTATTTTTAAATAGTCACTCACTGAGCTCAGGCATGTATATTATGAAAACAAAAATGACGCAAGAGTTTATCTAGTGCCAGATTTATGCTTATTAAAAAGTGCTTAGTGGAGTCAAACAAATACATTTTAAAGGTCATCTGACTGAAATACATGCAGTATAATGTCACCATTGTCAAGAAACTTAACTGAACAATTGTGTTTAAATAAGAAGAACAAATACCATTCTATTGCAACACACAAAAAGGGTCCAGTATTTAGCTCATAAAATAGCCAGAAGCATAGAAAATAAATGAACTATTAGAGACTTTTTTTTTCTATTTTAAAGGAATATAGGGATTACCGTTCCACATCGGACTGTTGGTGTATTTTGTCTGGTATTGTTTCACCGTCCATGGACAGTAAAGGATGTTTTAGAGGCATTCCCAAGGTGGACCATTATACAATAATATACGTATAGGAAGGAACCCAAGGTAGCACACTGTCCTAAACACGAAAGCTGAAATCCTATGTAAATTTCTCTTCTAGCTACAGGGTAGTATAACTGGATAATATCCCAATATAAATGTCTAATTCTTTGACATTGAGTTCTCCTTCTGTAAATACTTGGTAGCAGTGAGTTTCAAAGGTTAATTGTGCTGTAACTTTTAAAAACTTTTTTTCCTTTTTGTCAACTTAAAATGTTGCCTTTTTAATTTCATTGGGTGTCCCATTATTCTTGGGTTAGAGGAAAAAGCACATAGAAGTCTCTATTAGCCTTCTCTGTTCTCATTGTTACTCTATATACCTTTGATATTATTACTTCTCTCTAAATAAAACTGTTTTGTTAATCTGTCCTCAGACAGATTGTAGCCCTTCTCTGGACCTATTTTTCTGCTTTATTCCCCTTGAGATAGGGTGCTCAGATCTGAACAAAAGAGAGTCCATCATCAATTTATATATTGGTGCTATAATATTTTCATTATTATTCTCTTCTTTTCTTAATGCAACCTCATACTCTCTTTAATATTTGACCACTCATTCACATTGAGGAAATGTATTCATTACATTGGAAAAATGGGTGAACAGTGAGGTGGCAAAGTTTGCAGATGATACAAAATTACTCAAGGTAGTTAAGTCCAAAGCTGACTGTGAAGAGTTACAAAGACATCTCTCAAAACTGGATGACGGGGCAACAAGATGAAATTCAGTGTTCATAAATGCAGTGTAACACACGTTGGAAAACACAATCCCAACTATACATAGAAAATGATGGGGTCTAAGTTAGCTGTTATCACTCAGGAAAGAGACCTTGGAGTTATTGTGGATAGTTCTCTGAAAACATCTGCTCCGTGTCAGTCAAAAAAGCTAAGAGAATTTTAGGAAGCATTCGGAAAGGGACAGATAAAACAGTAAATATCAATGCCACTATACAAATTCATGGTAAGCCCATACCTTGAATACTGTGTGTAGTTCTGGTTGCCCTATCTCAGAAAGAATATATTAGAAATCGAAAAGGTGCAGACAAGGGCAACAAAAATGATTAAGAGAATGGAACAACTCCCATATGAGGAGAGATTAAAAAGGCTGGGGACTATTCAGCCTGGAAAAAAAGATGACCCTGGAGGATATGAATGGTGTGGAGAAAGTCTAACCCTCCATGGTTTGGCCCAGTATGGCCATTCTGATGATGTCCCAATTCTAATTTTTAAGATGAGTGGTTGAGTGATCAAAATAACATGTTGTAGGTGCAGCCAATCAGGCAGTAAGAAACAACACCATGGTTAGGCTGGTTAACAGAAACCATTTTGGCTCTTCTCTGGAGCTTCAGTGGATTGAGGGAGGAGAGGGTTCTTTATCTCCCCTCCATCTAAACACACATGTACGAGCACAAACTACCCAGAATTTTAAGGAAAAATGAGCCTGTCTGTCCCCTGAAGCCACCAAAGATGCTAAGTGGGATGCAACAAAACAAATAGCCAGTAGGATTTATGTGGTATTGAGGAACTAGAGGCCACGTGGCCTGGTGGGATCTTCCAGAAGTTCTGATGTCTTGGACAAGTATCCAAATTGTGAATCTTTTGAATTTCCCCACTTGCAAAATTTTTATGAGGTTTGGTCAAGGTGAGGTAAGGGGGTTACACATTTATTTTTCTGCCCCTTGCATTCACAGTATTCAGGCCAATAGAATCAGTGATTTTATTTTATTTTATTACACAGTGGGGTCATGGTGGAAGACAGAATGCCTCTATCTACTGCCAAGTTATTGTTGTCATCAGTACTACTATGTCCACCACCTCAGACTTGGCTAATTGAATTTTGCGGTCCCAAATTCTGATTTAAATTCTCAACTTCTTGACTGGTTGATGCAGAAACCAATAGATCCCATGAATTCCTTGAGGCTGAACTGAAGTGTCTGTCTCTGGCCATCCAGAGTTGACCTGTTTGTATCTCTCTCTAAATAATATCTAATATTTGTGTTACTTTGAGTGGTGGTCTACCCCATTTTATCTTTTCTTTAAAAGCCATAATTGCCAAAGATGGTTGTCACTGTAACTCTGCAGAATCTCAAAAAGTGCAAAGTTGTGAAAGAAGAATTTTTGTAAACTGATCTGTGAACATTTTAAATTATGCTGAAAAACAAATTTTGAGGACTGCAAAATGGTGAGTACTAGTTTCTAATTCAGGAATATTGCGAACCCTAAGCATTCGAGAATCATGAGACGGGACCCCCAAAATCATGAAAATGGCATGGATTTTAAAAAATCAACAACCTTCTTTACCTTCCAGTTTCTGGGCTTTTAGGACAAACTTAGGTGACACTTTCAAGCTTTTCTTCACAACTGTGGAGGTAAACAAGGGCTAGAAACCATTTTTTAACGAAAGCTGAGGTTTTCATGTTCATGATTCAAGAGCTGGGGCTATAGTAAATGAAGAAACCACCAAATATCAGAGGACTGACCATAAAGTAGCGAGAGCTGGCAATAGTGACTGCATGTATTGTAATGAATCTTAGTGTTAACCTCTGCATCCAACATCTAGCCAGCACAGGCAAGGGTAATATTGCCTGATGTCAGGGAGACCTGTCTTAGGGGACAGCGAGAGGCTGCATGAGAGCAGGAGTAGTAGGCCAAAGGTGGCAGCCTGGGAGCTGGCTGTGGAGGAAAGGCTGGGTAGCAGTGCGTAAGAGCTGGAGGGACAGAGTGGTAAATGGGAGGACTCAAACAGTGGGGCTGGAAGGCCTGAGTGCTGGAGCAGGAAGACATAGGATTGAGTGAAAGGGTCATTCAGGTACTGTTAACTTTACTATCTTAAGTTTAACTGTGTAAGGATAACTGTGCAAAGGGTATTTGCAGTGTTTATTTCTGACAGATATTTATAAGAAGTAGGGCTGTCAATTAATTAACTCATTCGATTAATTAACTCAGTTAACTCATGCGATTAACTCAAAAATTAATCACAGTGTTAATTGCACTGTTAAACAAAGAGTACCAATTGAAATTTATTAAATATTTTTGATTTTTTTTATATTTTCAAATATATTCAATTACAACACAGAATACAAAGTGTACAGTACTCACTTTATATTTATTTTTATTACAAATATTTGCACTGTAAAAATGATAAACAAAAGAAATAGTATTTTTCAATTCACCTCATACAATACCATAATGCAATTTCTTTATCGTGAAAGCTCAACTTACAAATGTAGATTTTATTTTGTTACATAACTGCACTCAAAAACAAAACAATGTAAAACTTCAGAGCCTACAGGTCCACTCAGTCCTATTTCTTGTTCAGCCAATTGCTAAAACAAACAAGTTTGTTTACATATACGGGAGATAATGATGCCTGCTTCTTATTTACAATGTCACCTGAAAGTGAGAACAGACATTTGCATGATACTTTTGTAGCCGGCATTGCAAGGTATTTATGTGCCAGGTATGCTAAACATTTGTATGCCCCTTCATGCTTCAGCCACAATTCCACAGGACATGCTTCCATGCTGATGACGCTTGTTAAAAAAATGATACTTTAATTAAATTTGTGACTGAACTTCTTGGGGGAGAATTGTATATCTCCTGCTCTGTGTTTTACGCACATTCTGCCATATATTTCATATTATAGCAGTCTCGGATGCTGACCCATCATGTTGTTCATTTTAAGAACGCTTTCACTGCAGATTTGACAAAACACAAAGAAGGTAGGGTTCCCTGCCATTTGGTTAGGGTTGCTATGGGTAGAGGTCCCCAGTGTAGGATTCCTATTCCTATGGGGAGGGTATTTCGAGCTAGCATTATGGTTTCTGTGGGTAGGGTTAGGGTTCCTATAGATAGGGTACTTGGAGGTAGGGTGAGGGTTCATATGGATATTGTAGTTGGAGCTAGATTTATGTATCCTCCCTGCCATAGGATTAGGGTTCCTGTGGGTGCGGTACTTGGACCCTGTGGGTTGAATATTTGCAGGTATGATTAGGGTTCCTATGAGTATGGTTCTTGGGGCTAGGGTCAGGTTTTGTATGAGTAGGAACTTGGAGCTAGGGTTGGGGTTCGTATGGGCAGGGTAGATGCAGCTGGGGTTGGGGTTTCTGTGAATAGGACTCTCTGCCCTTGGCTTATGGTTCCTAAGTATAGGGAACTTGGAGGTTCCTATGGTTTGGGGTCCCTGAGCGAGGATTAGAATTTTTATGGGTAGGACTTTGCACCGTAGTGTTAGTGTTCCAATGGGTGGGATACTTAGAGACAGGTTTAGGGGCCATTGCCCCTAAGGTTCTGTACTTAAGTCAGACTACCGAGATAACCACAATGAATTGCAGGTGTCTGCAGCCTAAATCCTTGGTCTAGAGGAAGGGCCATTTTCTAAGACTCCTGAGTAATCCATTGGCTATTGGTTGTAAAAGAATTCCAGCTATGAGAAAACCCTAAAATCCAACTTGCAGTCTCTCCGAAATAACTACACTAGTTTGGAGCTCTGGTGACTTTGCTTCTTAAGTAATACCAATATATTATATCGATTTTCATTTCATGAACTTTATAATCTTAAAAAAAAAACCCACTAAAAATTCTCCATTGATTTTTTTCAAAAGCAGATTGAGGCTTTATTCCTGTTAGCTCACATAGTGAAACTGGTCTATCAGAACTGTCTGAGCTGCTGTTTGTCAAGTATTCAAACAAATGGAAGCTAAATATGAATTTTGGGGGGGGGGGGGGGGCTGGGCCAGCCTGTAAACATCAGATATTGCTCAGTTTTATAATCTGATTTTAATATATCATTTTTTCACGCCAAGTCCCAAAACTCCCCCACTGATCCAGCAGCTGGTCACTACTGACCTAACTGAAGTGAGAAAAGGCTAAAAGGAAAAAAACAAACAAAGAAAAAAGAAGCCAAAGCACATTTGAAACTACTATTACTGAATACCTCCCAGCTGGACTGCTGAGTTATGGTGCGTTTTTTGTCTTTTAAAGAATATATGTGTGTACTCCTGTCTGACTGAAGCCAAGGATTCTGTCTTTTTTGCTAATTACTTTCTTTGTAGCCTGGGTTTCTCTGATGGAGCCTTTATGAAACTGGTAAAATGTATGTAGTGAAACTGGAGGTTTTCAGAAATGAGAAGATGTGTGCAACTTTGGTTTCTAAATTGTTTTGATTTCTAAAGCTTGTATTCAATGGAACATAGAATTTAGCAAGTCAAACCTACTGTCATTTATGCTAGAGTTTAGCCTTGTTGTTTCTGCATCAATCCTGACATGCTAGAATTTGAAAGCTTGTACTCCTGTACAGTAACAGGACTAAAATAATACTTCAAATGTGTGTACCTTAATGGAAAAATATTGGAGTGTTGAGTGCAAAATACAAGGTGATGAGACATTTCTCAGAATTGGAGGTAATGCTATGAAATGTAGTGTTTGACTTTGAATCAGAAAATTTTGTGAAGGCCCCAATTAAAAATAAAAAAAGAAAAAATATTTTTTTTCATATTGCACATATAAATTCAGATTTTCAGTAGTTTGTATTGTTAAAGAAATTGGGTTAAAAGATACTACTATATAAACAATGAATTACTATATAAACTACTATATAAACAATGTACTATATAGAACAATGTTCTAGTGATCAGAGTGAATTGTCAGAAAATTTTGCTTTCTAGGGGCATACCTATATATTTTAGCTATCCAAGATTGTTACTATTTAATTTGGTATGGCTGAAGGGTTTGTAGCAACTTGTATGATTCAGTAACTTTAAGTGGCCTGCTAATTCATGTCTTAGTGAAGCATACAACTTTAGTAAAGTCTTCTGTAGGGGAGCATGTAAACTTTTTTGTTTTTCTTTTGCCATTGTACTCTCTCAAACTCTTTTCCGTTAAACTTTTCATAGCTGAAGTTTTATTTAGATTGACGCTGTAGTTAACAGTACTACTTAATTATTAATAATCTGAATATTATATGAATATATCTGAATATTATATTCATATAGTACCATAACGTGCATGCTGTCTTACAGGCAAATAAGAACGGTTTGCTCTAGGATTTAATAGCCTCTATTTGGGCATAACACAATGAGTAAGGATGATTGTTGACCTCGGGGTTAGTGAAAAGGCAGATCAGGATAACCGCAACAACAAAATCATCAGTCCGCTTGGCTTGGCCTGCAGATACCTTGATGGAGCATCGCCTGAGACAACTCCCAAGTGCCTGAAGGCCCCCTCGTGTAGGCTGGAAGATCAAAAATAGCTGAAATGTTAGATCAATCACCTGTGGATTTCTCACATTGCTTACCTTAATATCTACGTATTGTTGCTGAAAAGCATTGTGGTACCACATTGGACATTGAGTATTTGGTTTGGGTCTGAAGTTTTTATATTCAAGATGGTGTCCTGGCCAGTCATATTATCAATAAAATGTATATTGGTGCTGTCTTGTCCAGGATATAGTGAATGGGCGGAGACCAACGTACCACTTCAAGAGGATACAAATGATTAGTTGGTGTTGGGACAATTAAGATTTCTTCACTTTCTCCATTTGCAACAGTATGAATGCTCCTAGTAAACACAGGCATGTGAAAAGCCATAATAATATATGGCTTTAATTCAAGGGGACATAATACATATTTTTATTAAAAGTATACTTTAAAAGTTACATTCCAGTCCATTCTCAGCGATTAAACATATCAAATTACATTTTATAGGTGGAAAGAGCAGAAGGTGTAAGGCAATAAACAACAACAGCAGCAGCAAAAAAGCCCAAGAAACCTCGTATTCCCTACACAAGCTTTTTGTTATGGCTCAGCCTGTCTGACTATTCTCGTACCCTTACAACACCCAGTCCAGAATTCAGAATACTTAAAAGCTCCAGTAATAAAAGCATGTGTCAGATTAACCACTGAGACTGGTATCTTAGGCTATGTCTACACTATACAGCTTTTAGTGACGTGGCTGTGTCATTACAGCCGTGCCGCTACAAGGGGTGCAGGATAGCCACCGTTTGTCAGGTCTCCTGCTGACAAAAAACTTCCACCCCCAACGAGTGGGGTTAGCCTTGTCGGCAGGAGTGTTCTTCTGCCGACAAAGTGCTGTGCACACCGGTGCTTGTTGTCTGCGAAACTTTTCTGTCTTTCGTGTGTGTGTGTGTGTGTGTGTGTGTTTTAACACCTCTGAAAGACAAAAGTTTTGTCGTTCAGTTGCCAGCGTAGACGTAGCCTTAGTGTTAGCAAGCAATGCCGTTCTCCTGTTGCAAAATATATATGTGTATATAATTTATTTATTTCTCTTTAATCATTTGTCTGTGACTGCATGTAGCCTACTTTTACAAGACAAGCTTTCACAGTATCTGATGCATTCTTCCAGCCTGGGGTGTAATTTCTACATTCCTATCTTACTTTCCTCTTCTACTCAGGGCTGCCTTTCATGGCATCAATAGGAGGCCGAAAGCTTTCTCTGGTTCTGTAGTATTCAAACAATCTAAAATTGGAGCCACCATTCCCCTGAGATTTTACTGGCCTGAAGTCAAGTTATGGAAAATGTGAAGAAAAATTTTAAAACGTATTGGTTTACAATAAGTAAAATATTTTCTTAGTTGCAGTGGACCAATCTCTAGTAACAAATCCATCCATTCAATATGCGTCCCAAGTCTTCAGCTTGCACACACAGTGTACAGGAATGGAGATATCCCACATCCCACTCCCCATCCACTTGAACAAAGGGAACTTAGATTCTTGACCTAGAAGTAGATTCTTGACTAGACTGCTATAGCGCAACCTCAGGCAGCATGTATTAGGTTGTGTATGGGAAACCTTCAATATCCTTAGTTGGATAATCTTTGCCTAACACGATGTTACAGTACCAGATATGGAGATCTGTGTGGCTCTCCTGTACTATGATAAAATAGAAAAACTGCTTATGATGACAGTGTACAGCCCCAAAATATCTGATGATAAACTTGGTTCTCTTTTCTCCCTCCGCCTCCAATCCTGATTTATTGAACTGAAGGCCTCACAACAAATTCAGATGAAGCAGAAATGATCTTCATATTGTTCTCTCTTTCTAGAAATGATTTATTCTTAAAATTCCAGCAATGGAGTCTGACCAAGTTATTTCACAATTCATTCTGCCGCACAAAAGGTCATATTAGATGCTGCCTATTCTGCCAAACACCTCCCAACCTCATTTCATGTCTAAATGCATTAGGTGAATAGCACCAGAGTCAGGCAAGGTACTGTCTTACTGTTAAAATTTCAATTTTTGTTAGGGGCTTAATTGCTTAGATGTCTGGAAGAAGAATCTCCCTTACTTGACGCATTGAAAGCAAAGGTGAAGATCCGTGTGTATGTTAATAAAACAAAATAGTCATTACTCCCTAAAAAATAAATGGGATTAATTAAATTCTAAATTCCAAGTGTGATCTAAGTGTGACTCAGAGAAGCCTGGAACACTTTCTGTTCATCACATTTTAGCGAGCTCCCTTTCTCTGAAAATAAATAACTCATTGTTTTGGAACTATGATGATAACCTTAGACTGTATTGTACCAAATCAGTGGGTAGTTCTGCTGGAAAATGGATAGTACAATATGGGCTACTGTTAAAAAGAACACACAATTCTTCCAGCCTGCCAAAGTAAACAATCCCAATGGCTGCACAACAGAAAATGGTTAATAACCCCATTCCAAGATCAGACTCGGCCAAAACATTAACAAATGATGTAACATTTAAAGAGACTGTATACCAAATAACTATAATCTAAACAAGGAAACAAATAGAGTAATTCAAGGTGATCTTCTGCTGGAATTAATACAGTCCTTCTACATCTTAAGACCCATGTGTTTGGCCCTTCCCTCCTCCCCCGAATCAGAGGGCTCTTATTGGCTGTAGTGTGCAGTAACAAGAGCTTGTGCCATAATCTCATAGTCACCCCTTTAGTAAGGTTGTCTAATGCTTTCCATTATAAAGGGTTCTAGTGACCTATTTTTCTTGAAGCTCTCATGCCTTTTTAGTTTGCAACAGGCCTTTAATATTTAGCAGGGGGAGCATCTGTGAGCCAGGGAAATGTCTCTTCTCTATCCCATAAAATTCCATTCAGATTTAGCTGAGACACAAACCATTAAAAATTGCCATTTCCTTTCTCTTGTTTGTGTTCCTCAGCGAAATTCTAATAACATGCCCAAGTAAGTCAACATGTGAATGCTTCGAAGTGCAGAAGATGCTATTTTTTCCACAGGACTTATCCCTCAGTCAGTATACCAGCTGGATGCACAAGGGTGCAGAATTAAGTTTGCCTGGGCAACTGGAACTTAAGCATTTTGGAACTTTCAAATGCTAACTTAAATATGTTCTTTTAATGTAGCGTTTGGTGTTTTTTCCATTTTGGTATGCAGTTATTGGAACAATTTACCAAGGATCATGCTGGATTCTCCATCACTGGCAATTTTAAAATCAAGATTGGATGTTTTTCTAAAAGCTATGCTATACGAATTATTTTGGGGGAAGTTCTATGGCCTGTGTTTATACGGGAGGTCAGACTAGATGATCACAGTGGTTCCTTCTGGCCCTGGAACCTGTGTACTATGTACATAAATGGTATGGGTGATGTATTTGGGGAGGAAGAACAGTCTTGAGATTAAAGCACTGTAAGAATTGGGAGCACTGGATTCAATTTCCGGCTCCGACACTTGAGCTCCAGATTTCCTCTGTGTTCTTGAGCAAATCACTTAATTTTTCAGTTCTCCATCTGTAAAACCAAGAGAATAATATACTTGTCTATTTAGATTATAAACTCTCTGGGGCAGGGACTTTCTCTTACTGTGCTTGGCACCAACAGATAAAGGTGATGGGTAGCTCTGTACATCGATGAAGCAGTAAAGTGTAAAGAAATAAAACGTGATAATATCAACAAAACAGAATGTGTTTGGGTCAAAATCACTTTGGGGAAAGATTGTAAAAGAGGTTTGTGAAGCGTCCACACACCAAAAGTGTGCCTCCTTGTTGCTAGGTGTTGGAATTAGCTCTCGCCTATCTGGCACCCCCTTTCATCGGTTGCTCTCTTTTTCTCTCCCTCTCCATGACTCGGGGAGTTCCTTCTTTGTGACTCAACCCTTCAGTGGGTTGCTATGTTTCCCCACCCCTTTTCCCCCCGCACTTCCAGGGTAACAAAATCCCATTGGACAAGCTTTCCAGATGCTGCCTCCAACAGTCTTCCAGCCCACATTGCCGGGTCCTGTGCCACTTCCCAAGGGCTGGTAGGTGAATCCAGGCCCACCTACTACTCTGTGTTCCAGTCCAGGGACCCTATGACTAACAACCCTAGGTCTGCTCAGTCTCAGACCCTGTTGCTGTTTCCCTAGGCTCCCTTGTACCAAATTTCGCTATCTTCTTGCCTATCTCTGGTTTACTGCTGGGGTTTTCTCTGCTCCCCATGGCTACTTCACCCTTCTCAGCTTCTTGTCAGACTCTCTAGTCCAGGACAGGATCCCAGGGCTTACTCTCCCCCTGAATCTCCTCCTTGTCTCTGGCCAACTCCCTTTCCATTTAGGGAGTGACTGCAGACCTCCTCATTGCTACCTTTTTCTGCTCTTTGTTCCTGGCTTTTATACTCCTATGCCAGCTCCACACCCAGCTGGGCTTTATCTGCATTTAGGCCATATTAATTCTTGGGTCCCCTACAGATGCAGCATGTAAGGTTAATTGGCCCCTTCTGACCCACATTAATCTTCTCAGGGCTTATGTAGGGTGGACATCCCATCACAAGGTTCTGTTAGGGGTCTGCTGTAGACCAATAGGGTCAGACTCAGATATGGATAGAGATTTCTCTAATATTGGTAGAGAGAAATACTATTGGAAATTGTCATAATGGGAGACTTTAACTTCCAGATATAGCTATGAGAATTAATACTACTCATACTCTAGGGCAAGTTATTCCTGGATGTGATAGATGAGTTTTCTTCATCAAAATAATTGTCACTGAACCAACAAGAGGTGATGCAGTTTTAGTCTTGCTTTTAGTAAGTAGTGAAGACATCCTAAAAGGACTAGTTGTCAGAAATACTTTTCTATCTAATAATCATGCATTGATCCAGTTACATTACCTCATTTTGATTGTCCTTTCATTTAATCAGCTATGGCTTTTAATTTCAAAAGGACAGACTTTGGGAAATTAAGGGAATTGGTTAAAGAGGTCAGCTGGACTGATTTAGGGCGTTAAAAGTGGAGGAGGCTTGGAATTTCTTCAGATCAGCTATTAAAAAAACCTATCTGAAATTTGCATTCCAAGCAAGGAAAATAATTGTGTGGAAAGGCTCCAGACTCAGCTAGATGAATAACCACTTCAAAAAGTTTATTATAGAAGAAAGCAGAGCGACTAAGGGGTTGATCAACAAACAAAGCTACATGATGGGTGCTAGAAAATGTAGGAATAAAGTTAGAATTGCTAAAAGTCAAGCTGAATTAGCTCTTGCCAAGAAAATGAAAATAATAAGCGGGTTTTTAGTTATAAATAAAGAGAATATGGAAGGATGAGGTTAGGCTGCTATGCAGTGTGGATGGGAAGAAGATTAAAGATATTCTAAGTGTGGACTGAAAACTAAATGAATACTTTGCGTCATTTTTCACTAAGGATGATGATAATGGAACATGTGTCTGAAGGCCATATGGCTCATGGAAATGAGTGTCTAGAAATGGAAATTATCACATCTGAGTGGAAAGAAAAACTTAGAGTTTAATGCATTCAAATTGGGAGGACCAGATAATTTCCATCTCAGAATGCTGAGAGAACTGGCAGATGAGATTGCAAGTCCAATAGAAAAGATTTAAAATCAGTCTCTCTTTGGGGGGTAGTAAATATGACTGGAAAATAGCTAACGTCATACCTAGATTTAAGAAAGGGGAAAAGCGATGATGCAGGGAATTACAGACTTGCTAGTCTGCCCTCAGTAGTATGCAAGGCTTTAGAACTGATTGTGAAGGAAAGAATAATTAAATTCATGGAGATAAATGATAAAGGGGATGTAATGCAACATGTGTTTACCAAAGGTAGATCATGGTAGACTAACATGGTTTTCTTTTTTGAGAAAATAACTGATTTTTTAAAGGTAAAGGAAGTGCAGGAGTTCTACTATCCATGGTCTTCAATAAAGCATTTGACTTGGTACCACATAGGAAATTATTAGTCAGTTTAGAGATGATGGAAATCCGCATAAGAATTGTACGGTGGGTAAGGAGCAGGCTACAGGGGAGACAGCAACAGGTTCTGCTGAAAGGTAAATGATTGTACTGGTAATTAGAAGAGTTCCTCTAGGATTGATCTTGGGATCAATCTTATTCTAATATTTTTATTAATAAGGTTGGCACAAAAAGTAGGAGTATGACTTATCTGTTGGGAGTGACAGAGGAGGGGAGAGACCTGGGTGTGTAGATTAATCACAAGATGCCTATAAATCACTCATGGCTATGAAAAGGTAAATGTCATCCTAGGATAGCATCAGGCAAGACATTTCCAGTAGCGAGACGAAAAGTATTGTACAAGGCACTGGTAAGACCTCATTTGGCATACTGTGTACAATACTGTCACTCATGTTCAAAACAGATGAATTTAAGCTGGAACAGGTGCAGGGCTACTAGATTTCAGAGTAACAGCCGTGTTAGTCTGTATTCGCAAAAAGAAAAGGAGGACTTGTGGCACCTTAGAGACTAACCAATTTATTTGAGCATGAGCTCACGAAAGCTCATGCTCAAATAAATTGGTTAGTCTCTAAGGTGCCACAGGGCTACTAGAATGATCAGAGGAATGGAGGGCCTGTCTTATGAGAGGAGACTGGAAGAGTTTGGCTTGGTTAGTCTGGCTGAAAGGGGATATGATTACTCTCTAAATGCACTGGGGTAAATATCAGGGAGGATGAAGAGCTATTTGACCCAAGAACAAATGGATATAAACTGATTATAAACAAATCCAGGCTAGAAATTAGAAGAAGGTTTCTAACTCTCAGAGGATTGAGGTTCTAGAATAGCCTCCCAATAGGAGTTGTGGGGGCAAACAACTTAACTAGCTGTAAAAGATAGCTGGACAAATTTATGAATGCAGTTGTATGATGGGGTTGCTTGTAATGTTTGGGGCAGGGCACACAGTCCTGGGGTTCAGTTTCAGCTTTTAGGACAAGACATGCTTTTAGGATAAGACATGCTTCAGGATTTCACCCAGCCACCTGCTGGGGTCAGGGAGGGATTCCCTGTTTCTGGCCCCTGGGTATTTTTAAAAATTTCCTTCCTCTGAAGAATCCAGGATAGCCAAGGCTGGAGATGGGACATTGGGTGGGGCAGGCCAAGGCTCTGAGGTGGCACTGAGAATTCTCTCTCTCAAGTGCTTGGCTGGATGGCTCTTGGTCACGTGCTCAGGGTCTAACTGATGGGTTGGGAAGGAATTTTCCCGCAGCTCAGATTGGCCTGACCTTGGGGATGTTTTTGCCTTCCTCTGCAGCATGAGGGTGTGGACACCTGCCAGGATTATGTGAGTGTATCTTATGTAACCCTTCTGCCCGTCAGAGTTGGCAGCAACAAGGGCTGGGTTCAGTATCTAGGGGTTCCATTCCAATAACACAATGCAAAACCGGCTTGAGCCCCCACCCGGTGACCTGGGACAAATATATACCACCCCCGCCCCGGGAGCCTCTAAGAGGCAATACTTCCCCTCTCGCAAGTACAGAGTCTGAGTGTAGCAAAAGCCTTTTAATAACAGAGAGAAACAATGTGGCATCATGTTGGGGAAACACCACCAACAGGATTCATAACATAGACCATGAGCAAAACCCACCCCAAGCAAATTGGGCTGTGTCCTTTCCCTTTGGTTCTTGAGTCCAGCAACCCAAAAGTCACCCAAAGACCAACAACCCAAAAGTCTCTGTGTCTGTCCTTGGTGAGTCCAGAGTTCAAAAGTTCATCTGCAGAGTTTTAACCCCCGCAGCCTGTGTGGAATGGGGCGGGGGGAGAGTAAAGGGGCACCTTACATGCTCCGATGGCCAACTGCCCAGCCTCTCTGTGGGTTTCTGCTGCAGCCTTCATCACCAGCTGCTCCACTCCACCAGCTGCTCCTCTCCAATAATTCTCCTGCAAGCTGCTCCACCAGCTGCTCCTTCCTGGTAGCTGTCTTTCGAGCCGCTCAGCAATATATCTTCAGGCCCCCTACTACTTAACACAGTACTTAGTGATTTCAGCTCATAGTAAGGGAGCCCCAGTGCTGGTGCACTATTGGCCCAAAGTGAATTCAGCTCTGCAATCTGTAACCAGACTCCCAATGGAATCAACATTAGCTCTGCTATTATACAGTGGAGAGAGAAAAAAGTGCAGTTGGCATTCAAGGCCCTCGGACAGGGCCTATACCACAAGGCACAAATGCCTGTCCCCAACTTCTTTTTGTTCACTGATTTTTTGGAACCCATGTCCCTTGCCTAGCGAGTGCTACTTAGTTGATGGCGAGTCCATCATAACAAAAAACCAAAACCAAATCCACTGTCTTTGATTCACATAATCAGGATAATAACACTTTATTCTTCCTGCCCCAATAACAGAGAAACTGGGGATCCCACAGCAGCCAAAGTGACCATCTAGGCAGGGTGGGTGTACCTATGCAAATGAGATCAGCCCCTGAAGTTCTTTTTCACAACCCACCACAACTCACCACCAGATGTCAGGGTAGAGCTCATCCTGACTCTGCTTACACGTACTTAATAATTTCCCTGATGTTGCATGTGCCTCAGGCATTGGTGCACTTTGGTTCTTCCTATTCTCTGCCTGTGGCACACAATAGTCTAATCTCCTGTAGGCTGTAGTACTTTGGTCTATTTTCGGTTGTTGGTTTAGTGTGTGGGTGCTGGGTGGTGTTGGTGGCCTGTGATATACAGGATATCAGACTAGATGATCTGATGGTCCTTTCTGGCCTAAAACTTTGTGGCTCTAATATAATAGTGCCCTGATCTTGTCTGAGGTCTCTGTGCTTTACTGAACTACAAATAAACAATAATAAATTAGGTCACTTTTTGAAGCAATATTTTACTTGAGTCCTTCCACGGGCTAAGTACATAATAGAAAATAAACTTTTGCTCTGTTTTTGAATAAAGTATTCAACTTAATAAAGGTTTGTTTGTTTTGTTTTAGAAGAGGGGTCAAGCGTTTACAGGAATATGGGAGCAGAATTACAGGGTAGGTTACTAGCAGTAGTAATTAATATTTAGCTGATGCAGATGAAGAGGAGAAGAAATTAGTTGCATACACAATGTTGTATGTAGCTGGTTTAAGTTAATGATCCACCCAAAAAAAAAAAAAAGTGGGTAATAAGAGGCTTCATAGCGATGACTGTCCTAAATATAGGAGGGAGAACAACTTGATAGTGGGTAAAATTTGTCTAAAGTACCTAAATAAATTTAGGCAGTTGCGTGTTTTGAAAACTTTACCCTACATGCCTTGTCTTCCTTCTGCGTGATTTCATAGTCATGCGCAGTTTGACCTTATCTAGAGGTTGTCCATATTTACTGTAAGCTGCGGTTTCAATTTCTGCAATTTCTGTTTTGGTAGGTTGCTTTTCTCTTGCATATTGGTCAAGATTCTGTTTTTAACACAGCTAAAGTGTTCACGGATCATACATACTTTCAATATTTCTGCTTTTGTAAAGGGAGTCTTTGAACAGTGTGCAAATTAACACATACAGAAAGATTGAAGTCATATACACATAAATTACTTGTTAAGGCCCTGATTCTGCAAAGGCTTATTCATGTGCTTAACATCATGCACTATGATTAGTCCCATTGACTTTACTGAAACTACTTGCAATGTGTAAAGCTTAGCATGTGAATAAGTCTTTGCAAAATCAGGGTCTAAACCTTGCAAATTTTTCAGTTCATGTTTGCTGATGATAATGTAACACCAACAAACCCCCGTCATTGGCGGGTGGGATCAAATCTGGGACCTCTAGAGCTAAATGCATGAGCTTCTACTGCATGAGCTAAAAGCCACGCAGTCCTTAGCTAAGGCTGTAGAGCAGACTCATTAATCTCTCTCTAAGTGGTTGCAGTGCCACTAGATGGGACAGAGCACCACACCCAGGAGTGTGTGGGTTACAATAACTCTAAGGTATTGACTTAGAATCACAGGTATATCAGCCTTTAAAGAAAAGAATATGGAAGAAAAGCAACAAGCAACACATATTGCTCTTGTTAAACAAAAAGCTTTCCAGCCTGGTCTGGTCTGCCTCAGAAATACAGCCTAATTTCTTGTGCTATTCTTTTGAATGAACGGGCATATTTCCCACTTGAAAACATAATTGTTAGGTGGGGGGGCCATGCGGAGGGGAAGAAAGAGGTCACTAATATGACTAGAAGTGGCATCCCTTGCTTTGCAGAAGGGTATGCTATCAATTGGCCTAAAGAATGAAATCTTCTACTTTAAGAGGGAAGAGGTTTTCACATATGAAAATTGTGGCTAATTTCCAGGCTGAAATTGTTGATGATGATGGTACTTGGTGTGTCTTCCTGTGCAAGTTCTATGGCTGTTGGTGTGTTAGAACTTAATCCAGCAGAGGTACTTTAAAACATTACCCACAAATCGTTGTTCTCTTCCAAACTTTTAAAAGAAAGATGTAAGTGGGGTGGTGGGATCACAGGTATTGTTAGCATCACTGATAAGACTAGCTGACTCTAAGGGAGCACCATTCCGTGAAACCAAAAACTTGATGATCAAAAAATTCCAAAAGGCCGCCTTGGGATAAGAATATTCAATTACACACACACACATTTTGGGGTGAAGTTATGGAGGTGAATAACTTGACAAAAATACGTGAATAAGAATAGATCATTATTTGATTTGGGTAGCAACCATGAGGCAGTATTGTGGGTCTCCCTTCCCCTTGTTTTCTGTAAATGTCTTAATCACTCAACTCAGGCTCTGTTAACTGAGGATTGTGGTAAATTATCTGGCAATAAATTTAACCTTGTAGTCAGGTCAGGCTATGGCTGCTACCATAATGAGAGTAGATGGTACTATCTGCAGCTTGTCAAACCCTCTGCCTTGTGGGTAGCCAGGAGGGCATAAGGCTAAGGGAGCAACTCCCAACAGAAAAGCCCCCCTGCCTTGTGAGTGAATTCAAGAGAATGTAAGGCGATGAGAGTACACTCAGACAGACAGAAAATCTGGAGTGGAGCCCCTAAGGCGGTCAGGTACTAACATTTTAGTATCTTTCCGGCAACTCCTGCAGCGGATCAGGTACCAGATGTATTGGTTCTTTTTCTCCTCTGGATTTTACCAATGATGCCGGGGGGGGGGGGAGGGGGAGTCCTGATGCATGGGCAGCTCAGGCTCCATATCATCTGTCCAGGCTTGTGCCCTGGAGAAGGCCCCCAACTTTGCCCCGAGTGATTTCTTTACCTCTCAGGGGTGTGTATCCATGGGCTCTCGAGACTGAAGGATGCCTACTAGAACTACTATTACTACCCTAAATTTAACTTTACTAAACTGGAAGTCCTTTTGTATGTCAAAGTTATGCAGGGAGGATGGACTGATCCCAAATTAAGATGGTACCTGGGTGGATTTTGTCTGGGAACCAAAGCATCCTCATTTGATCAAAGCTCATGTTTGTGCCCCATGCCTACTTGAACTGCGAAGGGGTTAACCCTCTTTACTGGCCTGAAAATTAAAATGAACTGTCAAAGGCTGCTTGTCTTGGAGGGAGGAGCTGACAATAGTGACTCATTTGGGTGTTAGAAGAGGGAGCTGGCAGCTGTACCTGCTAATTGGGGAACCATAAAAAGAAGCAGAGGCTTTCAGAGGTGATTGAGTGGTGCTTTTTTCTTCTTTTCTGATCTAGGAACCTGCTGAATCAAGCTCAGGACTGGCAATAGGGTAAAATTAAATTCTTGACTGACACAGGAGAGCTATTTGTTCCCAAAACACTACAGCTATAGTAAGGACTGTTTTCTTGGGATCTCACTTGACCTAGACTGAAGGAACTTGTGTTGTTTGTGTTTGTTTTTATTGGGACCTTTGGTCAACGGAAACAGCTCTGGGTGGTGGTTTTTCCTTGGGTTAAGTGGAAGGAAGCCAACTGGTGATTGCTTTAGCTTCCTGCTGCCCTGGTTTAAGGAAAATGAAAATTGAACATATTTATTTTTTCTCTTGGGATCAATCTTGAGAGGGTGGTGACCCCCAACTCCTCGGGTGGGTGGTGATCCCATTATACTTCCCTTTTTATTCAAGCAACTTGTAAAAATAACTTGGGCTAATGGATAAAAGTGCTAGTAGATATAATGGTTAAAATTGTCCTAACACAACTGATTATACTTCCACACTTACGCTCTATCTGTAAATATACCCCAAACTCCTACAAACTTGTCCCAAGCTCCACTTAAGATACTATGGATGCATACCTTTAAGGGAGGTCTTTTATCTTCTTAACCTCAGGGCATACTTCTGGGTCTGTCTGGGTCACGTTGAATACTTGGTAGAATGAACTGTAAGGCATACATTGCAGCATTTTATCACAGAAAAAGCAGTATGGTAGGGACATTCACATAATGTATACATGTTAAAATGTATTAGATCCCTTTTCAAAGTGGTATTGCCCTCATTTATGTACAGCTGTAACTTCTGTTGAATAGGCTTAAGAGAAGGCATAAAATCCTGTCATGTTGTTTGTCTTTTCTACTACAAAAACACCTGTTAATTTACTTCTGGTTCAAGAAAGGAATACATCATTGTAAAGACCTACCCTAGTTAAAAACAGTACCCTTTTCTCCACTGAAACACACAAAATATAATCTGAATAACCACATCTTTCATTACACGTAGAGCAAAGATGTACTCCTACAATGAATGATACAGGAAAAAGGACAACAGCTATACACACATTAGTGAAATTGTCATTAAATAGGAGTGAAATGTTTGGGGCTTTGATTTTTCATTAGAACTCAAGCCATAATCTTAAAGATTATATATATATATATATATATATATATATATATATATATATATATACATACAGTAATATCATAGGAAGAAGAGTTCTGTGCATTAAAAGTTGGTCATAACTTTATGGTAGTCAGGGACTTGAGAGGGGTACAGATGTCTACAGATTATAGGTGTCTAATTTCCCCAAATGTTTTTTAATAATGAGTAGAAAATATTTTCCAGGACAAGTAAGAAATGTAGCCAACCACCCTCTTCTTACAACTCTATGTAGTATTGTCCCCAGACCCACAATTTTGGTCCAAATATCTGTATTTGGGTTCTTATCCCTTTGAACTCCAAGCTTCATCTCTGTCAACTGGCTTGTCCAATAAAATTGCAATCCTAATATTCAAATATTGGATTCTGATGCATTTTCTAACTCAAGAAGAGTGGATTCAATTAAAGACTGTTTACTATTGGTACAGACTGTGGGATGCTGCAATCTTTGAAGATGAATGGCTTTTAGTTTGGCTCTAGTTTAGAGAAAATGAAATACAATGTCAGTTACCATATGATATAAAGCATTATTTATTTTCTAATAGACTGAAATTGGACACCTGGAAATCTTGACTATCCAATGTCTAGATTATTACTTTGTACCTTTTCAGTGCATTACTGGTACTTTATTTGATAATGTGCATTGTCTTTTTGGTATCAGCATCGAATAAAAAGTTATATAAATTTAAAAAGATGCAGTGCAGAAATAACATATGCCAGACTATGCGTAGTAGTGAGGCTGGAAGGCAGGGAACCTAAAAAGGGATTTTGTAAGTTTTATATGACAAGTTTTTGTTTGCAAAGACTGAAACCTCACATTTCTGTAAACCAAATAATGGTGTCCAGCAGGACAAGATGGTCCAGATGGTCCATATGCAGCTATAGACCAACCCAAAGCTGTAAAATATGTAGCTAAACTGGTGTGTATGGGTGTCATAATTGCAAAAGGTGGAGGGGGATAAATAGCATGTACCACATCAGAGGAATTTCTGCAGTGATTAAAACATGAGTGACAATGGAAGAAATGGCAGAAGGAAGGAGGAGTATTAAAAAGAACGAATCAATATTTTAAAGCAAAAATAGAGGCCTATGTGCACACCCCAAAAAAGTGTGTGAAATTACATATCTATGTTTTTATGAAAAATTACCAGGATTGTATGCACAAGTTGGGTGACTGCTCACTTTAAGAGCCATTTAGCCATCTTTGTTCTTTTTGTTCTAACTATACGCAAAATGTAGCTAATAGAGCTGATTGAACATTTTTGAACACAATTATTTTCCATCAGAAAATGCTGATATTTGTTAAAATAAAAACATTAGGGTCAAAGTTGTGTTTCAACCTTAATGGAAATTTTTTGATTTTTTCTTTGTTTTTAATTTAATTGATTTTGATACAATTTAAAAAATTCAAACTCAAAACAATTTTTCAGTTGATTCAAAACGAATTAGCACTCATTTTGCAGGAAATTTCAAAATTCTTTCTTCTTTCTAAATTGGAATGAAAACAAAAGGTGAAATAACACATTTTCCATTAAATGGAGATTCCAGTTCCCACACAGATACAGTCTCTAACTCAAAAAGAAAAGGAGTACCTGTGGCACCTTAGAGACTAACCAATTTATTTGAGCATAAGCTTTCGTGAGCTTCATCGGATGCATCCGATGAAGCTCACGAAAGCTTATGCTCAAATAAATTGGTTAGTCTCTAAGGTGCCACAGGTACTCCTTTTCTTTTTGCGAATACAGACTAACACAGCTGTTACTCTGAAAACAGTCTCTAACTCTTATCTGTCCTTAATTGTTCTGAGGTATTGGGGGTGGGTTGTTTTTTTTTTTTTATAATCTGTGTACCTAAAAATGATTAAACTCACTCCTGATCCTCCTCTTTTTCCTTATGAAAAAGCATGACCTTTTAAATCTTAAATCCTATATTTCTTTACATTAGGACTGTGTGACTCCTGCTTGCTCTTCACTGCATTTTGATAATCTGAATGACCACCTGCAGTCTAAACAAAAACTTGCTCTAAATAGATTAGTGAAAGGTCAAACCACATTAAACAGCAACACTATCTTTTAAATTACCAGCAAGAGAGAAATGAAGCAATAATTATTACTGGGAAGGATGGTTCTGTTTGCTCTTACAATATTCCAGTGGAAATGGATGTTATGATTCCTACAGCCCAGGCATGCCTGAATATACCCCGTGTGATCTAAAAATAGTAAGAGATCCGTCTCCATGTATCTTGTTAGGTTGACACAAGTCACCTGTTCTTCGGTTTAAACAATGAAGCTGTGATTTTTCTCTCTTTATTTTTCTCCCTCTCTGACAGAAAGCAATCCCAGATAAGCAGATTAATGTGTGGGGTAGCTCATCTTTATTGTTCTATTGCAGCACTTGCAGCTCTCTGGAGCCAGTTAGACTTGTTATGAGGAGCTAACTGATTGGCTGGTTCTTGAGCTCAGTTTCATAAATTATAGTCCAGCGTGTATGAGCGTGATTGCTACAGTTGCAGTAATCCAGAGGCCTGTCAGTTCCTGACTTTATGCATGTTTGCTCCTATATGTGTTTATAATATTGGCTTGGACTTTCCTGTCTTAAATAGTTTGCTATTGCATCTTCAGGAGTCTGTGAGTAATTTTGACTTTTCAAGTTAATTACATACTGTAAAGAAGAATGCTTGTAATTAGGAAGTATTGTATTAGCTGCTGATTAACATTTGAGATACTGTACTGTATGAGATTCAATACAATTCACCTTGGGGCTATCAACCTGACAGGGTTAACACAGCATCAGGCTATAAATTCCTGTCAGCTTTATTTCAAATGAATTCTTTTCAGAAATGTGCCATGCTTTGACCCTCCATATTCTGTGTGTTTTACTATAAAAGTATGAGGATGCTATATTTTTGGGTTATTCATGCTGACATTGCACCTCATTAGTGTCAAATCAAAGGCATGTGATATATTTGCGTTAGGAAAAACCTCTTCATGCGGGTTGGACATAGTATGCTAGCTGTGGATGATGAATTATTAGGAGGAATGCACAGACATGCCAGTGTATAGTTTTTGTTGTTGATTGGTTGGTTTTGGTTTGTTTTAAGAAAAAGAGAATCTAGATGCTGTTCTCACATACAGTTTTTTAAAATACTGTAAAGTTTAAAGTAACTCCAAATTATTTTTAAATTCTGTTTTACGTGAATAATCTATGATTGTCATGTTTATAGCAAGCTAAATGCCAGCACATTAGAGTTTAGGAATTAAAAAGAGAACAAATCTACTCAACACTGAATTAAAAACCCAGTGGGAAATGCTGTTTGGGATTTGCAGTTTAATCAGATGAAGTTATCACAGTGACTCCCTGATTGGTTTCCTGAGATTGTTGAGTGTTACTTCTGTTGCAGTTGAGGTTTAAAACAATACAGAAAAGCAGACTGAGATCAGAAACTAGAAAACACTGAACTGATGTTCTACTACTCTGTAGCAAATGCAGAGTGGTCACATTTATTGCTACAAATGCATCAGTTGATGAAAGGAGTTCACTAAGTAAACTTTCCTCAGTGCTTGCTTTTTGGAAACGTCATTTTATAGTGTGTAATAAAGTTAGCATTTGTGGGTAAATTGCTTGTGTTAGTACATGCATTACAGTATTTCTGTTAACCCATCTTAAGCCTTTGCTGTTTCTTGTTAACTTTCTTTCTGTAGCTGTCCCTTCTCTGACAGATTAATGTAAGTAAGCAATAATTTTTCAATAGCATATTTTCTTCAGACAGCTGACTTGTACTGTACATTTGAAAGGTGTAAAGCTTTTTAGGCTGGGCTGAACTTAGTTGTCTGAATATCTATGACGTTTTGTCTTGATGTCAAACTTCTGTTAATTATTTTTGTTAGGAAATAAGTCTCATGATTAATGTTGTGTATCTTTTTTTTTTTAAAGTAGCCTTCACTTATGACATAAAAATAGGACTACAGTTAAAATGTGTTGCTATATATGTCACAGGAAAAATTTGCTCTGCCAAAATTTTTATGGTTAAATCTCCTCCTTTTTGAAATGCATTTTTTGCTCTATTACATGCTCAGTACAGAAGTAAGAGGTGAAATGTTTCTTTTATGCTAGTGGCCTTATATTTGCGGTGTATGTTTTAGAATACATGCAGATAGTATTCCTGCATTTCCTTGAATGGCTAATTTAACAGATACTGCACTGTATTCTGATATAAAGTGTCCATACTGTTGCTGTAACACATTGTACAATGTGCGAGTGATGCAAGGGAGCACTATAAAATGGAATTTAATGCTGCTGTGATTTTGTGAAGTATGTTTCTGTTACACATGGGTCATTATATTACTGTTAGTAAACAAACTTAGTACCACTAGAAGTTTCATGATACTAGACATAAAAGGCTTTTATTTAGTCAAGGTAAGTTTTGAATGAACCACCTGCAACCAACTAAATGGTCATTTATAGTAAGCAGACTTACCAATAGGCGTAGTATTACAATTGTTCCATGTGTAAACTGTGTGTATACATAATTAATTTGTCTGGGATTATTCACATTTAGTCCTTGCAGAGAAAATGTAGTGTAAATGGTTACCTTATTGAAAAATATTTATATAAGGAATCATAGTTAGCTTTCCATTGGATGTAGAAGAGAAGTCTAGAATCAATCAGTGTAATTTCCATATATTGTGTGTGAGGTTTAGGAACAATTCTGGTTGATATTTCATCATCCAGACTATTGCCTGTTGCTGTTCAGTGCTTCTCACAAGTTATGGATCACCGGTCATGCTTTTTTGTCATTTGTAATCGCTTTTTTGTTATCCAATCTGGATATTAATATTAAACTTGGAAGGCTAAAACTTATTTGTGTTTTAACACAAAAAGTAAAAGAAGTCAATCTACGGAACAACTGGCATATTTCTTAAGTGTATCACTTGGGGAAGTACTGTAGGCCATAATCCCAAGGGTAGTAATGTGAAAAGAGGTCTTATTGTAGCTGAGTAAATACATCCCTACAATGCTTTCAGTTCCATATTGTTAAGAACTGAAAACTGATTGATTGAAAAGACTATTGGTGAGACTTAGTACATAACGATGTTACTCCACTAGTGCCTAGAGACTAAACACATCAGGGCCCCATTGTGCTGGATGCTGTAAAAGATGGTCTCTGCCCTGAAGCAATTGCAATATAAACAAAAATAGACAAAGGGCAGGAGGGAAAATAGAATATCATAGAAAGTGAAGTGCAGCCTTGGGCAAGTCACAGCAGGTCAGCAACCCAGCTAGGAGTGGAATTTCTATCTTCTAGGTCATGCTACCTTCCCTCTGAGGAAACGTTTCTGACCAGTAATATGTTCCAATAAGTGTAAAATACTGGAATAATCATTCAGAAAGCCTATGCTGGACCTTGCAGAACTCTTTAAGAACAAAACCAGTATTTTAAATGCTGTGAGCAGGGTAGGTACTTAAACTAGCACCCTAACTGTAATTTAAAAATAATGGGATTGGTGGCAGGGGATTTTTTGTAAAGGTTCCAAGATTTGGAGGTTTATCCTCACAGCAGAGTTAACTGGAGTTATAACTTGTGTGATGCCCTTAACTCAAGTCCTGTCTACCCACACACACACTCAACTTGAGTTCCCTGGCCTGTGAGGGTTTAGGCTAAAACTTGAGTTCTCATCTCATCAGAGATTAACATGACCAATTTGAAATGTGGATACAGGCTAGCTCCACTTGAATGCATCTAGAATCCTAAAAAAGTAGGGCTGGAAGGACCTTGAGAGTCCATTTTGTCCATCCCCCCTGCTCTGAAGCAGGATTTAGTATACCTAGACCACACCTGACAGATGTTTTTCTTAAAAACGTCCAAGGATGAGGATTCTACAGTCAGCCTGTTCCAGTGCTTAACTGTCCTTGATCGTTAGAAAGCTTTTCCTAATATCCAGCCTAAACCTCCCTTGCTGCAAACTAAGCCAATTACTTCCTCTCCTACCCTCAGTTGATATGGAGAACAATTGATCACAGTTCTCTTTATAATCTTTTACATATTGGAAGACTGTTATTAGGTCCCCCATCTTCTCTTCTCAAAACTGAACATGCCCAGTTCTTTTAACCTTTCCTCATAGGTCAGGTTTTCTAAACCTTGTATCACTTTTGTTCTCCTCTGGAGTCTCTCCAATTTGTCCACATCTTTGCTAAAGTGTGGCACCCAGAACTGGACCCAATACTTCAGCTGAGGCTGAGTATAGCAGGACAATTACTTCTCGTGTCTTGTATATGACTGTTAGTACATCACAGGATTACATTTGCCTTTTTGTAACTTCGTTGACTGATGTTCTGTTTGTCATCTGCTATAACCCCCAGATCCTTTTCAGCAGTACTGCTACCTAGCCAGTTATTACCCAGTCCTCTAATGCTAATACTAATTGCTAGTCCTCCAGTACATTCCCAAAATTCCCCCCATGTGTCCATAAAGGACAGACAAGTTCTCCCACAATTCACTTGGATAGAATTTGTCAAGTGGCTCAGCTTATTGAAGTGCAAAGAACAATGGGATGTGCACACATGAGCTAATGCAGTACCAGTGTGGACAGAGCAGCTCAAGTGGTACTTCACAGTCTGGCCATTCTCATTCCAACCAACTTGAGTGAGGTAACTTGAGATAAATCTATGTGAAGACCTACCCTGGAACTGATCTCTTTGACCCAGTAAAGACCAAATTTACTAATTTTTTTTGGAAACAGCACCTAGGGGCCCATTAGGGATCAAGTCAATTTGTGCTAGGCACTGTACAGCCAGCCAGAGGCACTGAAACAATTTTTATAGTGGGGGTGCTGATATACATTGAACCAAATTGTAAATAATGCATAATGTGTATGTAATGGAAATCACTTCAAGCCGGGGGGTGCACCAGCAACCCTAGTTCCAGCACCTATGCAACCAGCATAAAAATAGTCCTTGCCCCAGAAAGCTCACAATCCAGGAACTCATTTACCTTCAGCCCATGCCAAAAGATTTATCTATTTTTCCCAGGCTCTTGGTAAGGTTTGGTTGGCAGTGCTGAGAGGACTGGGATGGGCTGCTGAAGTTTATTAGATAACTTGTTGTTTTATGCATTGATGTTGATGTGACAGGTTCCCCCCGGGATTCTACCTGGAACTGGAATACCACTGAGCCCCCCTGAACCATCAGCCTGGGCTCCCTCTCACACTGTGCTGCTGTGACAAGTTGCTAAGCTCTTTAAGCTTGCTCTTTCAATCAGCATACACACCGATAGGGACACACCGAGCTGTAGTAATATGCAGACAGGCTTTCTGACCAGCCCCTGCATGGGAAGGCTATACAGCTTGGGCACTTACCAACTTTTCAGGCACCCCCCACCCTTCTGGAGGGTAAACCCAAAATTATACCATCTTGCACTGCACAGAGAACTGTACAGTGTAAGCTCATCAAATTTGCCCTCTCGCGCAGTGTGGAGAGAGAGATGCAACCGCCTTCTTCCCCAAGCTATGATTTCCATACACTGGTTTTAGACAAAACAAAAACAAGTTTATTAAGTACAAAAGATGGATTTTAAGTGATTATAAAGGATAGCAAACAGATCAAAGCATTTTACCTAGCAAATAAACAAAAATGCAATCTAAGCTTAATATACTAAAGAGATTGGATATGAGTTGCAAATTCTCATCCTAATTTTTGATTTAGGCAGTTTGCAGAGATTCTTGAGGGCAAGCTGCACTTGCTTGCAGCTTAAAATCCCAGGTATTCCTTTCACAAGCAAGAAATCCGTCTGGCCTGGGTTCAGCTCTTCTCCCCCAGTCCAGTCCTCCTTCCTCAGGTATTTTCAGGAGTCTCTTTGGCTGGGGAGTCTGTGAAGAACCCTGATGATGTCACTCCCCTGCCTTAAATAGCTTTTGCATATGGCAGGAGCCCTTTGTTTCCAGGCTTAGTTCCTACACCTTTCAGTGGAAAAACACTGGTATTCCAAGATGGAGTCCAGTACCAGGTCACTTGGTCACATGTCCCTGTAGGGTCACAGCAGCCATAACTCGTAAGCTGTTTGTAGCATCCTCAGGAAGGCTCCCCAGTGGGAGATTAGCTTCTTCCAAGACCTGTTGTTCTCCCTAATGGCCCTTCCCAGCCAGCCATCTAGACCAGAGGTGGGCAAACTAAGGCCTGAGGGCCACATCTGGCCCGCGGGACCCTCCTGCTGTGCCCCTGAGCTCCTAGCCCAGGAGGCTAGCCCCTGGCCCCTCCCCTGCTGTTCCCCCTCCCCCGCAGCCTCAGCTCACTGTGCTGCCAGCTCTGTGCTATGCTGTGGCGTGGCTGGCTCCAGCCGGGCAGCACGGCTGCTTGTCCTGGCGCTCTGGGCAGCGCGCTGTAGCTGTAGCCACTGGTGCTCCAGGCAGCGCGGTAAGGGGGCAGGGAGCGGGCGGGGGGGGGGTTGGATAGAGGGCAGGGGAGTTTGGGGTGGTGGTCAGGGGGTGGGGGTGTGGATGGGGTCGGGGTGGTCAGAGGTCAGGGAACAGGGGCGTTGAATGGGGGCAGGGGTCACCAGGGGGCAGTCAGGAAGGAGGGGGGGGTTGGATGGGGTGGGGGGGCCATCAGGGAACAGGGGGGGTTGGATGGGGCAGGAGTCCCGGGGGGGCTGTCGGGGGGGGTCAGATAGGGTGTGGGGGCTGGGCCATGCCTAGCTGTTTGGGGAGGCACAACTGGCCCTCCATACAATTTTGGAAACTCGATGTGGACCTTAGGCCAAAAAGTTTGCCTGCCCCTGATCCAGACTGATTGCATTCTGCCGAGTGGTTGTTCCCCAGGTCTAAACATATTTGTAATAGATGCATAGACAATATTCCTAACTTCAGATACCAAAATGATACATGCATACAAATAGGATAATCTGTGAATCATAACCTTTTCAATGATATCTTACATGACCTGTCTTGCACAAAATACTTCATAGTTATGCCATACTCATATCATATGATGTTACTATGAAGAATTTGGGGCATAATGCCATAGTTGGTCTGGATGGACAAGTTGTATAAATAGGTAAATCTATTTTAAATACAATATTGGCATGTGTGTAGAGCTTTAGGTATTTACTTAAATTTGAAGAAATGAACCCAAATTGCTCTCCTTGAGTGAAACTTTAGGGTCTGACACTATGCTAGTAATTACCAGTGTGAGCTGGACTGTCAGTTCTACCAAGAGAATTTATATCAAAACTATGCAACATGTTTTGGAGAGTTTTAGTAAATATTTTTGATCACAGATAGCTCTATTTTTACACATTACAATACTCTAGAATATTGGCTACAGCTGTGTCCTACTTTTATCTGTTACAATCTTCTCATGGGCAGCTACAGTAAGACTTGTGCAGCCGGTAGAAATACCTTTGGTGTGTGTGGGAGGCGTGTGTGTGTGTGCGCGCGTAAGCGTATGCCAATTTTGCTGTTCACCCCACAAATGTAGAAGTCAGGAAATCAGGTTTGTTTGCCTTTTGTGAAGTACACCCACGTCATTCAATGCACACAGCTTCCTTACATATGCGCCTTTCAGAAGGTCCTTCGTGCAAACAACTGACGGAGAAACACTCTTACAAAAACACTGAAAGGCACCCACTATCTGTTTAGTAATGCATTTATTACATGTCTTTGCTTCTGCTAGCAATTCATATCAGCTCTGGGAATTAAATACAGGGCATAGTGAGTAGAGGATTTGACGGCATCTTCTGTTGCTGTTGCCATGGAATGTTGTTTGAATTTTATTAGTAAGGGAGCATAAAAGAATATACAGTCCCTGATGCATGAATAAACATCCTCTGGTACTGCATCATTTATCATACTGTGTAAATGTGCTCTGGTGAGACAGAAGTATCTAGCAATATGACCAATCTATTATGTCATCTTATATCTATGAAACATTGCAATATATAAAAATTCTTTTAATAGTTGATAATGGGTACTCTAAAGTTCAAAAGGAAAAATGGAATTTCATTAAGTATAAAATGTACTGTACTGTACTTTGTTTTTCTTTTTGATTGTAATTTGTTCTCTATTTACACATCAAAATTATCCACCAACAATATAACGTAGGTCCCAGGGCTTGAGAACTGGATAAACAAGTCAAGGTCCATCAGAAATCCTTTCTTTTACTCTTTTTTTTTTTTTAAATGGGAGGAGTTTTGTCTTAGTTATAAGCTTCTTAAAATAAAACCGCAACATTGACTTAGGGGAAAAATATGACAGACTGCGTACGTACGCACACATCTTGATATTGTAAGTCATTGACTCTTCATGTGACTGTCAGTAAAGGGTGCTGCACAAGCTATTAAATTTCATCTGTGAGTCCTATAAATGTTTGGAATCTGCAGTAAATTGAGTATGTCTCCTCCGTCAGGGATACTATTCACAGAATACATAAGTCAAGAAAAGACTGTGGAGGGGGAGAAGTTGAATTTGTCTCATTGCAGGATAGTTGTGCATTGGAGAGCAGGTTGCCCCATAACTTGCCTCGCAGTGGCAATTCCGTCCCTTAGGGCTGGGCCTGGCTCCCTGCCCCAGGCATTCGGACCTGGTGCATGGGGTTGCAGTGCCACTCAGTTTTGGCCCGGTTCACCCTCCAGCATGCTGGGGGTGGAGCAGCAGGGACTAGTTTGAGTGAGAGTGGTGTTGCAACCTGGCGCAGGGGATCACAGCATTGCTCAATACCTGCGCCAAACCTGAGTGGCACTGCCGCCCCGTGCGCCAGGTTGCAATGCCACTCAGTCAAATTCCATGGGTTTGGGGGACCTCTCAAACTGCCCCTTTTGTGCCCCCTCCTGGGGGGTTCTGTTTGTGTGTGCTGTGTGTTTAGGGGTCACCTCAAGATAAGTTGGATATTTGGGGTGGGGAAGGAGGCAGTTCTATGGCCTGTTGTGGGAAAGTATGTGGATAGAACAAATCATGGGACCTAGCAGGTGGCTGAATTGTGTGGAGTGTAAACAGGGCTAGGAAAAGTGGAAACCTGGTTTTTCAGGTTGACAGGAACCCAGAACTTCAGGGGTACAAGCCCACTGACTAGATTTCGCTTAATCATGCAAACCATGGGTGATAGGCATTTTAAGTAAATCTTTGGAAAACCTAATAGTCCTAGAACCATAGGGCTAGAAGGGACCACAAGGATCATCTAATTGTTGTATCGGCAAGGTACTAACAAGCTTCAACAGGACTTTATTTTCAAAGTGGAAACCTCTTTACCAAGCTGCTGCTGCACCCTTTGTAGCTTTCTCCCAGCCTCTCAACTTCTCCCCCACTCCTTCTTGTTTCCTGTCCTTTCGGACTCCCAACAGCCAGTGCTCCCAATTCTAATAATTACAAGCAACATCTAAACACCACACTAATCTAACTCCTTACCAAGATGCAGGATTTGTTGTGTCTAAAAACCAGTCCAGACAGGTGGCTCTCCAGCCTCCTTTTGAAAACCTCCAGTGAAGGAGTTTCCAAAACCTCCCTAGGCAGTCCGTTCCATTGTCCTACTGTTCTTATACTTAGGATGTTTTTCCTGAGGTTAATCTAAATATGCTATGATGGAGTTTGAACCCATTGCCTCTTGTCCTGCCCTTTGTGGCAAGAGAGAACAACTTTTCTTCATCTTTTTTATGGCAGCCTTTCAAGTATTTGAAGACCACTATCATGTCCCCACTTAATCTCCTCTTTTCTAAATTAAACATACTCAGTTCAGTTAGCCTTTGCTCCTACGACTTGCATTCCATCCCTTTGATCATATTTGTTGCTTGCCTCTGGATCCTTTCCAGTTTCTCTACATCCTTTCTATACATTGGTGACCAAAATTGGACACAGTACTCCAGCTGAGGCCTAATCAGAGCCACGCAGAGTGGGGCACTATCACCTCCTGTGAGTTGCATGCTTGTGCATCTGTTAGTGCAACCTAAAATTGCATTTGCTTTTTTATTAATTCAATTTAATTTTTTTTGCAACAGCATCACATTGCTAATTCACGTTGAGGTTATGATCCACCACAACTCCCAAATCCTTTTCAGCAGTGCTGCTGCCAAGCCAGTTATTCCCCATTCTGTATTTGTGCATTTGGTTTTTCTTCCCTAAGTATAGCACCTTTCATTTGTCTTTGCTGAATTGCATTTTGTTGTCTATAGCCCAGTTCTCCAATTTATCAAGATCCCTCGGAATTTTAGCTCTATCCTCCAAAGTGTTGGCAGTCCCCCCTATCTTTGTGTCATCCACAAATTTAATCAGTCTGCTCTCTATTCCCACATCCAGGTCATTAATAAAGATGTTAAACAACGCTGGACCCAGAAAAGATCCTTATGGAACCCAACTTGAGATCTCCCTCCAATCTGACATCATTCCATTAATAGTTATTCTTTGTTTGTGGTTGTTTAACCAATTCTTTATCCACTTAATGGTAGTTCTGCCAAACCTGCATTTCTCCAGCTTACTTATCAGAATGTCATGTGGGAATGTGTCAAAAGCCTTGCTGAAGTCCAGGTATATTATATCCACTGCTTTCCTCCTATCCACTAAATCAGTTACCCTGTCGAAGGAAATTGAAGTGGTTTGGCATGATTTGTTCTTGGTAAATCCATGTTGGCTGCTAGTGATTACCCCTTCATCCTCCAGGTATTCACAAATTGAATGTTTTATACATTGCTCTAGTATCTTTCCAGGCATCGAAGTCAAGCGACTGGTCTATAGCTCCCTGGCTTCTCCTTTCCCACTTTTTAAAGATGGGCACTACATTAGCCTTTCTCCAGTCTTCCAGGAACTCTCCTGTCATCCATGAGTTGGCACATATTATTGCCAGTGGCTCAAAGATTGCTTCAGCTAATTCCTTCAGTACCCTCAGGTGAATAGCATCAGGCCCCGCTGATAGGAATTCATTCAAATTGGTCAGAAGATCTCTGACATGTTCTGAACTTATCCTGTCATTTAAGTTGGAAAGAGCTTTTAGATAGATTATCTATGTCAGCTCTTTGTATTACAGTATGAGTGAGTGCTCCTAAATTATTCCTAATTGTTGATGGCTGATTCCACACTCCGTTGTGGTGGTTTTTCCTTTGGACTAGGCCGCTGTTATATTTACTCCAAACAGTTCTGCTATAGTTTAAGCTCTTTGGACTGGTCATTGCTTAAAAAAATTAATATTCAACAGTAAATAGAGTGATATCTGAGAACAGTTATTTTCTATTAATAGCATAGGAGTGTGCTGCTGTAATAACTATAGACAAATGTTGACTTTTTAACGGTGACAATTGCTATGATTTGTTTGGTTCTCACGAACTGATAGTAGTTTCTGTTTAGTAGTTTCACTCCTGAATATGATCACTTTGGTTAATCTTTCCTCATATATATTTTTCACATCTTGCTTATTTTGTCTGTCCTTTCTGAAAGTGTGGGCCAAAACTTAGCGTAGTATTCCAAATGGGCACAACACAATACTGTTGTGCAGAGTACAATAACTAATAATGGGGTCTGTTGTCTTGCATGTGATACTTCTATTGATATCTCCAAAAATAGTATCTTACCATGGAAGTAAAAGAAACATTTTGGAGATACATGAAAAATTATTTTTAATAAGGCTTCTTTGTTCTCTTGATAGGAAAATCTGCCTTTTTAATAGCTGTGACAGTTAGCTGCCTCTTGAGTGCCCCCTCATGGCTCTTCAGTGCCCTGCCTCAGTTTCTCTTTTTGGGATCTTCAAAGACTGACAAGAGATGGTCACAAGTCCAGTAAACACCGTCCTTTTTGGAGTCTGGTTTATTAACATGTGGTTCAAAATAAACACACAGAAGTATCCTCCCCACCCACCCCAGTCTTAAGCTAGGCACAGCTCCTGCTCTCTGAGCAGCTGGAGAAGATGCAAGACCTGGCCTGCCTTTTCTGCCTTCTTCCCACAAGGAGAACAAAACTTCCAGCTAGGGCTTTCTAGTGAGCTATTACTCCCTGGGCTTCCCGTGTGGAGTCCCCTTTATTCAGGGACTACTGCAGGAGACTTTCTCTTCCTTGGGTCTTCTCTCTGCAATCCCCCAGCAGACCCAGGGTTCTGCTTCTTGACTATCCACAAGCCTCTGTTTTTCTGTCCCCCCTCGGTTGAATCATATGATAGTCTGTCAGGGGACTTAATTCATTCTCTGCACCTGGGGAGGCAAATCTGCTATCACAGGTGGGCCAAGACCTGTTTCCCTTTAAAAGGATCAGGCACCCTATGACAATATCCAAAATAAGAAGAGAAGTCATAACTTTGTCCATGTATTTTATGTCTTTTATAATACAGGGATCTCCCAAGGAGGGAGCTGATCTTAAATCCATGTGAGATCTGGGCACTAATTTGAAATTTAGCTTGTCTATAAAGCTAAAATGGATCTCAGGTAGCAATATCCTCACTAATTTTCTGCTAACCGGTATGCATTTTTCCTCTGCTGGTTAGTGCATCAAGTTTTATAGAGAAGAATCCATTTCTTAAATGTATACATATCCCTGTTTTCCATGCCTCCTCCTACTGAGCATCCCAACATACAATTACTGCAGTGAAAAGTATCCAGAGCATATGTGCTGGCCATCACACAGAAGAGCTTCACAATATAAATCATGTGCTCTAAACCTCATATTAAAATTTAAAGTAAAGCTTAGATTTTTAATCCTTTTCACCTTTCACAGTCTAAATACTGTACACAGCATGAAAACCCAACCCACACTGAGGTCTGAACATCTGTGGCTCATCCATTTTAACAGATGGCTAGATCTGTGATGTTCCAGACATTCAAGCACAATGTGGTGTTTGGCACAAGCGTATGTTGTGCATCTACCTATCCTTGACCACTTAAAAAGATTGTTCCTGCTTCAGCTTTTTGCTATATGAAATTCCTCATTGTGTGGTGTCCTTGGGGGTGGAGGCATAGAGGCTCTTTTATGTGCCACTGTTATCTCCATATTGAGATTAATTATGGTGGGTAGCGGAAGTTGCAAATTATTGCTTCAGTTGTTTATAAATGACATATAAAATGATATATCAATGGATAGAAAATAGTGTGTGTGTGTTGTGTGTTTGTATTTAATACTAAACAAGACCATGATTAGTTGAGTTGAAAAACAGGTATCAATATTCTGTGTATTTTAACTAGAATAAAGGGGTACATGATACTTACCTACACGAACCCCTCTTTAATTTTGGGACGTTTTACATAAATCCAGCAAATTGTTTGAAAAAATCTGTCCCTTTCCATCTGTTCACTAAATTCATTTTGGATTAAGAGAACCCCACATGATAGCACAACAGAGCATGAGAACATTCAATCCCGACATATGTCACTTCCTAAAGTCCTCTCGTAGAACGTAACAGTAAGATCCTTCTTGAGCACATTCAAAATCATGGGCCCTGTAGCATGACTGACTGTGCGAATACTCATGTATAGTATAACACACTGGAGGACAGGCATAGTTCCAAAATACCAAAAAAGATACAACTTACACAAACAAGAAAGCCATTCTTAGAAGAATTTTTCCATATGGGGGAGTACTTGAAATAAGGCATTTTAAAAACAAACAGAACAGAAAAAAGTCCTAGGAAATAGATGCATCAAAGCAATGGATTTAAAGAGCCTTTTCATCTCCAAGTTAGCATGCTTTTAAATCTGATTTAGGTCAATAGTGAGCAAACGTTATCATATCAAAGCATCTGGAAGAATTTGTGGTCTTGGTCCATTTCCTAATAGGCAGTTACCTGGAGCTGTTGACATAGTTTGAGAACATGGGCAATCATCTACCATCATAATTATTGTGAAGTACTCTCTGGCTAGAACTCTGATAAGCCACTAATGAATAGACATGAAAATTATTTCCTCATTTTGAAATGGCATGCAGGAACTTGAAGTTGTGTTCCGTGGCTAGAGGGTTTCATTCTCCAGAGCTCTTGTTCATGTTCATGAAAGGAGCTAGAAACTCTTGCTCAGCCCCTGCAGTCCTAGTAGGGAGCATGCTTGGTTGTTCTGTGGGGATGATGCATGTACATGTAGAAGCTGAGAGGGAATAGCACGTGCTCAAGGTATATAGAATCTTCAGAGACGTTAACTGCCAAATCCTAACAAGTCACTACTGAGCATGTCCCTGACACCAGGGTAACCCTCCTGGCCAAATAAGTCCCTGCTCCAAAGCATGCAGACACGAACTTCTCAACAAAGTTGTACAATTTATTTTTAATATGAGCAAACTTGATTCTCAGGAATGGATGAACTATGTTAGCTGGAATGTCCCAAAACAATTTGGCATGAGGCAAACCCCTGACATGGGAAATTTCAGCCCAAACAGTTAGTCTGGCAAAGTTATAAGCAATGGAAAACAGGGTCTTATGACAGAAAGTGTTGCTCAACCTCTGCTAATTGGCATAGCTGGTAATAATGCATAAATTTCTAGTTGACCGTGTCCAAGTCAGATTTGGTGCCATGTTATCTCATTTAGAACTTTATAAGATTGTGGTTCTTGAAAATGAATACATTTATCTTCAACACTGATTTTAACTGACCTTAAAAAACCTAACTAAACAAAACACCACTCTTCTCAGTGGTGACAATGGATTTTGCTATTTAGTTTTCACTTTTTAATTAATAGAGCTGGGATTGAAATATGCCACATATTGTGTAGCCTGATTATTATGGAAACCAGGTTTAATATTCGTTGATATGTTCTTTGGTCCTTTGTCACTACACTTCCAATAGAGATCTGGTAAATAATCAAATAATCCCAACTAAACATGAGAATTTGCATCTCTGAATTAGGATACAATTTTGCTGCTTCTTTTCTCAGAAATGTTATATGGACATAAAAAAAAGAGAGAAATAATTGATTCAAAATGAAACATTGTTTTCACAGGAAACAGATTATTGTGGGGGAAATGGCAAATTGACACAAGTGAGGATTGACTAATTTGAAGGAACACAGCAGAAAAATTCAAAGTTCACTTCCAAAATTAAATATTTTGTGGCCTCATGATTTTTCATCAGCAGTTGGACTTTATACATTCAGCTGTCATTAGCAATGTGTTCAGAAGTGTTGCTGAATTGATAATGCTGAGAATGGAAAATATGTATTGTAAAGTTTTACACTGCCACTCGTTTCTGCAGTGTCTGAGGGCTTTCCATGTAAAACAGGTAACAAGAGCAAGGCTTGTAGTGGACTTCATTATCAGAGGGGTAGCTGTGTTAGTCTGTATCGACAAAAACAACGAGGAGTCCAGTGGCACTTTAAGACTAACAGATTTATTTGGGCATAAGCTTTAGTGGGTAAGAGAACCACTTCTTTAGATGCATGGAGTGAAAATTACAGATGCAGGCATAAATATACTGGCACATGAAGAGAAGGGAGTTACCTTACAAGTGGAGAACCAGTGCTGACAAGGTCAATTCAGTTAGGGTGATGTGGGCCGCTCCCAATAATTGATGAGATGTCAATACCAAGAGAGGGAAAATTGCTTTTGTAGTGGGCCAGCCACTCCCAGTCCCTATTCAAACCAAAATTAATGGTGTTAAGTTTGCAAACGAATTGCAGCTCTGCAGTTTCTCTTTGAAGTATGTTTTTGAAGTATTTTTTATTGAAGGATGGCTACTTTTAAATCTGTTATAGAATGTCCAGGGAGATTGAAGTGTTCTCCTACTGGCTTTCGTACGTTACCATTCCTGATGTCAGATTTGTGTCCATTTATTCTTTTAGGTAGAGACTGTCTGGTTTGGCCAATATACATGGCAGAGGGGCATTGCTGGCACATGATGGCATACATCACATTAGTAGACGTGCAGGTGAATGAGCTCCTGATGGTGTGGCTGATGTGGTTGGGTCCTCTGATGGTGTTGCTAGAGTAGATACAGGGACAGAGTATACAGCGGGGTTTGTTACAGGGGTTGGTTCCTGGGTTAGTGATTCTGTGGTGTGGTGTGTAGTTGCTGGTGAGTATTTGCTTCAGGTTGGGAGGCTGTCTATAAGCGAGGACTGGTCTTTCTCCCAAGGTCTGTGAGAGTGAGGGATTGTTTTCTAGGGTAGGTTGTAGATCATTGATGATGTGCTGGAGAGGTTTTAAATTGTGAACAAACAGCATCACTTGCCCCATAACCTCAGCTGTACAGAATGCAATGCCATCAACAGCCTCAGAAACAACTCTGACATTATAATCAAAGGGCTGACAAAGGAGGTGCTGTAGTCCTCATGAACAGGTTGGATTATGAACAGGAGGCTGCCAGGCAACTCTCCAACACCATATCCTACAGGCCACTATGCTCCAGTCCCACTGAGGAGTACCAAAAGAAACTAACACCATCTGCTCAAGAAACTCCCTGCTACAGCACAGGAACAAATCTACACAGAAACACCCCGGAGCCCCAACCAGGGGTATTCTATCTGCTACCAAAGATCCATAAACCTGGAAATCCTGGACGCTCCATCATTTCAGGCATTGGCACTCTTACAGCAGGATGATCTGGTTATTTGGACTCTCTCCTCAGACCCTACGCTACAAGCACTCCTAGCTATCTTTGAGGAAACTACAATGCATTGGTGATCTTCCTGAAAACACCATCTTGGCCACTATGGGTGTAGAAGCCCTTTACACCAATATTCCACATGAGGATGGACTACAAGCTGTCAGGAACAGTATCCCTGAAGAGGCCACGGCATACCTGGTGGCTGAGCTTTGTGACTTTGTCCTCACCCACAACCATTTCAGATTTGGGGACAACTTATACCTTCAAGTCAGTGGCACTGCTATGGGTGCGCGCACGGCCCCACAGTATGCCAACATCTTTATGGTTAACTTAGAACAGCGCTTCCTCAGCTCTCGTCCCCTAACGCCCCTACTCTACTTGCGCCACACTGATGACATCTTCATCATATGGACCCATGGGAAGGAAGCCCTTGAAGAATTCCACCTGGATTTCAACAATTTCCACCCCACCATCAACCTCAGCCTGGACCAGTCGGCACAAGAGATCCACTTCCTGGACACTACGGTGCAAATAAGTGATGGTTGCATAAACACCACCCTATACCCAGGGGTGAAAGTAAAGCTGAAGACTTACTAGTACGGGGACTGGCTCCAGCCCCCAAAAGGGGCGGGGGCTCGGGCAGAAGGGGTGGGGCTGAGGGGTGAGCATCCCCCGCCAGCCCTTCCGGGCTGCCTGGCCTGTGCCGCCCAGGGCTCAGCGGCGATTTAAAGGGCCCGGGGCTCTGGCCGCAGCAGCAGTAATGGCCGGAGCCCTGGGCCTTTTTAAGTTGCCAGCCCTGGGGCAGCTGCTCCTTTTGCCCCTCCCCCGCCCCCCCATTGGTGGTTGGGGAACAAAAGGGGAAACAACATTAAAGCGCTGCTGTGGCAGCGCTTTAAGCAGGGTCCTTTGCCACGGCAGCGCTTTAACATCGCTGCCCCTTTTGCACCCCCCCCCGCCTTGGTGGCCCTGCTGGTAAGGACTCAGCAGGGCTGCCGATGGGGTGTGCAAAAGGAGCAGCGATGGGTATGAGCCGGTACAGGCGGGTATGGGTATGGGCGGGTATGGCAGCCACTTTTTACCGGTATGCCATACCGGCTCACTTTCACCCCTGTCTATATGGGAAACCGACTGACCGCTATACTTACCTACATGCCTCCAGCTTCCATCCAGACCACACCACATGATCCACTGTCTACAGCCAAAAGAAAAGGAGTACTTGTGGCACCTTAGAGACTAACCAATTTATTTGAGCATAAGCTTTCGTGAGCTACAGCTCACTTCATCGGATGCATACTGTGGAAAGTGTAGAAGATCTTTTTATACACACAAAGCATGAAAAAATACCTCCCCCCACCCCACTCTCCTGCTGGTAATAGCTTATCTAAAGTGATCACTCTCCTTACAACGTGTATGATAATCAAGTTGGGCCATTTCCAGCACAAATCCAGGTTTTCTCTCTCCTCCCCCCGCCCCCCACACAAACCCACTCTCCTGCTGGTAATAGCTTATCTAAAGTGACCACTCTCCTTACAATGTAATTACCAGCAGGAGAGTGGGTTTGTGTGGGGGGCGGGGGGAGGAGAGAGAAAACCTGGATTTGTGCTGGAAATGGCCCAACTTGATTATCATACACGTTGTAAGGAGAGTGATCACTTTAGATAAGCTATTACCAGCAGGAGAGTGGGGTGGGGGGAGGTATTTTTTCATGCATTGTGTGTATAAAAAGATCTTCTACACTTTCCACAGTATGCATCCGATGAAGTGAGCTGTAGCTCACGAAAGCTTATGCTCAAATAAATTGGTTAGTCTCTAAGGTGCCACACGTACTCCTTTTCTTTTTGCGAATACAGACTAACACGGCTGTTACTCTGAAACCTGTCTACAGCCAAGCTCTACGATACAACCACATTTGCTCCAATCCCTCAGACAGAGACAAACACCTACAAGATCTTTGTCAAGAATTTTTAAAACTAAAATACACAACTGGGGAAGTGAGGAAACAGACTGACAGAGTGAGATGGGTACCCAGAAGTCACCTACTACAGGACAGGCCCAACAGGGAAAATAACTGAACACCACTGGCCATCACGTACAGCCTCCAGCTAAAACCTCTCCAGCACATCATCAACGACCTACAACCTGTCCTGGAAAACAATCCCTCACTCTCACAGACCTTGGGAGACAGGCCAGTCCTCGCTTACAGACAGCCCTCCAACCTGCAGCAAGTACTCACCAGCAACTACGCACCACACCACAATCTGTTCGTCTTTAAGGTGCCACCAGACTCCTCGTTGTTTTAGTGGACTTCATTGAGTCTCTAGCATTTTTTCTGTTTCAGGACTACAAAAGGTTCTGAGCCTCCCCCTCCCCCTACTCTCCGGCTGGTAATCGTTCACCTTTCCTGATCACTCTCGTTACAGTGTGTATGGTAACACCCATTGTTTCGTGTTCTCTGGGTATATAAAATCTCCCCACTATATCTTCCACTGCATGCAGCCGATGGAGCGAGCTGTAGCTCATGAAAGCTTATGCTCTAATAAATTTGTTAGTCTCTAAGGTGCCACAAGTACTCTTTTTCTTTTTGCTTGGGTAGTAATTCTAGTTTTTAATTTTATTAATTTACTTCTACAGTGTGCCCATTCAAGTTGATTTGTGACTTGTAATTTTTTTCCCCTTTGGCTAGAAGAGGTGTTAACTGTTGAGTGTCTCATTCTTATGGTGGAAAGATTTTTTTTTCCAAGATGATTACCTCATCTAGGCCATTTGTCAAGCCAGTGCAGGATTCCTCCTTACTGCATTTTCTCAAGTGATTCGTTCAGTACTCGTGTGTGTGTGTGTGTGTTTTAAAGCACTCCAGTTTGTGGCAAGAGGTAACTTTATTGCTTTATGATAGACAAAACTAAAATTAATTATGCAGTCACTGACTATTTGAAAAAAATTATGACATATTGATGATTTGAGAAAAGTTAGTTAATTTCAAAGCCCAAATAATGAGCCTCCATTTGAAATCTCATGAGAATGTTACCCTTGTGTGTCTTGGGTCAGGACAATTTGTGTGTGATGGGGAAGTACTTTTGGTTTCTGCCAAGTAAAATTTTTAGTGAGCAGATACATGGGTTTTTCTTTTAAAAATGTTTAAAACAATATTTTCAAGCTTCACTAGGGAAACTCAAATGAAAAGTGGAGCTTCGCTTCTTTTGACCTTGGATTAATGACAGCATTTTAAAAGGATTTATGCAGGATTTTCAGAGAATTGGAAGTTTTAATTTCAGGCTCAGAGAATTAGGATCTCAAATCAATATAATTTTTTTAAAGGCACTAGGAGCAAAATGTTATGTAAAGGGTGCAGTCTGTTCATCCGTGAATGTATGAATTGTTTTTGTAAAAATATCTGCTAAGAAAGAGCCTGAGATGGTATGACATTCCTTCCCATTTACTGTTATTAAATATCAGACTTTGTATTAATGGTGGAGGCTAATTATATAGATCTCTTGGTCAGATTATGCCAGATTTACAGAAATAACTCCCTAGAGCAAACTCTTCCTTCAAAATGTAAATCAGAAATTAATCTTCCTAGTAAAAGCCATGCACAGCTATGGTGCTGTATAAATACACCCCCCGCTCCCCTGCAAAAAAAAAGAACATGTGGAGTTAAAGCTATTTTTTGTGGGAAATATAATGTGAAATTGCTCAGCATGAAAATATCATTTGTATGAAAAAATATATATACACACACACTGTTAGGGCCATTGGTCAGAGTGGCAACAAAATGATCTGTTGCCAAACCTTCTTTATTGTTTTTAAAATACCCTGGATGGTTCCCACAATGTCCCTGAATATTTCAGTCTGTTTTGGTATGTTCTATTGTGTGAGATGTTGTTTTCCAATTCAAATGATTTTTCATCGTAACCTTCATTGTTTGCATTGCACAGACTTCCCTTGGTGGAAACATATTTATTTTTAATTGATTCTCCCTTGGAAAACGTGGGTTCCATTTATTGGGGTGGTAGGCGGGGGAGGGAAAAGATAAATGACTCTTTCAACACAAACACTGCAAGCTTGCACACAATTTTTAAAATGAGCCTTTCAAAAACTTGAATGCCCTCTGTGTTCACCCATCCATTACAAGCACCAAGTTCTGGGATGAGTATTATGTCTATAAAATAAACAAGGCAACATATAATAAAAAATAAAAAGGAGTCTTGAAGCTGGCGAGCAAAAGACTAGAGCAAACAAGAAAAAAAATAGTTTTTACTATGTACCTGAATTTATCCCCAAACAATTTCTGTTAATAAAATATACATATGCCTTTAGCACAGAAGGGCAGCAAAGGTTATTTCCATTAAGCCAAGTACCTGCTGAGAGACAGTGCTTGCTATTTGTTGATTGAGGGACATGATTTCTGCAGTTTTCTATGTCTTGGGTATGTATTTGAATAGTTCAAGCACACATCATCAGCTTAAGAAAAACATATTGGCAAATACTTAGATATTCTTAATCCACCATGGGTAAACAATTTATAATCTGATTTGTGCCCTAGTTTAATTGCTCTTCCTTTGTTAAATGTTTGTTCATGGCACAGCTGTAGCATTTCTAACTTTAAATTACCCTTTTTACTCTTCGTTTGGATACATTTGCATAAAACAGAGAGCTGATCTTGAAAGAAAGAATTTGTTGTGAAATTACTTCTAGGTTGGTACTAATGTATTGGTTTTTTAGTATTTAATACCTATTACATTAGTATAGTTAAATAAATAGTCTTAAGGAAGTGGTACAGAGCAAGGCAGAAAACCAAACAAGCAACTCCTGTGACAAGGCAATTTTCGCTGGCTTTCCAGGCCTACTCTGTCTTATGCCAACGTCTCAATTCTCAGAAATAGCAATTTCCTCCTGGAATCCCATAGACAAATGAACAGACACAGTCTCTACAGAAGACTAGGAATTCTATTCCCACCTGGCCTGGTTTATCCACCAACTATATGTTGCCAGACTCCTTGCACAAATTCTGTTTCATTTATACAAGACATCCACTTCACTCCCTTTCAAGGTGCCCCACAGGATTGCTATAGTGTCATCAAAATATTTGTAAGATTCTTCTTTGGCCTTGTTGGCTGTGAGCCAGTTCTATGGCTAAATTTAACTGCAACTACCAGAATACTTCAGTTCCAGATGAAAGCTGAGGAGATCCATGGTAGTTTAACTTTCTGCTGAAGAAAAGGTGCTTTTTAAAAATTTTATATATATATAGTCCCAGTTTAGATTACCTTTCGTTATTATATGCACTGATTTGCCCACCACATCATCGCTCAGTTCTAGGTCAGACCTCAAAATTTGCCATCATACTCTAAAAATAGTGGCATGAGGTGAAAGAACTGGGAAGGCAGGCCTGTTTTTTTCTGGAAAACAGGCTTTCTGCAGAGTGAATACAGTAGCTGTTTAGTAGAGGGGAAGTTACGCTGATTGCAACTCTATAGTGCTGAGTCACTCATTGATTTTCTTTTCTTCCTCCATCCTTCCCAACCCCCACTACTCTTGAGAGATCCTCCTTCTCAGGTCTGTGTTGAAGGTCTCCATTATTCCCAGAGACAGGCAGCAGACAAATTAAATAAAGACTACTGCAAGAGGTAGGACACTCATGTGTAGAATAGAAAAGGGAACAATGCAGTATTGTACTGATGGATCTAAGAGATGTACTCTCAAAGGTTACTGTGAGGGCAGCACTTTGAAGTATGAAACTGTCCCTGTAGGTATTTATTTAATTGCAAAAGCATCCTAATGCACTTGAAATGAAACAAGTATTTTGCTGAACGGTGAGTATCACAGCACTTTTCTTAGTGAAGCACACGTCAGAGATTCTACTTTAAGATTTTTATATGGAAGATGCTTTTGTGGTTTAATTTATTTCTAACTATTTTTTTATGGAAATGAGTATCCTACAGACTCTGGCTACACGTAACAGGACTGTTTAGGCCTGGATCCATTTTTTAGTCCATCTCCGCTCAGCTGCCCATGAAAAGGGAGGTCAGGCACTGTTTCCCCCTCTCTGGAAAGGACATTTAATAAATCATGGGCTCGTGTTTGTGGGGGGCAAATTGCGATGCCTCCTGCCCCTCTTCCAGCCTGATGGAGCATCTCTGGAAAAGATACCACAGCCTGGGGCTGTGTAATCTTTGTAATGGAGACAGGAGAAACTTCACCTTCAGTGAAGGTCTCAGATGCAACTATGGCCAGGGGAATACTTGGTAATGAAGCAAAAATGGATCTGTGTAGGTAGGAACCCAGGAGGGCAGCTAGAAGGGAAGAGCCAGTGTGGAGCATAGGCTTCTGTGCAAATGGCTCTGGCTTAACATAGATCCCTGAGACCTGCCAGGTTTGAAAACAGGCCCCAGAGCTTTTACTAGGGGAAAAGTCAAACCCAGTCCCCAGTAAAGACATTGTGGAGAATCTTCGCAAAAGGGTTCTGTAGACTTTCTTGTCCAAAGCCCCCACCTGTGGGTTTTATTGTTGGCAGCCAAGCCAGACACTAGGGAGTACACTGAATGGATTTATCTGTTATACCATTGTATATAGCCAAGGATTTTGGAAACCTTGAAATTCTATTTATTACTTAATCTGTTAACAGGTCCTTCATTTGGCACACTGAAGTTTCTGAAATCCACTCCTGTCCTATCAGGACCAATCCTGTTCTCCATTGCTGTGTCCTACTTAAAAAAAAAATGCATAGGGAAAAAAGGAAATGCAGAAACTTCTGTTAAAATCAACCTTAATTTCTTCTACTCTGCAAAGGCTGTCTAAATGTTTACACTTACATTTTGGCTGTGCTGTGAATGTACTTCCTGTTTGATATAACCTGTCCATCTCCTGTGCATACAAATGGCCATTCAGCCTTCAGCTTCAATACATGCTAAAAACTGGGGTGAAAGGTGGTCATAGAATATGATACTGACACATCAGTGACCAGCTGACACTATGAGACAGTGCTGTAAATAATTGTAATACTTTCTTCTATGGAGTTGACTTTATTATCTTTAATTAGGGTGTGAGCCAAACACCACACGGGAGTTGCACGATCCAGAGAATCTGTCGGTAAAACCGCAGAAGGCTGGAAGTCTTACATTGCATGTGAAGATTAAGGCAGAAAGAAAAGATGACAGCATATGACAGGAGTGGGAACATAAAAAAAACAATTTTTTTGTTGAGTCAGAGCTGGATATAGACTTTGGGTTCTTGTAAATCTTATTGCAATGTTAATGGATGACCACATCCAAATGCAGCCTGTGAAAATACTAACACAAATGGAGTCTTAATGGACTGTTTCAATTTTAAAAATGCTTATTTTTAAATATACTTAAGTTTTATTTTATTGGTATTTTTTGAAGCTGCTTGTGAAAGGTTCACATATTAGTACAGTTAGCCTGCTTTTGGTGAATGAGGACCAGGAAAGAGGTTACCAGGAGTACACAAAATCACTCCCTAAGGTCCACCAGGGACCATGTTGGCTTGCCTGTAAACACTGTTGTGTGAATAGATAAGACTAGAGGACCATAAGCAAAGGTATATGGTTTAAAAAAACCCACAAAAGTTTGAGATGAAAGGCAGTGTCTAGTTAGGATGTACAAGGATGTGTTGGGTTTTAGTAAAATTAAATATCTTCTGTAATCTGAATAAGGGCAACCAGAGCACCTTAATGCAACTCATTCAAATTGGGAGGTGAACATTAGGAAGTATAGAGGAAATAACACAGAGAAATCTAGGCAGATTAGAAACCAAAGCAGAAAATAACTTGCAAAGCACAAATGTAGACAGTGAGTGGGCCATAAATTGGACATTGCAAGCTAACATATAGATATGGCATTGACATAGTTAATGCCATATCTGAGACACTAAACTACATACCTAGAGATATGGTGTCATTGGCCAGGGAGTTAATAGTCCGTCTCAATACAGCTCTGGTGCAACCACACCTAGAACACTCTCTTCAATTCTGAGCACTTCATTATGAAAAAATCAGGGAAAGCTGAGAGGAGCCCCCCCCCAAGGGGGGGGGGGGGGCTGGGGTTAATTCCCAGCTAGGATTTAGAGAATTCTCAAGGAGTAACTATGATCTGGGAGCTAAGCATTTTTTAGTCTTAGCATTTGGAAAGAGGGGGTGTTACTCACATTCTTACCACCTATACTTATGGGATAAGCCAGGATAGGGAGCTTTGTGGGAATGTACAAGTTATTCTGTATGGTTGTGTTTTTCTGACCTGGCATTTTTGAGTTCACACTTTGTAAAACTGGCTAGAAGGAATGTAGCTAGACTCCTGCCAAGTTGGTGTCAATTACGGTTAAACCAGAACCCTAGTTATGTAAAGCTACCCAGAGAAGAGGATTTTTTTGTTCACTAGAGGTTCAGGATTGAACTCTCTCTCTTATTCACATTATGCCCCTGGTTCTGATACAGTGCCTAAATATGGTCTTTAGTGTCTAAACATACACACCCAGCTTTGAAAATAATGGCTTGAGAGCCCGAAGTGCTTAAACATACAGGCTAGCTGCATTCACTGGAACAGAGCATTGTAGAAATTATAGGTGGAAAAGATCTGTTAAATCATGTTGAACATCCTACATCAGCAGGAGAGGGACCCTACAGTACATCTACCACAGAAAAACTCTGAAAATTCTAATAGTGCATCTCAAAATACATGTCTAGATCAGCTCAGATCAGGCACTGCCTCTTGGATATCCCTGATGTGAGCAGGGTACATTTACTTCTACCTGGCAATCTAGAGGGAAAACTTTAAAATCGTCATTAATTTTTTATGAACAGTAGTGTTAACCGTCCCCTTAACATTCATTAACCTTATTTTAAAACAGAGAAGAGATATCAATGACAAAGTAATTTCTTACGTGGGGCTGGGAATTAATTTTACTTTTCTGCAGTTGCCTCTCAGTAATTTGAAATCATGATGTTATAGAAGGAAGGTTTATAAGAAAATGTTTTACATAATGATTAGACGCATTTAACTGAGAGGGGTTGAATCACCCATTCCAGCTGTATGTGTGGCCTGGGCTTCAAAAAACATGCAGACTTCCAGTAGCTGGTAAGACACATGGGAGGTGAGACAGCTGGGAGACCAAGGAAGTTAGCTAGCTAAATTCACCAGCAGAGGAAGATGTACATCGTTTTCTTTTAATCTTTAACTTGCAGGTACTCTACAAGGAAGAACTTGCAATAGGAGGAAAATGGTACATTGCTAACATCATGGCTAGGTCCTCACTGTACAGGCATCCAGACCCTGGAGAGTGCTACCCAGGTCCTGTTCTTGACTTGCTGGGAATGTGGCCTGCATGTTCCTGCCAGCAAAAGTCAGGTGGGGGGAGCTGTTGGTGGAGTCCTTCAGGAAGCAGATAAAAAAGCTGCAGGAGGAGCTGGTGCCTGAGATCATGAGGACTACATGGACAGGACACCTGGAAACATCAGGATGGAGGATGCTAGCAGACTTCAGATGACTACAGTGGTCCCAGAGGAGGAAGGAGAACCAGCTGCTCTGTGAAGAGGATACTGCTGGCCACTTGGGGCAGTAGACAGTGCTCCACTTCCTTGCCCGCCCCAGGTCCCACATCCATGACATTGAAGAACTGGTACGCTGTACAACAACAGGATGAGAGAAGCAGACCCCAAAAGCTGAGGAGGAGGAACCACCTGTCCCTAAGATAGGTAAGCATCAGAGTCCAATGGCCACCACACTCAAGAGGAGGAGATGTAGGGTGTTGGTGGTTGAGAACTCCCTTCTGCGGGGGATGGAGGCAACCATCTGCTGACCTGATGCAAAATCCTGGGAGGTGTGCTGCCTTCCTGGAGCCCACATCCGGGATGTCACAGAAAGGCTCATCCAGCCTTCTGACCACTATCCCATGTTGCTCATACACATGGGCACTAATGATACTGCCAGGTTTGATTCTGAACAGATCAGCAGTGACTATAGGGCTCTGGAAGCAAGGATGAAGAAGTCATGGGTTCAGGTTGAGTTCTTGTCCATCTTCTTAGTTGAGGGTAAGGGCTTTGGAAGGGACACTGGCATCCTGGAGATGAATGTATGGCTATGCAAATAGTGTTGACAGGATGGCTTTTTCTTTCTTGACCATGTGATGTTGTTCTGGGAAGCAAGATTGCTGGGAAGAGATGGGGTCTACCTGATCAAGAAAGGTACACTGACTTGCCAACCAGTGAAGGGGGCTTTAAACTAGAGTTTAAAGAAGGCAGGTGATAAAAGCCCATGGGCAGGTATGAAAAACAGAGGGCTAAATGTTAGGGAATGTGGAAAATTACAATAGGGTCATAGGAACAACCAGAGGGATAGAAACTTTCTCTGTTAGCCTCTCCGCTGTTCGCTGCTCAGCTGGTTCGCAGCTGACTGGCTTTTATAACAGTCAGGCCGACTCAAGGCTCACCTGGAACAAAGCCCTCCCAATTCACACTTATCAAACAATCAAGTACGGGGTCAAATGACAGATACTGCAACAGATACTCACCAACACAGCCCCCATAATGCAACACTTAGCATACCTCCTGTCAGACAGATCCCAGGCAAACTCCCTCTGTTAGCCTCTCCGCTGTTTGCCGCTCCAACATGGGAGCGTCAATGTACTAGCAATGCAGATACAGGTAAGCAACCGTTTTCATGTTCTCCGCACAGATACTAATGCGGAGAGTGGACTAGATGATACATCTGAGGGAAGGGAGGAGAAGGAGACTCCACCGATTGGAAGGCGTGAGATGCACTGTCTTAGGGAAGGGAGTTCCACGACCACCACTCCCAAGAGAAGGAGGCAGGTGATGGTTGTCGGGGACTCCCTCCTTAGGGGGACTGAGTCATCTATCTGTCCCCCCGACTAGGAAAACCGAGAAGTCTGCTGCTTGCCAGGAGCTAGGATTCAGGATGTGACAGAGAGACTGCCAAGACTCATCAAGCCCTCGGATTGCTACCTTTTCCTGCTTCTCCATGTGGGCGCCAATGATACTGCCAAGAATGATGTTGAGTGGATCACTGCAGACTACGTGGCTCTGGGAAGAAGGATAAAGGAGTTTGAGGCGCAAGTGGTGTTCTCATCCATCCTCCCTGTGGAAGGAAAAGGCCCGGGTAGAGACCGTCGAATCGTGGAAGTCAACGAATGGCTACGCAGGTGGTGTCGGAGAGAAGGCTTTGGATTCTTTGACCATGGGATGGTGCTCCAAGGAGGAGGAGTGCTAGGCAGAGACGGGCTCCACCTAACGAAGAGAGGGCAGAGCATCTTTGCAAGCAGGCTGGCTAACCTAGTGAGGAGGGCTTTAAACTAGGCTCACCGGGGGAAGGAGACCAAAGCCCTGAGATAAGTGGGATACCTGGAGGAAGCACGAGCAGGACAGCAAGCGAGGGGAGGGCTCCTGCCTCAGACTGAGAAAGAGGGATGATCAGTGAGTTATCTCAAGTGCCTATACACAAATGCAAGAAGCATGGGAAACAAGCAGGGAGAACTGGAAGTCCTGGCACAGTCAAGGAATTATGATGTGATTGGAATAACAGAGACTTGGTGGGATAACTCACATGACTGGAGTACTGTCATTGATGGATATAAACTGTTCAGGAAGGACAGGCAAAGCAGAAAAGGTGGGGGAGTTGCATTGTATGTAAGAGAGCAGTATGACTGACTGCTCAGAGCTCCAGTATGAAACTACAGAAAAACCCGAGAGTCTCTGGATTAAGTTTAGAAGTGTGAGCAACAAGGGTGATGTCACGGTGGGAGTCTGCTGTAGTCCACCGGACCAGGGGGATGAGGTGGACGAGGCTTTCTTCCAGCAACTAACGGAAGTTATTGGATTGCAGGCCCTGGTTCTCATGGGAGACTTCAATCACCCTGATATCTGCTGGGAGAGCAATACAGCAGTGCACAGACAATCCAAGAAGTTTTTGGAAAGTGTAGGGGACAATTTCCTGGTGCAAGTGCTGGAGAAACTGACTAGGGGCAGAGCTCTTCTTGACCTGCTGCTCACAAACCGGGAAGAATTAGTAGGGGAAGCAAAAGTGGATGGGAACCTGGGAGGCAGTGACCATGAGATGGTCGAGTTCAGGATCCTGACACAAGGAAGAAAGAGCAGCAGAATACTGACCCTGGACTTTAGAAAAGTAGACTTTGACTCCCGCAGGGAACTGATGGGCAGGATCCCCTGGGAGAATAACTTGAGGGGGAAAGGAGTCCAGGAGAGCTGGCTGTATTTTAAAGAATCCTTATTGAGGTTACAGGAATAAACCATCCCGATGTGTAGAAAGAATAGTAAATATGGCAGGCGACCAGCTTGGCTTAACAGTGAAATCCTTGCTGATCTTGAACACAAAAAAGAAGCTTACAAGAAGTGGAAGATTGGACAAATGACCAGGGAGGAGTATAAAAATATTGCTCAGGCATGCAGGAATGAATGAGTTGCAGCTAGCAAGAGATGTTAAGAGTAACAAGAAGGATTTCTTCAGGTATGTTAGCAACAAGAAGAAAGTCAAGGAAAGTGTGGGCCCCTTACTGAATGAGGGAGGCAACCTAGTGACAGAGGATGTGGAAAAAGCTAATGTACTCAATGCTTTTTTTGCCTCTGTCTTCACGAACAAGGTCAGCTCCCAGACTGCTGCACTGGGCAGCACAGCATGGGGAGGAGATGACCAGCTCTCTGTGGAGAAAGAAGTGGTTCGAGATTATTTAGAAAAGCTGGAAGAGCATAAGTCCATGGGGTCCGACACGCTGCATCCGAGAGTGCTAAAGGAGTTGGCGGATGTGATTGCAGAGCCATTGGCCATTATCTTTGAAAACTCATGGCGATCGGGGAAGGTCTCGGACGACTGGAAAAAGGCTAATGTAGTGCCCATCTTTAAAAAAGGGAAGGAGGAGGATCCTGGGAACTACAGGATCATGGAGCAGGTCCTCAAGGAATCAATTCTGAAGCACTTAGAGGAAAGGAAAGTGATCAGGAACAGTCAGCATGGATTCACCAAGGGCAAGTCATGCCTGACTAATCTAATTGCCTTCTATGACAAGATAACTGGCTCTGTGGATGAGGGGAAAGCAGTGGACATGTTATTCCTTGACTTTAGCAAAGCTTTTGATACGGTCTCCCACAGTATTCTTGCCAGCAAGTTAAAGAAGTATGGGCTGGATGAATGGACTGTAAGGTGGATAGAAAGCTGGCTAGATCATCGGTCTCAATGGGTGGTGATCAATGGCTCCATGTCTGGTTGGCAACCGGTATCAAGCGGAGTGCCCCAAGGGTCGGTCCTTGGGCCGGTTTTGTTCAATATCTTCATAAATGATCTGGAGGATGACGTGGACTGCACCCTCAACAAGTTTGCAGATGACACTAAACTAGGAGGAGTAGTAGATACACTGGAGGGTAGGGATAGGATACAGAGGGACCTGACAAATTAGAGGATTGGGCCAAAAGAAATCTGATGAGGTTCAACAAGGACAAGTGCAGAGTTCTGCACTTAGGACGGAAGAATCCCATGCACCGCTACATACTAGGGACCGAATGGCTAAGCAGCAGTTCTGCAGAAAAGGACCTAGGGGTTACAGTGGATGAGAAGCTGGATATGAGTCAACAGTGTGCCCTTGTTGCCAAGAAGGCTAACAGCATTTTGCGCTGTATAGGTAGGGGCATTGCCAACAGATGGAGGGATGTGATCGTTCCCCTCTATTTGACATTGGTGAGACCTCATCTGGAGTACTGTGTCCAGTTTTGGGCCCCACGCTGTGAGAAGGATGTGGAAAAACTGGAAAGCATCCAGCGGAGGGCAACAAAAATGATTAGGGGGCTGGAACACATGACTTATGAGGAGAGGCTGAGGGAACTGGGATTGTTTAGTCTGCGGAAGAGAAGAATAAGGGGGGATTTGATAGGTGCTTTCAACTACCTGAAAGGGGGTTCCAAAGAGGATGGATCTAGACTGTTCTCAGTGGCAGCAGATGACCGAACAAGGAGTAATGGTCTCAAGTTGCAGTGGGGGAGGTTTAGGTTGGATATTAGGAAAAACTTTTTCACTAGGAGCGTGGTGAAGCACTGCAATAGGTTACCTAGGGAGGTGATGGAATCTCCTTCCTTAGAGATTTTTAAGGTCAGGCTTGATAAAGCCCTGGCTGAGATGATTTAGTTGGGGATTGGTCCTGCTTTGAGCAGGGTGTTGGACTAGATGACGACCTGAGGTCCCTTCGAACCCTGATATTCTGATTCTATGAAATGGGGGAATCTGCTGAGCATCTTAGATGCCTATGCAAAAATGCAAGAGTATGGTAAATAAACAGGAAGAACTGAAAGTAGCAGTACATAAGCCAAATTACAATTTAATTGGCATCACAGAGACTTGGTGGGATAAATCTCATGACTAGAATACTGGTACAGAGGGATATGTATTGTTCAGGAACGTCAGGTAGGAAAAAGGGGAGGATGTGTTACATTATATATCAAGAATATAAATACTTGTTCTGAGGTCCAGAAAAAGGTGAAAAGTAGACCAGTTCAGTGTCTCTGGGTGAAGATAAAAGGGGAAAAAGTGGTGATGTCATAGTAGAGTCTACAATAGACCACTAAAGCAGGGAGAGGAGGTGGATGAGGCATTTCTAGAACAAATGACAGAAATATCTAAAGCACAAGACCTGGTAGGAATGGGGACTTTAATTACCCAGATATCGGTTGGAAAAGTAATACGGCAAAACACAATGTTCAATAAGTTCTTGGAATGCACAGGGGACATCTTTTTGGTTCAGAAGGTGGAGGAAGTAATGAGGGGAACAGTCATTTTGGACTTAATTCTGATCAACAGAGAAGAATTGGTTATGAATCTGAAGGTTGAAGGCAATTTGGGAGAAAGTGATCATGAAATGATATTTTTCATGATTCTAAAGAAAGGAAAGAGTGATACCAGCACGATAAGGACAATGACCTTTAAAAAAGAAGACTTTAAAAACGTAGAGAACTTGTAGCTAAGTTCCCTTGGAAAGAAAATCTAAGGGATAAAGTAGTTCAGGAAAGCTGGCAGTTTCTCAAGGAGCCCATATTAAAGGCACAACCAGAAACTATCTAGATTCAAAAGACAGATAGGAAGAATAGTAAGAGGCCAATATTATTCCATCAGGAGATCTTTAATTACTTGAAAATAAATACTAAATAAAGCAGAAACACGGACAAATTTCTAAGGATGAATTCAAAAGAATTACACTTATGTCAGGACAAAATCAGAAAGATTAAGGCACAAAAGGAGTTTCACCTAGAAAGGGACATGAGGCAATCGGAAGAGGTTCTATAAATGCATTAGGAGCAAGAGAAAGACAAAGGAAAGAATAGGTCCTCCACTTAGCAAGGAAGGAGAGCTAATAACAGATGACATCAAGCAGGCTGCAATGTTCAATGCCTATTTTGCTTCAGTCTTCACCAGAAAAAAAAACCCTGTAACCAGATACATAACACAATGAATCATTATAAATAAAGGGGAAAGGAATACAAGCCAGAACAGGGAGAGAACAGGTTCAATAATATTTAGATAAATTAGATGTATTCAGTCAGTAGGGCCTGCTGAAATTCATGGTAGGGTATTTAAGGAACTAGGCTGAGCAGTCTCAGAATCATTAGCAATTATGTTTGAGAACTCATGGAGGACAGATGAGGTGTTGGAGAAGGGCAAACATAGTACCTATTTTTAAAAATGGGAACAAAGAGAACACTGAGAACTATAGACCAGTCAGTCTAACTTTGATACCTGGAAAGATACAGAAACAAATTATTAAACAGTCACCTGGAGGATAATAGGGTTATAAGTAATAGCCAACATGGATTTGTAAGAACAAATCATGCCAAACCCACCTAATTTCCTTCTTTGACAGGGTTACTGGCCTAGTGAATAAGGCGGAAGCAGTAGACGTAATATATGTGTGGTTTTTTTTGTTTTTTGTTTCAAGTCAGACTTTTGATACATTCTCATATAGCATTCTCATAAGCAAACTAGGTCTAGAGAAAATGATTAGAAAGTGAGTACACAAATGGTGAAAGATGGTAATCAAAGAATAGTTATAAGTGGTTTGCTGTCTGGTACTATTCAATATTGCCATTAATTACTTGAATAATTGCATGGAGAATGTGCTTATAAAATTTGTGGATGACACCAAGCTGGGAAGGGTTGCAAAGCACTTTAGAGGACGAGATTAGAATTCAGATTGACCTTGACAAATTAGAGAATTGGTCTGAAATTCAATAAAGACAAATGCCAAGTTTATACTTAGGAAGGAAAAATCAACGGCACAATTAGAAAATAGGAAATAACTGGTTAGGTGGCAGTACTGCTGAAAAGGATCTGGGTGTTATAGTGGCTCACAAATTGAATGAGTCAGCAATGTGCTGGAGGTGTGAAAAGGACTAAGATCATTCTGGAATTTGTGAGGACAGGAGCAGAAATGCCAAACCCATGAAAAAAATGCAGAAATTGGGCTTGTTTTTGTCTTAATTGGCTTGTGAGTTGCTTGTTGGTTAGTTTTTTGGCTTGTAGCTTGTTGCTTCTTTTTTCGGATCGGCTCCTAGCAAGGGGGTCAAGCAGGGGCAAGGGGGGTGGGGGGAGAATCAGGGGTGCACAGTGGGCCAAGCACAGTCCCAGACTGCACACCAGGGAGATCTAATCACATAGTGTTGGGGTACTTAGGGATTGGCTTGTTTTGGACTTGTTTTGAAATGGAATTAGCTTGATTTTTGGCTTATTGTGAAAGTTGGGGTGCTTATTTACTGCGTGAAAGTTGGCAACTGTGCACCGGAGGCCCCATGGTCCTACTAAATCCCATCTCAGGAAGCAGCAAAGTGACAGGAAAGGAGCAGTCAAGATGGGTCCTCCAGGCCTGTCTAAAAAGGCCTCACAGAAGCAGCCAATTAGAGCCCAGCAGGCTCTTATAAAAGGAGCTGTAGGGGCTTAGCAGGTCAGTTCCTGTCTGGGACCAGAGGAGCAAGGAAGGATGCTCCTCTCTGGCCAAAGGAGCTCAAGGGATGATCAGAGTTTGTTTCTGGATGTGTTTTGCTTAGCTGTGTTTGCAGGGACAGAGAGGACCTAAGAATTTTAACCCAGAGCTAAGGGTGAAGCTAAAAAGGGCCATGTAGGAAGAGGCCCAGGGAAGAAGCAGCAACAAATTGAAATAAAACAGTGTGCAACAGCTGTTTATGGGTCCCTGGGTTGCAACCCAGAGTAGTGAATGGTCCTGGGTTCCCCTATCAGCCACATGTGAAGTCACACAAACCTCCAAAACAGGACAGGGCTTATCTGAGAGCCCAAAACAAAGGGCTGAATTTAAAAGGCCAAGAGTTTGGTCCGAAGACCCAGGGAGGGCAACAAGACGGTTCATTTATTGGATTCTTTACTGCCCTGGAAGGGGTTCATTTGGATTTTGTGACTTGGCCAGAAGGCCAAACTTGGTAGCCTGCAGCGGGTGCCAGGTGTGAGAAAAAGATTGCAGTATTACACCCAGCCACTCAAGAGGTGAGTGCTTCCCATTACAGGTGTCTTCACAGGAGTGTTGTATAAAAGACACAGGAAGTAGTTGTCCAGCTCAGTATAATACTGGTGAGGACTCAGTTGGAGTATTGTCTGATTCTGGGTTTAGAAAAAGGTGTTGGCAAATTGGAGAGAGTACAGAGGAGAGCAACAAAAATGATACGAGGTTTAGATAACCTGATCTATGAGGAAAGGTTAAAAAAACCTGGGCATGCTTATTTGTGAGAAAAGAAGACTTGGGGGTGTGGGACCTGATAACCGTCTTCAAATACGTTAAGGGCTGTTATAAGAGGACAGTGATCAATTGTTCTGTGTCCACTGAAGGTAGGACAAGAATAAATGGGCTTAATCTGCAGAAAGGGAGGTTTAGGTTTTAAGAATAGCTTAGGCAAACACCCCTCAGTGCAGTGGTCAGGACTAGATAACTTTTGAGGCCCCTTCCAGGCCTACATTTCTATAATTCTATAACAGAGAAGAGAGAAAACACCTTGTATGTCTATAGTGTGGTTCTTCAAGGGATTGCTTTGTGTTTTACAAATAACAATCTTTATAACACTTCTGTGACGTGTGGATGTTTTATTTAGCCCGTGTTATGAAAATGAGGCACAGCATAGTTAATTATTTGTCTGGGGCTTCAAAGAAGAAAATAATACCTAGGAGTTATTTTTTTTATATATATCTCTTTAGGCTCTTCAAGGTTAATATTTGAACGCAACTGTCCATCAGTCAGTGTAGCTGGTAATATGCAATAGCATTCTGACTACCAGACTTGTGCTAACCTGTGGAGCATGTTAACACTCCTCCCTCCCTCCACATGATGCATATACATATGTTTTGCTAGCTCTCTCAGGGTACTCGGGCACAAGGTCTCTTGCCTTATTGGAAGTATACTGTAACATCTGAACCATGCATAGTGGAGAAGCGAAGCCAGCTCTGAGTCAACATACTTTTAAGGTTATATCCTGGATTTATTTCTTCGCCACCGCACTTCAGGGCTTGTTTACACTGGCAAGTTTTGTCGCCAAAAGCTGGCTTTTGGCAACAAAACAGCTAATAGCGTACACACTGAATGTGACCTTAAAAAAAAAAAAGCCTAGTTTTGGTGACAAAAAACTTCCACGCCTGCGAGAGAGTTTTGTCTTTTCCCCTCCCTTTATTGTTGACAAACATGCAGTGCAGACACCACAGGGTTTCTTTCGATTTTATTGGTCTCCAGAAAGTATCCCACAATTCCCATGCTGCCGCTTTGGTCAGCGGTTTGAACTCAGCTGCCCTGCAGCCAACCCACCCCTCCCTCTTGCAAGCCCCAGGAAATCTCATTTCCTGCTTGCTGGCTTCCCAGAGGAGCTTCCTAGGTGGCTTCCCAGGTCAGCATGGCTGGCTATCGCACCAAACACGCTCCCGCTTGGACCACCGCTGAGTTGTTGGATCTGATCAGTATATGGGGAGAGGAGTCTGTTCAGTCACAGCTGCGAGTTACCAGTAGGAATAGGGACACACATGGGCAAATTTCTTGAGGCTTGTGCGAAAAGGGCTATGATCAGGACATGCAGCAATGCAGAGCGAAGATAAGGAGCTGAGGCAGCCGCACCATAAGGTGGCGGGAGGCGAACCACCGCTTCTATAAGGAGCTGAATGCTATCCTCAGTGGTGACCCCACATCATTGCCGATGGCACCGTGGATACTTTGCAGGCAGCAGAAAGGAGGGGGGTAACCCGGAGGCTGAAATCTGGATGAAGAAGTCGAGCTAGAAGAGGATGTGATGCTCCCAGGGGGGTCGCCCGGTGGGAGGAATTTTTCTCCACTCCAGAAGTGCTCTACGGGGAGCAGAAAGCTGATGAGATGCCAGGTAAATTGCTGTGGCTTGTGTAGGGAATCAAAGAGTTGGAAGCAGGTAGTGTTTTCTGTGAGCTGGACATTGCCCTGTGTAGCTAATCTGCATTGCCAAGCAGGGTGTCGATGGACATTGAGACCTGCAGGGAATCCTTCAGAGAGGGGCTCTTTCCAAGAGGTACTTGTTAATCCTCAGCCACAGATTCCAAGGGATTGCAGCCTTGTTAGTTCCCCCATTGTAGGAAACTGTACCATGCCATTTAGCAATCACTGGATCTGGGACCAAAGTGGCACATAGCTGAGCTGCATACAGACAGGGGTGAAAGCAGCAAGCATTCAGCAGCTGTACCCTGGTTTCTCTGGTCACCCGCAGCAGCGAGATGTCAGCCAGCAGGTTGGCCACCTGTGCAAAAGTGTGGGATAATTTTAGAATGAGTTCTTTGCAAAGCTGACCTGCGAGCCGTGACCTTTTTGTCTGTATGCACAACTACCTTCCCCCCACTCCTGACACTCACCATGATTGGGGTGCTTGCGGAGCCGTGTGTCTGCCTAGAGTCTTAGAGAGAAAGTGATTTCTACAAGCTAAAGGCCCTTGTTACTAAAATGTTGCAATCATTTGCTGGAATGTTAACAATCCCTCTTCTGTTCAGCACAGACTTCGAAGAACACACCACAAACCCCGCGGACTGGCTTCGGCAGATGAGAAAAAACTCTAGGCACAGCAAAGAAGACATGTTCGGGGAGGTGCTGTAGCACGATGAGAGACAGACCAGGGCACAGAAAGAGTGCTGGGAAGCCGAAAGGCAGGACAGAAAAGAAAGTGCTGCTTTTGCTAGGCAAGCGACAGAGCGGATGATAAAAGTGATGGAGGATTGGACAGAGATGCTCAAGTCTTTGATACAGCTGCAGACTGAGCAGATCTGTGGTCGACCTCCACTGCAGCACATGCAGATTCATGATTATTTGCCAGCCCCACCCCCCTCCATGCCCACACATTCCTTTTCACTTCACAGCACTCCTGAGTTTCCCCATCACTCCACCCCCTCTCACAGCTTGTACACCGGTAGCTGGAGCTACACACAGTTGTGAGGTTTTACCCTTTTTAACAATAAATAAAGGCTAAGGTATTTAATGGTACAGTGTTTTTATTCTGTGTTCTACAAAAGTGGATAGCAATCAATTCACTCTCGGTAACAGGCTTCTAAAGCATTGTGTTGCCTGGATCTTGGGCCCCAAAATTGTACATGGATGCACCAGGGAATTGACTCCAAAGCAGACATGTGTTACTGCCCCTCATTGTCAAAGTGGTTCCTCAAAGCTTCTCTGATGATGATAGCAGCCCTCTGACAGCCCTAGCATCTGGCTGTTCACACAGATTATGCAAAGCGCAGCACACGGCTGTGACCACGGGAATATTATCCTTGGTAAGGTCTAGCCTGCCATTGAGACACCTCCAGGGAGCTTTCAAATGGCCAAAGGCACATTCAACTACCATGTGGCACCTGCTCAGCCTGTTAAAACTCTCCTTGCAGCTGTCCAGGTGCCCTGTGTAAGGTTTCATGAGCCAAGGCTGTAAGGGGTAAGTTGGGTCTCCCAGGATTACTATGGGCATTTCCACATCCCCCACTGTGAACTTGTGGTCTGGAAAGAAAGTCCCCGCCTGCAGCTTTCTGTACAGGCCACTGTTCCTGAAGATGCGTGCGTCATGCACCTTTCCAGACCAGCCTGCACTGATGTCCGTGAAACGTCCCCAGTGATCCACAAGCGCCTGCAATACATGGAGAAGTATCCCTTCCTATTGATGTATTCAGAGGCAAGGTGGTCTGATGCTAAAATTGGAATGTGTGCGCCATCAATCGCCCCTCCACAGTTAGGGAAACCCATCTCTGCAAAGCCGGCCAGTATTTCATGCACGTTTCCCAGAGTCACGGTCCTATGCAGCAGGATGCGATTTATTGCCCTGCACACTTGGAGTAATACAGCCCCAACAGTGGACTTTCCTCCTCCAAATTGATTTGCAACTGACTGGTAGCAGTCTGGATTCACCAGCTCCCACACAGCGATTGCAACATGCTTCTCTACTGAAAGGGTAGCTCTCAATCCGGTGTCCTTGCCCCGCAGGTTGGGGGACAGCTCAGCACATAGCTCCATGAGGGTTTCTTTACGCATCCTAAAGTTTTGTACTCACTGGTCATCATCCCACACCTGCATGACAATGCGATCCCACCGGTCACGGCTTGTTTCCCTAGCCCAAAAGCAACGGTCTACTGTATGCAGCTGCTCTGTGAATGCACAAAGCACTGATACGTTGCTGCTGTCCGTTTCACACTCAGGTGCCTGCATCCTCTGTTAACTTTGCAAGTAAGTCTCTGAGTAACTGTGCTGCCATGCATGATGTCCTCACAACAGCTACCAGAGTGTAGGAGAGAAATGGGGGATCCATCCTCTCTCGCTGCAGATGCTGGCACACACTACAAAAGAATGACAGTTGGAAAAATGGCGTGAAAGGAAGCAAGAAAGCATTGGAGGGGTGGGACACAAAGCGGTGCATGATAGTACATTTTGCACATCCCAGGATGTGCCGCTCTCCGTTTCCACATTCCCACAACACCTAGCGACGGATGCTGTCGCCAGGCACTGTGGGATACATACCCACAGTCCATTGCTCTCACTGTTGACAAAGGTACTCTGAATGTGGACATGATCTGTTGACAGAAGGAGCAAATATAGACACGCTTTGGTGACTTTGCTTTGTCGATTTTTTTCCTTGTTGACATTAGTTTCATTGACAAAACTTGCCAATGTAGACAAGCCCTCAGTATCTGACATGAAATCCAATCAAGATTTAACACTAAAGTAAAAATAACTGCTGGCTCCAGTTTGCAGCTTTCAAATCTGACCTGGACAGACACATTTTGAAACTTCTTGTATCAAGTATGAATGTTTCCATTTTCCAGGATTTTCTGGATTTCTAATGTTTAAATAATGGTTGTAATCTGTTTTTTATAAATCGCTCTTGCCAGTGGCATGCTTGGCTCAGCTGTATGATGTGGGTAGGCAGCGGAAGGATATCTTGAATGGTTTGCCAGTCTGATGTATAAATGTTTATCTTACTGGCTCCTAGGAGTGGTTTTGAGCCTTGTGACTGAAAACAAAATATGGTCACTGTTGTGTATTGCGGACATAGCACGAATTCCTGATTAGAAACACAGATGTACATACAGTTGGAGCCATCATGTCTGACTATTGCTGAGAGAGAGAGAGAGGGAGAGAGAGAAGAAAAACAGAGTAACCCCTCTATAACAACAGACTGAACATAAGCAACTGCTTAAGAAACTAGAACTAAAAATTCATATAAAGAGGTTCAACAATCCGATCAATACATTCAAATACATCACATCTATTCTCCCCCATGAAATGAAATGGGCACAACAACTTCAGAAGAACTTGTGGGGAACAGCCCAAGGTCCAGTTACAAGTCAAGTCTTTCAGGTGACTTGCATTTTCTTTTTGGATAGCGTCTGCCAACATATTGAGCATCAATGAAGAAGTGGGGTGACTGAAGCAATGTCTGACTCAGACATTCTCTCAGATGATACTGGTTGTTCAGCACAGCTGCTTTCTGGTATAAAGTTATTGATTTTTTTGCATCAAGCTGGGGCACTGACGTCGGAACAACTGTCAGCTCCCTAAATGTTGCTGCCTTTGTTAACCATTCTTGAATCTCAGAATTAGTCAATGTGGTGGTGGCAAAATGTATTGGGTGGCACTTGTATAGGACAAAGGACCCATTTGTGCACTAACAATTGCTGGAAGCCATGTACTGAGTCCCAGATAATCACATACCAGCACTGTTTGACCCACTTGTAGCTGGTGCATTGGTCCCTCTTGTCATAGCTTGACTTATCTGATGTTTCCGACATGTAGATATAAATTTGGCTTTAAGTCCCATTGTAACCTGAGATTTTGGCCCATATAAAGCATTGCAGGTGTTTGGTGTGTCGTGGCATGTACTGCATTTCAATATGATAGCAAGAAGTGTGATAGCTTCTGCTGTAGTAATCCCTTTTCATCTTTCATGGATCGTAGGACTTGCTTAAAAGTCTTTCAACCAAGTGATTTGTGGCGGGGTGATATGGTGCTGAAGTGGTATGTCTAATACCATTTTTCTTCATGAACCACTGAAACTCTATTCTGAACTAAACTGAGGACCATTGCCACTCATAATGTGTTTTGGCAGTCCAGTTCTTGCAAGCAAAGTTGGAAGTTTTCCTACTGTCTGTGAAGCTATGGTGGTTTAGATGCAAAAAACTTCAGGCCACTACTAGGCACATCATTCCTGAAAATGATCCTACAAAATCTATATGTAGAGGTGGCCATTCCCAGTGATGTAATGGTGCTGGTTTAGGCATGCGTTGTACCTGTGGGTATCCTGAACTTGTACCTGTGGGCATTCCTTAGCAAGCTGCTCTTATTGGTTGGTCAATGCCTGGCCATCATGCAAAACTTCTGGGGAGTGCCTTCAGTTTTACTACATCTAGTTGACCTATGTGGAGCTCTTCTTAGACTCTTGTGTGCAGTTTACTAAGTATAATAAGATGAATTCACCACATGACACATCCTTGATGTATGGTAAATTCACCTTTGTGTGCATAAAAGGGTGCTGGATTAGGGCTGTCAGTATATTTCCAGCCCTTCAGAGTGGTTTCGTAAACCTAAGCCAGTGTGGGATTCCTCTTTGTTTCTTCCTCAATCAAACGACAAGTCACTGGAGCACACTTAATCTGAAACAAGTTGACATTTGATATATTCTCTTTATTACAGGTTGTCCTTCAACTAGTATGGGTAGGTGGGAGAGTCCATCTGCATTTGCATGGGCTTCTGTTCTTTTGAATTCGATGTCATAGATCAGAGGTGGGCAAACTATGGCCCGCGGGACTGTCCTCCCTGGCCCCTGAGCTCCTGGCCAGGGAGGATAGCCCCTGTCCCCTCCCCCGCCGTCCCCCCTCCCACGCAGTTATGCTGTCATGCAGCCAGCGTGGCTGGCTCTGTCCAGGCAGCGGGGCTGCGAGCGCCTGCCACTCTGAGCGGCGTGGTAAGGGGGTGGCGGTGGTGCACGCACAGCGGCGAGGGGAGGGGGGTTGGGTAGGAGGTCCCTGGGGGGCAGTCATGGGACAGGGAGCAGGTGGGATTGGATTGGTGTGGGAGATCCGGGGGGCCGGGCAGGGGTGTGGATGGGGTGGGGCAGTCAGGGGACAGGGAGCAGGGGAGGTTAGATGGGGGTGGAGTCCCAGGGCGGTGGTTAGGAGTGGGGGGGTGCGGTCAGGGGATAAGAAGTGGAGGGGGGTTGGATGGGTTGGGGGTTCTGAGGGGGGCAGTCAGGGGGCAGAAAGTAGGTGGGGGTGGATAGGGGGCAGGGGCCAGGCTGTTTGGGGGGCACAGCCTTCCCTACATGGCCCTCAATACAGTTTCGCACCCCGATGTGGTCCTTGGGCCACAAAGTTTGCCCACTCCTGTCATAGATGTAACACGCAAAGAAGAGATCCCAGCATTGCATATGTGGTACCATTGTCACAGACACTCCCTTGCTTACATGAAGGATTCTAGTAGGAGTTGGGGCCAGTGACAAGGATGAATTTTCTCTCATATAGATATAAGTTGAATTTCTTCACACCCCATACCAGACTTAAAGCTTCCTTGTCTATTTGTGCATAGTACATTCTGAGAGCTGGAGCAAATACTATGGGTCGCTCCCTGCCATTTGGCATTGTGTACAATATAATAGCTCCAATTCCATGTAAGGAAGCATTGCATGCTAACTTGATAGGCAAGGATGGGTGAAAGTATGTAAGCACGCTGTCTGATGTGACCAATTGTTTTGCTTCCAGGAAAGCATTTTGACACTCACATGACCATATCCTCTTTTCAACAGTCTGCAGTAAACAATTCAACAGATGCAATATAGTTGCTAGATTGGGTACAAATCACCTACAGTAGTTGATAAATCCTAGAAATGATCTAATCTGTGACACATTCTTTGGCAGTGGAGCATCCAGGACTGCTTAATCATCTCCTGAGATTTATATAGGCCTTGTACAACAATGACATGCCCATAATAAGTTATCGAGTCCTTGAAAAATTCAGATTTTATGTGATTAGTTCACAGCCTGTATTCTCCTAGACATTTTAATACATTTCTCAGGGTTTCCAGGTGTTTTTCACCACTTCCATTGGTCACAAAGTCATCCAAATATCTCTGTGTTCTTGGGATATCTTGCAAAACTTGATCCATTGCCTGTTTCTATATAGCAGGACCTGAAGCAATCCCAAACACTGGCCTGTTGCACTGGTACAGACCCTTTTTGGGTGTTTATTGTGAGGTATGCCTTAGATTCTTCCTCAACTTCCACCTGCACACAGCCATGTGACAAATCAATTTTGCTGAAGCATTGTCCCACTGCCAGTGTAGCAGAAATGGCTTAAGGTGGGGTATTTGAGGTGGGGTATTTCCCAATGTTCAGTACAGGGTTTACAGTGATCTTAAAATCTCCATCCACCCTTATTGCACCACATTTTTTAACAATGGGAACAATCGGGTTTCCCCACTTGCCCTAGGCCACGTTTGAAAGTACACTCTCTCTTTCCAGGTGTTCCAGTCCAGCATCTACCTTCGAGTGGATACTGTAAGAGACAGGCTGAGCTTTGTGAAACTTGGGCTGCACCTGTTCAGATAGGATTTGTGGCGGGTTGGATCACAGAAACCCTCTTGGGACTGCCAGCTGATGTGCCAAGACTACTTCTGCCCCTGCTTTCCCTGCCAGCTTGAGACTCCCGCACCCTATCTTGCTGAGCCAGACATGCCCATCTGCTCCAACACAGACCCAGGGTCTGAACCACATGCCCCAAAGCTGCAAACTTAACAGGAACACTTCTTAAGTTGCTTTCAGTCTTTAACACTCAGATGCCCAACTCCCAATGGGGTCCAAACCCCAAATAAATCCATTTTACCCTGTATAAAGCTTATACAGGGTAAACTCATAAATTGTTCGCCCTCTATAACACTGATACAGAGATATGCACAGCTGATTGCATGCCCCCCCCAGGTATTAATACATACTCTGTGTTAATTAATAAGTAAAAAGTGATTTTATTAAATAGAGAAAATAGGATTTAAGTGGTTCCAAGAAGTAACAGACAGAAGAAAGTGAATTACCAAGCAAAATAAAACACGCAAGTCTCAGTCTAGTACAGTAATAAAACTGAATACAGATAAAATCTCACCCTCAGAGATGTTTCAATAAGTTTCTTTCACAGACTGGATGCCTTCCTAGTCTGGGCACAATCTTTTCCCCTGGTACAGCCCTTGTTCCAGCTCAGGTGGTAGCTCGGGGATTTCTCATGATGGCCGCCTCCTTTTTTTCTGTTCCACCCACGTATATATATTTTGCATAAGGCGGGAATCCTTTGTCCCTCTGGGTTCCCACCCCTCTTCTCAATGGAAAAGCAGCAAGTTAAAGATGGATTCCAGTTCAGGTGACATAGTCACATGTCACTGTAAGACTTCATTACCCACTTTCCAGCCTACATGTATACAGGAAAACTTACAAGTAAAACAGAGCCATCTACCGGTAATTGTCCTGGTTAATGGGAGCCATTAAGATTCCACACCACCATTAATGGCCCACACTTAGCATAACTACAATGGACCTCAGAGTTATATTTCATATTTCTAGTTTCAAATACAAGAGTGTTACATTTATACAAATAGGATGACCACACTCATTAGATTATAAGCTTTGTAATGATACCTTACAAGAGACCTTTTGCATGAAGCATATTCCAATTACATTATGTTCACGCTCATTAGCATATTTTTAAATAAAATCCTATAGAGTGCAACGTCACAGGATTATTTTAGACATCATGTGTTTTAGAGTTCTTATGGCTTCGTTGAATACTCACAGTGCCTGACTTAGTATCCCTTCCAGATGTTGTTTGACTGTTTTTGTGGAGTCTGCTGAGAGTGTCTGCAGCATCTTTGTAGATTTCCAATCTAGAGGAACCTTATGTAACCATTCATGACCCCACAGGGTTGATCCCCCCCACCCCCTGTTCTCAATGACATAAGTCTAATAAACACTGCTTATTGTTATACTCCACATTCACATGCATCACCCCAATTGGCACTTCTGTCTCCCAGTAAGTTTTTAGTAACATCGGTTTCTCCCTTAGTTGGACATACTAAATTTTTTTCTCATTCTGAATGTGTGATAAAAGACACTGCAGAGCCTGTGTCCAATTCTATTTTGAGCATTTTTCCTGCCACCTGGAGGGTCAAACAGGTTGCTAACTTGTCATTTTTGCTCCTGCTATATGAGCAAAATATCCAGGTTGACTACTCCACTCACTGTCTGGTGTCACTACTGCCTCTGTCTACAGAGTGCATATTGATATTCCTTTTCTATATCCTGATCTGGTCTCTTCCTTATGTCTCTTAGTATCACAAACCACTTGGATATGACCTTAAATCAACAATCAGGAGGAGCATGGAATACTTGTCCACACTGATAATGTGTCTGTCCGCTGAGTGGACCAGCTCTTGCCTTGGGTTACAGATAGTTCACGCATTCCTACTTCTGTTTTAGTTCCAGTATGCAATTCTATTGCATACCTTGCTGCAGTTTCCATCGCTATTCCAGTATCTACCACACATTTTAAAGCTAAGATTTTTTTCCTCAGTTAAAAGCCTCTTCTGTGTGCCTTCATTAAGCAGTCCACATATACATCTATTTCTTAGGGTCTTATTAAGCCCATCTTTAAAAACAGTGTTCTGGTATCTTTTTAAAATCTGTTGCAAAGGAGGAAATAGATTCACCTTCAAGCTGATTCTGCTTATGAAACCAGAACCTTTCTGCTATAATCAGGGGCTTGAGTGAGAAGCGCTCCTGAACAATTTGCACTACCTCTTTAAAGGTTTGGCTGGCTTCTCTGGGGCGATCAGACGGTGTACTAAACTGTTCGTTTTTCCTCCCATCACACTCAGTAATGCCGCTATGTGTTTTTCTGGGGGAATCTCATTTACTTGAAAATGTTGCCCCAGGCTCTCTATCTGTGGGCCAGCCTTCCATGGCATTGTGGATGGTTTCCATTTTTCAAGGATAGCCTGCCATTTCACCTCACTGCTGTTAGTTTAGTAGTTTGGAGTATTCAGATTGTTTTGCTGCTGTGATGCATAGAAAGTTCTAGCCAATTGTTGTGTATTGCAGACATACCATGAATCTCTGATTAAAAATACAGATACATACACAGGGCCAATCAGAGGGGGGGCCAGGAGGGCCATTAGGCCTGGGCCTCAAGCTCAAAGGGGGCCTCAAATTTATACACTTTAAAAATTTTTGGCATTTGATAAGTTTCGCAACTTGTTTTTATATGCATCCCTATCAGACCAAAATGTGACACACTCTCTCAGCTTAGAGCTGCAAATTTAAGCAAATAAGAGATGTGATTTGGTAAAAGACATAATTTTTTTGTTAAATGATATAGATTTTGTCATATTAAAGAGTTAAAAATGTTCATAAATATTAATAAAAATATATCGGTTCTGATGGCACAAGATTACACCGCAATGAATGTGTCCTCTCAGATCAGCTGATTCTATAAACAAATCACTACTAGTGGCTGGTGCTGGATCATGTGCGTGTTGAAAGGTAGAGAATTGTTACATTTTAGTGTCTTTATAGTATTATGTCCAGTTGACTAAGGAATTATTTATGTGTGAGAATTCCTCATTATCATCTTCATATGGTAGCTAAAAGAGGTAACTGGTTGGTTGGTTGAGCCCTAGCTTGGTAGCTTGGCCATCATCATATGGATAGGGGCTTCAAAAGTTGGAAGTGGCCCGGGCCTCTCTAGATCTCTAAAAGGGCCTGTACATACACACAATTGAAGCCATGATGGGTGGGTGGGTGACTGACTATTGCAGAGAGAGAGAGAGAGAAGAAAAACATAATAACCGCTATATAACAGATTGAACATAAGCAACTGTTTAGGAAACTAGAACTGCAAATTCACATAAACAGATTCAACACTCTGCTAAATACTTTCAAATACCTCACAGTCACAGAAGTGATTAAACTGATTTTTCTATTCTGTCTGGCAACCCCAGTGTGCATTCTACATGGGGCTTATTGGTGTCCGATAAGAATCAAGGGAGGCACAAGATTAGAAGGCTGCTTTATTTGGAAACTGTACCATAAATGTCCTAAGAAAGTTGCCTACTTGGAATAAAGGATTTGCAAAAGAAAAAATATTTTTTTTAAAAGAGCTAAAAAGTAATAGAATATAAAAATAAAATAAAGTGTGTATAACCTCTGTAAATAAATAAATATAGGGCTCAATCTGAGGATCCTTGAGGAAACAGAGACTTTGTTGCTTGAGTCGCATCTCTAACAAGATATATAATCGATTAAATGGATTATATAATGCAATCAAAACATTTAAAATCATGGCTGTGTGTTACCTCTCCTTGGTTTGCTTGATTGTGATACGTTTTCATCTATATTGTAGAATTAAGCATTCTCTTGACTTGTCTGTTAGGGGCTTGTCTACACACCGTTTTTGTACTGCTTTATCTATATTCATTTAGTAATTTATATTGGTATGGTTTATTTCCAAAGATTTATGGAAATAAACTTTACCAGTACAACTGCATTCACACTCGGGGGTGGTTCTGCTTTAAGTGTTCCAGGTACAGTGGTACAAAAACTGCATGTAGATCAGTCTAACAGTGCAGTGATTAAAGGCTGCCTTCAGTGTGTGTGTCTGTGGGTGTGGTTATTGTTATGAATTTCAGATACTGCTTGGTCTTGGTCACTTGCATTCCCTGTGCCATCACTGAGAGCAACTAGAGTGGGTAGAGTTGGGGATTCTTAAGAAAGGGATGTTTCCTCAGATGGGGAAAGGCTACGGCAGCATGCAGGCAACAGGACAAAACACAGAGTAACGGGAGAGGCCCTACTTGGGCATGTAGAGAACTGTATAGGGAACATGCCGTCAGGTTCTGGTGTGTCTTTACTCACTTACACAGTGCTTTGTCATCTATGCTGTTATTTATATCCCTGCTATGGGAGCATGCAATGTATTTACTCTATATGCTGCCGTGTGCGTGCAGCGGAGACAGAGGTGCTGACTTCCTAATTTTCCAGGGGGTACTTGACCCCTCCCTCTGTCCCAGGCCCCACACTCCACCCCTTTCCTCAAGGCCCCACCCCACCTCTTCCCAGCCTCTTCTCACCCCATTTTGCACTCTCCCCTAAGTGTGCCCTGCCCTCACTCCACCCTCTCTCCCCCCAGCCCCTCCTGCACACTGCTGAACAGCTGATCTCGGTGGGTGGCAGGGGGAGGAGCAGCCACCAGTGGGTGCTGAGCACCCAGCATTTTTTCCCCGTGGGTGCTGAGCACCCAGCATTTTTTCCCCATGGGTGCTCCAGCCCCAAGCACCCACAGAGTCAGCGCCTATGGGTGTAGACATACCTTATGATTCCTCTCTAAGCTTCTAGTAACTGGTGCAGCTATGTTGGCTCATCACCAATTTGTTGCCAACATCCTGGATTCCCCCCAGTCAGGCTTTAGACCCCAGGGTATGGGACACAGAGAGCACTTCTTTCTCTCCGATATAAAGTTACGCTAAATTCATTACTGTTTTTAAAGTGCTTTGAGAGCAATGGGTAGAAGGTGTTTGTGTTAAATCATTTTAGAATTATTATTTTGTTTCTGTGCCATGGCGATCAAACTTGTCCTTCCTATGTTACCGAACATAGAATTTAATGAAAATCTCCTGAAAGTTGCTGCCTGTAATTTTTCTATTTGCTTACCTATAATTCTATGAGAAAATAAGGGTATAATATTTGAGAGGAACTGGGGGAGGAAAAGAAGGGTTTTTGAAGTAATTGCACAGTACAAAGAAATAACATTAAGACTTGGTGAATGAGTTTGGATAAAACAACACATGTCCGAAAACTTCAGATGCTGCTTGAACCAGACTTGCCTCACGTTGTTTTTTTGAAAGACAGCTGAGCATGTCTTGATATTAGCCCAACTTGGATTGAAAGGATAAATATGTCAACAGTAATTTTGGATAGGCTAAAACTAGAAAGTATTGAAATCTGAGTCCTTAGTAACTTTGTTCTGGCTTTTAGATCAAAAGGTCTGAGGCATAGGACTGGGAAAGACCCAGAGTGGGATGACAGCAAGAAGGAAAAGGCCTGAGGCCATATAATATTGATTGTGCGCTGGAGACTCGGTGTCAGAACCAATTGTTGTTAGGGGTGTCAGGTTGGAGACTTCCTGTAAAGGAGAAAGGAAGTCTCCTCCCTTAAATCCTTTGCAATCAGGTTACTGACTGGTTAACTCTGCTGAGAGCAAACGGAGCACTGACTGAGCCTGTGGAGAGCAAAGGTCCTAGTCATTCTGTGCACCAACAGGGTACATAGACTATGGAGGGCTAGCAACGATCCAGAAGCGACTATTTGGGATTTAGCACTGTCTCAGTCAACAGGGGGACTAAACTGCAAAGCCCAGGGAGTGCTAAAAGGCTGTCTTGTTGTTCTGGACTTTTGTTTGTTAACTCTGGAAGGGGTGGACTCTTGTGACATAACTTAGCTGGAGGGCTAAGTCATGTCAGCAATCCAAAAGTGCTGAGAGCCAGAGGAGGGCTAAGTCAAGGCAGTTAGGTTAACCAGAGTGAGAAACTGAAGCAGACATGTGACTGGAAGCCAAGGGAGGTCTTGTCACAAGATCTCCTCTACATCATGAAAGAATGTAAATTCTTTGAGACAGGGACTGTCTTTGCTCTGCTCGTAAAGTGACTAGCAAAATGGGATCCTGATCTATGATTGGGACTCTTAGGTGCTATGGTAATACAAATAAAAATAAGTAAATAATAAATAAATTATTCAGATCAAAAACAACGAGGAATCCTTGTGGCACTTTAGAGACTAACAAATTTATTTGGGCATAAGCTTTCGTGGGCTAGAACCAACTTCATCAGATGCATGGAGCGGAAAACACAGGAGTAGGTATAAATACATGAAAAGATGTGATTTGCCTTACCAAGTATGAGGTCAGTCGAACGAGATAATTCAATTGACAGCAGGATACCAAGGGAGGAAAAATAACTTTTGAAATGGTAATGAGAGTGGCCCATTTCAGACAGTTGACAAGAAGGTGTGAATAACAGTAGGTGGAAATTAGTATTGGGGAAATTAGGTTTAGGTTTTATAATGACCCAACCACTCCCAGTCTTTATTCAGGCCTGATCTGATGGTATCCAGTTTGCAAATTAATTCCAGTACTGCAGTTTCACATTGGAGTCTGTTTTTGAAGTTTTTTTGTTGAAGAATTGCCACTTTCAGGTCCATTATTGAGTGACCAGGGAGACTGAAGTGTTCTCCTATTGGTTTTTGAATGTTATGATTCCTGATGTCAGATTTGTGTCCATTTATTCTTTTGCATAGAGACTGTCCGGTTTGGCCAATGTACATGGCAGAGGGGCCTTGCTGGCACATGATGGCATATATCACATTGGTAGATGTGCAGGTGAACGAGTCCTTGATGGTGTGGCTGATGTAGTTAGGTCCTATGATGGTGTCCCGTGAATAGATATGTGGACAGAGTTGGCATCGGGGTTTGTTACAGGGTTTGGTTCCTGGGTTGGTTTTTTTTTTTGTGTGGTGTGTGGTTGCTCGTGAGTATTTGCTTCAGATTGGGGGGCTGTCTGTAAGCGAGGACTGGCCTGTCCCCCAAGGTCTGTGAGAGTGAGGGATCGTCCTTCAGGATAGGTTGTAGATCCTTGATGATGTGCTGGAGAGGTTTTAGTTGGGGGCTGAAGATGACGGTTAGTAGCGTTCTGTTACTTTCTTTGTTGGGCTTGTCTTGTAGTAGGTGACTTCTGGGTACCCTTCTGGCTCTGTCAATCTGTTTCTTCACTTCCCCAGGTGGGAATTGTAGTTTTAAGAATGCTTGATAGAGATCCTGTAGGTGTTTGTCTCTGTCTGAGGGATCGGAGCAAATGCAGTTGTATCTTAGAGCTTGACTGTAGACAATGGATCATGTGATGTGGTCTGGATGAAAGCTGGAGGCATGTAGGTAGGAATAGCGGTCAGTAGGTTTCCGGTATAGGGTGGTGTTTACGTGATCATCGCTTATTAGCACTGTAATGTCTAGGAAGTGGACCTCTTGTGTGGACTGATCCAGGCTGAGGTTGATGGTGGGGTGGAAATTGTTGAAATCTTGGTGGAATTCCTCAAGGGCCTCCTTCCCATGGGTCCAGATGATGAAGATGTCATCAATGTAGCACAAGTAGAGTTGGGGTGTAAGGGGACGAGAGCTGAGGAAGCGTTGTTGTAAGTCAGCAAGAGGTCCACTTTCTAGACACTACAGTGTCATCAATGTAGCACATCCATCCTAATTGAATTGGCCTCATTAGCACTGACCCCCCCCCCCCATGGTGTGGAAACTTCCATCTTTTCATGTGCTGTATATTTATACCTGCTCCTGTATTTTCCACTCCATGCATCTGATGAAGTGGATTCTGGCCCACAAAAGCTTATGCCCAAATAAATTTGTTAGTCTCTAAGGTGCCACAAGGACTCCTCGTTGTTTTTGCTGATACAAACTAACACGGCTCCCACTCTGAAACTTATTCAGATCAATTTACCCAGAAGACCAGCCACACCAATGACAAGATGCTATGATGATGGTTTTTGGGTACCACCAGTCATCTTGCTAGAACTTGATGAATAGTTTGCTCACATATTAGATGAATAACATTGAATGAATTTGAGATTTTTCTAACATAATATTGGTTTTTTTTCATTATTTGTCTAGCTGTAGTAATTGTGATCTGATCAGATTTCACTTCTGAATTTGCAAATATTGAATCAAATAACTGTACAACTTAGTCCTCTTCCTGATGGGGTTATATGTAATTTAGTTTTTAGTACAACTTGTAGAAAGGAATTATACGTTTTTGAAGGGTTGAGCCTAGCTTTTGTCAGGGAATGATGGGCTGTCAAAGTAAATAAAAGTGACCAGAGCTGAATGAAAGCTGTAATGCCTATCCCATGGGAAATTCTGATATTTCAGTCTTTGTTTGTATCCCAATTTGGGACAAAGAGTTGAATATCCACTCTTGGTGGACAAAAGTTCCAAAAAACTTCAATATGAAAATGATTAAACATTTTATTTCCCTATTTTTGATTGAAACAAAACATTTCATCATTCCAAAATCAAAATATTTCATTTTAGTTTGTTGAACTGGCCCCAAACACTTTGTTTCAAGACAGTTTAACAACTGCATTTCCCTATTGTAACCTTCATGAGGCAATGCATCAGAGTTCAGGTTCCTGAGGCTCTCCACTCACGATGGGCCAGGCTCCCTGGACAGACTACAACTGCCATGATATGCCTGCAGCCATGTTAGAGAGAAGATTGCTTTGGAACATGGGAGATGTCATCCAGCCAGGGAACTCAGCTCACAGGAGAAAATGGAGACTACCACTTACATGAGACAATAGGCCGTGATAAGGAAATGCAGTTTAATATTGGTCTGACTTGAAACTAAACATTTTGGGTCAAATCAACCCCAAACAATTATTTTCATTTGAATTTTCAAACAAAAATTGTAAGATTTGTGCAAAACTTGAATTTTTCCAGGGAAAAATTTGATTTTGTGGAAACTGCATTTTCCATCAGAAAACCATTCTGATGGAAAATTCCTGACGACATCTCTTAAGAAAAAACACTAAAAAAATTGGTCATTAAAAAAATAAAATTGGTGCTAACTTTCAGATACTAAGTGAATAAACTGCAGAGCAAGGTAAAAGCTCTTTGGTAGGCAGGTTTGTTACAAATTGTTAGGAGGACTTATTTCCCTTTGGGACCATTACACTGTTGCTATGACAACAGTTGCCATATGACTCAGCCTAAGAAATGTAAAATGATGGAAATGCTCTTCTTTAGCATATATGCATTTTTTTTTTTGCATTTTCTGTTGGGGGTTTTAACTGAAAAAAAGGTGTAACAGGACTGTCCATCTTAGATCGGAGGTGAGCAGGGTTATTTAAAAAAAACCCCAGAGCTAGCCAAAAATAAATAACTAAAATCATATTAAGCCAAAAAAATAATGTTTTTTAATTCTCATGGTTTTTTGGGGTCTGATTCATGACTTCTGGGGTTGGCAGCATTAGAGTTAATTTTCCCACCGCTTCAACTAAACTTTTCTATGGTTTATCAACTTGTGGTTTACCTCCCTCCCTTGTTTTACACTAGATTTCACTTTGGATGTGATCACTTCAAATGAAGAAGGTAGAGTAACTGGCACTGCTTCATTTACCATTATAGTTAGCAGCTATGAAGTCCTTTCCAGCTTCAAAGAATGTCATAAACTCAGATTAAAAAAATACCCCACTGAGGTATAGGAGTACCGATTTATACTCTAGTCAAGCTCCCCTGGTGGCTGTGTTTGGACCTACATGCTGGGGCCATGTGCTTTGAACTTTGCCTAGGATGCTGGGTATGCTCCAGCACTGTTTCTGGCCTCTCCAGCAAATCTTCTGGGCACGGATTCTGTCTGATGCCCTTTCTGAAGGTGGGACCCCAATGCCCAGCTGCTCTTGCCCGCAGGACAAGTAGTGACCCCCCCCAATACACTTCTATGAGTGAAGGGGGGTCAACTTTTATAAATTTGCTGAGGTGCCAGTTAAATTTTTAAAGCTGCAGCAGAACACAAAAAGGGCCATAGTGGGTCATGCCAATCGTCCATTTATCCCAGTATACTGTTGTCTGACAGTGGCCATTGCCAGATGATTCAGAAGCAATGACCAGAACAGGGCATTTATCAAGTGATCAATACCCTGTCTTCCAGTCCAAGTTTCTGGCAGCCAGACCATAGGTGCCAAGTTTCTAATCTACCAGATGGTGCTCCCCACAGCTCCGCCCAGACCCCACCCCCACCTCTTCCTGCCCCTGCCTTGCCCCTTCCATGCCCAGTTCCGCCCCCTCCCCCGAGCATGCTGCACCTTCACTCCACGCCCTCACTCTTCCCCCCCTTCTCCCCCCCAGTGCCTCCTGACACAGCGAACAGCTGATTTGTGGCAGGCGGTAGGCATTGGAGGGAGGGGAAGGTTCTGGAATGAGGAGTCAGGGTGCGGGAGAGGGTCAGGGCTCTGGGCTGGGGTTGCAGGCTCTGGGGTGGGGCTGGGGATGAGGTGTTTGGGGTGCAGGAGGGGCTCCAGGTTTGGGGGGCAGGGCTCTGGGCTGGGGGTGCAGGCTCTGGGGGAGTGCAGGAGGGGCTCCAGGTTGGGGGGGGTTAGGGTGCGGGACGGGTGCATGGCTTTGGGTTGTGGGTACAGGCTCTGGGGTGGGGCTGGGGATGAGAGGTTTGGGGTACAGGAGGGGCTCAGGGCTGGGGCAGGGGGTTGGGGTGCAGGTGGGGGGCAGGGCTCTGGGTTGCGTGTGCGGGCTCTGGGGTGGGGCCTGGGGATGAAGGGTTTGGGGTGCAGGTGGGGCTCCAGGTTGGGAGAGGCTCAGGGCTGGGGCAAGGGGTTGGAGTGCAGGGTTGAGGGTTGCGGGGTGGGACTGGGAATTGAGGGGTTCAGGGTGTGTGGGGGGACTCAGGGCTGGGGCAGGGGGTTGGAGTGCAGGAGGGGGTCAGGGCTCGGGTTGCAGGCTCTGGGGTGGGGTCAGAGATGAGGGATTTGGGGTGCAGGAGGGGCTCCGGGTTTGGGAGGGCTCAGGGCTGCGGCAGGGGATTGGGGCATGAGGTTTGGGTGAGGACTTACCTCCAGGGGCTCCCGGTCAGTGGCGCAGTCAGGGTGCAGAGGCAGGCTTTCCATCTGTCCTGGCACTGCAGAATACACTGCACCCCGGAAGCGGCCAGCAGTAGGTCCATCTCCTAGGCAGAGGTGCGTGGCTCTTGCCTGCAGGCACTGCCCCCCCCCCCAGCTCCCATTGGCTGGGAACCGGCTAATGAGAGTGTGGAGCCGATGCTCAGGGCACGGGCAGTGCATGGAGCCTCTTGGCTCCCCTGCCTAGAAGCTGGACCTGTTGCTGGCTGCTTCTGGGGCGCAGTGCGGTGTCTGAACAGATAGGCACTAGCCTGCCTTAGCTGGGCATCACCGTTGACGGGACTTAGAATCATAGAATATCAGAGTTGGAAGGGACCTCAGGAGGTCATCTCGTCCAACCCCCTGCTCACAGCAGGACCAGTCCCCAATTTTTGCCCCAGATCCCTAAATGGCCCCCTCAAGAATTGAACTCACAACCCTGGGTTTAGCAGGCCAAAGCTCAAACCACTGAGCTATCCCTCCTTCTAACATCCTGGTCGGCGGTGCTGACCAGAGCCACTAGGGTCCCTGGGTGCTGAGCAAGGTGACCCAGGGCCTTACATGCCACGACCCAATACTGGGCCGCGACCTGAACTTTGAAAAACACTGGTGTAGACCAATGCAAAGAATTAATTTAGTTTCTCCACAATGGCCTTATTTTCCTTGAGTGCTGCATTAGCACCTTGACCGTTCAGTGGCCCCACTGATTGTTTGGCAGGCTTCCTGCTTCTGATGAACTTAAAGAAATTCTTACTGTTCGTTTTTGTGTGTCTTGCTAGTTGCTCTTCAAAATGTTTTTGGCCTGCCTACTTATACTTTTACACTTGACTGGCCAGACTTTGTTTCTTTCTATTTTCCTCAGTAGGATTTGACTTCCAATTTTGAAAGGATGTCTTTTTGCCTTTAACTGCCTCTTTTACTCTGCTGTTTAGCCATGGTGGCATTTTTTTTGGCTCCTCTTACTGTTTTTATTTTATTTTTAAATTTGGGGGTATGCATTTAGTTTGAGGCTCTGTTCTGGTGTTTTTAAATGGTTTCCATGCAGCTTGCAGGCATTTCACCCTGGTGACTGTTTCTCTTCATTTAACTAGCTTCCTTATTTTTGTTTCCCTCTTTTGGAAGTTAAATACCAATGCATCTTTGGTATTTCACCCCTATAAGGATGTTAAATTTAATTATGCTATGATCTCTCTTTCTGAGCTGTTCAGCTATATTCACCTCTTGGACCAGATCCTGTGCTTCACTTAGGACTAAATCAAGAATTGCCTCTCCCTTTGTGGTTCCAGGGCTAGCTGTTCCAAAACAGCAATTATTCATGATGTCTAGACATTTTATCTCTGCATCCCGTCCTGAGATGACATGTACCCAGTCAGTATTGGGATAGTCAAAATCTCCCATTATTATTGGATTTTTTGTTTTTGTAGCCTCTCTAATCTTCCTGAGCATTTCACAATCAATATCACCAGCCTGATCAGGTGGTTGGTAGTATATTGCTCCTGCTATACTCTTAGAAATTCCAAAGTTGAAAAATATCCATAGAGATTCTATGGTACAGTTTGATTAATTTAAGAATTGGACTCTACTTTCTTTCATATGTAGTGTCACTCCCCCACTATTGCAGCCTACTCTGTCATGCCTATCTATTTTGTACCCTGGTATTACCAGTATCCCATTGCAGAAACTTGGTGGAACGATGATAATAATGCTTATTTTATCAATTTAATAATTTAATACCAGGCACTCAAGTTCACCCATGTTAGTATTTAAACTGCTATCATTTATATACAAGCACTTATAAAATTTGTCAGTATTTAGTTGTCTGCTTTTATGTGATGTAATTGAATGGGACTCTTTTAAATATGACTATTTCTCTTCAGTTTCTGCTTTGGCAAGGCACTTCATTTGCCTCATCAGCCTCTCCATTTGTCCTGGGGTGGGGGGCAGAGGGAGAAGGACGGGGAGCTGGAGTAAGTCAGTTCTAGTCTGGAGGTTTTTAATTCTTTGCTTTGGTTTATTTTTTCCATATTTACAAGGTGGTCCTCAGCGTAGACCTGAGTAGTTCTCTTATGCAAAAAAGAAAATCCACAACACAAAAGAAATACGTTTCCTTTCCTCCTCCCTGGGCGTTGCCTTATTATGCTGGTTTCTGGTTGCCAGCTCTTCCCCAAACAGAAATAAACTTGATTGTTTCCCCTGGAGGGATGAGAACAGTCTTTCACCTAGGAGAAGCCTTTTCTCTCTGCTGCCCTTAACCCTGCTGCAGCTTGTTTCTTCTCTCTCCTACCCCCGCCCCTCCTCCCTGCCACCAAAAGAGAGTTTCTGAAAGATCACTGACAGTGCTTAATTGAACTCAGGTGTCTCTAATTAACATGAGGTAATCTCTTTTCAGCTCATGGGGAAAAGGGCCTTCATGGTTCTAGGACTGATAAACTTGCCATCCACCACTCTCTCATAGCTGTCAGGTCTGACTTTGTCACACTACCTGTACTTCATCCGTTTCTATCCTCTCCTCTTTAATTGGATACAAGATATAACAAACTAGTTTTGCCAATTTGGATAAATGTTATAGCCAATATAGAATGGAATCTAATAGGATAAACCTTTTATATTGAGTCAGGAAGCTCAAGCTTACTTATTTTAATGGTGGTTCTTTTCAGATCAATTTTTAACTTGGACAGTATTTCTCAGATCAGGACACTTGCTTATTATTAACAATTCAACAATTTCTTATTCACCCGGAACCACATTAGTACACAATTAACAGATCACCACTCAAGTGGAGACACAACCAATGTTCTAGGCCTGTACTATGTACATAATGCAGTCTTACAAACAGACATCAGAAATTAGAGCTAAGATTCAGCAGTTATACCAAGGAATAATGCAAGGTACCAAGATTTCTTATTACATTTACTCATGCTCATCTATCCTCAATTCTTTGGTGCCTAACACGCTTATCATGCTTCCAAAGATGCCCTTGTCTTTAAGGCTGTGGTTACCAATGTTTGAATGGATTGGTCCAAAAGGGACAAGTCTGCATTATCAAAAGCAATTGCTTAAAGTTATTGTTTCAAACTCTTAGACCAATTTGTTTGGATTTATAAAGGAGTTAATAACTAAAATATGGTTATGTGAGGTCTCACTAGAGAGACTTGGCAAGATAATCTACAGTTATCTATATTAAAGAAATAGATGTGAAATCTTTGAAATGAAATCTCACCACTTGTTCCTATCCTCTTAACCCTGGAATGTGGGAGAGTCCTTTCCATATAACTGGGCCAGGCATTGGTTGCACTTAGGATTCTGCAGCTTTTTGTTGGGTTCAGTCAACTCTCCTGACTGAGCATACGGAGGCCACAGTTTTATTCACCGTCATTTCAGAACTCCTTGGAGAGGGCCAGCCTCTGATTTCTGTTGGACAAGTTACCCCAAGTGAATGCTCGGATTTCAGCTCTCCGTTTCTCTGCTGCTTCCATTTGTATCCAGCAGATGGCATTAGTGTATAATAAATTTCTTCAGTTCTTTTCTTATTGGAGGCATTTTATGTTTGATTCATTTCATGTTTGATTCACTTCAAGGATTGTATTTCATTATTAGCCCCTACGGTCAGTCAGGATCTCCCTTTTAAGCAATTTTCCAAAGTTATACTCTGGTTTATATCTTTTAACATTCCTTCTTCCTTGTGTCAGACAATCCTATTACTTCTAGAGCATAACAGTTCTTTACAATGAAAACCAACAACATCCCTTCTAAATTTGGAGGATATATTCCATATGCTCTTTGATTGTACATTAGAATTTCTCGTTATTTAAGACTTACAATAGAACAAGGGACATTATGAACATATAAAAGGATACAGATTAGACTCACAAGGCAAACAAATGTTTTCTAACTTGGGGTGAATGATTATACATGTCATACTTGATTTACAAGGAAAACAATGAATAGTTTATTATTTGGGGAGAAAACATGGCTTGGATTTCTTGGGGTAACAGGTAGTTTGCCTAATTTGACCATCAGTCTTACAGCCAGTAATTTCTGATTTGCTTAGCTTGCAGCTTCCCCAACCATCTCTGAATTTAGTCACAATGTTCAATGAGACACTTTGCATAGGAAAGCAGGGTATGACCCAGACTTGGTAACTTGGAGTTCTTTTTAGCTATATTTGGTGGGAGGGAGAGGTTTTATCCATATGCAATTTGAGAGATTCTTGACTAGGTGATTAAGTTTATATTCTTGGGGAGAGGAACTCCCAACTTTGGCTGATCTTTGGGCCCTTAGACAAAATATCTCAGATGATATGAACCATTTTCTTATGGTCTTAACTTCTTAGGAGGATCCTATTCTTGGATAAACAGAGGTGGATAGCATTTTTAATTTTTGAGGGCCAGAAGGAATCAGCAATTATTAATCATTCAAGGCATATCTGTTCTATATATCCCTTACACATTCCAGTAGCTTAAGCACACTCTTTCCCAGCACTTCTTGTTGTGTGGGCACTCTGGTTTAAAGTTTCTGCTCTCTGGGACATGTGATAATTGAAGCAAATAAACACAGACTTTACAGAAGGTGTTCTAAAACCAATCTTTGGACAGTACAGATCTGGGCAGAACAATAAATATCTGTATGTCATTCGCTGCCTCAGTATCCTCAACACTCTTAAGCATTCTTTGGGATTTGGGTCAGTGTCTTTTCAGGGCTCCAGGTCCCCTGTGTTGGGCATCACTACCACAGCTCATGGTAGGGGGCATCAAAAACTGAATGATTTTTGTTTCAATTCCATTTAATTTGACTAGGAAAAAATGTGTTTGAAAATTTTAGGAAAATTCTCACATTTCAACCGGCCCTAGCTGTAGCCAAATATTTTTTTTATTGTACTCTTACCCACTAGAATTTAGGATGAATATTTCTGCTTTAAATCCCAGACTGGTCTCCAGTTATCTTAGCTTGTAGTATGCTCCTGCAGCTGAGCAGAGGTGTTTGCATTAGCTAAACTGCCTTTTCCCCCTAGAGACCAGGTCACCCCTTTGAACTTCAGTCTTTGCTAGGATGAGGTGTAACAGTCCTGAAGTCACTGAGCTTAGCATTGCGATGGTGTAGGATTTATAGTGCTACCAAAACAAGCCATTAATTTGCTCTAGTACGTATCCACTTATGGAGTCTAATCCTTTGTTGTTTGCATACTTACAGGGAAATGTAAATTGACCACGCACAGTGCATTTAAATTTACTACATTTGCATTGAGCTGGCCTGGGAAATATGAGATAATTGTTAAATACAAAGAAACATTACTTTGTGCAGGTCTCTACAATACTATAACTGTATAATGCCTTTTGTTGCCTGCAGTCAAATCTGTGACTGAGATGGAATAGAGACTTTGGAGCATACAAAAGTATGTTTTTTTTATTTGTATTTTGAATAAAGCCAAACCTATTGATTGATAGAGGATTAAGGGTCTAATGTGCACAAAAATGACCATGTGGAAAGTATATGTAAACACACACAGATAGGCCTTTGTTGGTATCAGCATGGCTTTCAGGGAGAAGTGGATGAACAAGACACTGGAGCAGTTCATCACTGGGCATGGGATAATAGGATAAAAATCAAGGTCAGATATGCAGGAATATATAAGGCTTCAGTCAGAATGTTAAAGCAACAACAAAACCGACACCAACTGACCTACCAGCCCCCCCTTAAAATGTAAAAAGACCTTTTGGGGCAGTGAAGAGTATAAACCAGGGGTGGGCAAACCTTTTTGGCCTGAGGGCCACATCGGGGTTGCGATACTTTATGGAGGGCTGGGTAGGGAAGGCTGTGCCTCCCCAAACAACCTGGACCCCCCCCATCTGCCCCCTCCCACTTCCTGCCCCCCTCAGAATCCTCGACACATCCAACCCCCCCCCCCCCCCCCGCTCCTTGTCTCCTGACTGCCCCCCCGGGACCCCTGCCCCTATCCACTCCCCCGCCCCCTGACTGCCCCCGGGTCCCCGCCCCCTATCCAACCCCCCCGTCCCCTGACTGCCCCGAACCTAAATTCATGGAGGTTAAGTCCATTAATGGCTATTAGCCAGGATGGGTAAGGAATGGTGTCCCTAGCCTCTGTTTGTCAGAGGGTGGAGATGGATAGCAGGAGAGAGATCACTACATCATTACCTGTTAGGTTCACTCCCTCTGGGGCACCTGGCATTGGCCACTCTTGGTAGACAGGATACTGGGCTGGATGGACCTTTGGTCTGACCCAGTATGGCCATTCTTATGTTCTTATGAGAATAACTTGTTTGTTTGGTTCAGTGGCTGAAGTGGAAAAACCCCCAAAATATTTGTTTTGAACCTAAATTAATTTGTTTTTCTTGGTGAAATGAAAAATGTCATTCTGATTGAATGAAGTGTTTTGAATGTTATATCAAAATGTTTTAAAGTGAAATCACTAAATTAAATGATATTTTGAAACTATTTAGACTTTTTAACTCCCCCCCCTTTTTTTTTAAAAAAAAAATTCAGCCAAAACTATAAGCCAAATTAACAAGTAGTTTTGGTCACTCCAAAACTGCCTTTTTGCTTGAAAAAATTCCCCTAGCTCTAATAATTCATATGCTGCAACCTGATTAGAGTTCCTGAGTTTGAGGAACGTTGCTTATTTAAATTAGGTCTTCAATGGGTGGATAAATAGAAGGCTTCAGATTCCAGGGCTGTTAATCCAGTAGGTTTGACAAACACCAAATTAACTTGGTAAAAACCAAAATGTATGAGTGAGGAAATGATGGTGTAGAAGGTGAGTCATGTGGAATTCCACTGATTGAGAGTCCATGGCTTTTATTAGCACTTCTGGCCACTCTTACTCCCATCCCATCCCCACCCCCGCCATCCCAAAACCATTGGAATATGAGTCTACTTGCTGTAAGGGACCACGGCATAGGCGGTCTGCCCCAGCAGTCAGAGCTGAGTTGGTGTCCACAAGTCAAGGATGGCCACAACACAGTAGTCAGTGGGCAAAGGTCAGAGAAACTGATAGAGCTGGAACTAATAAGCAAGAGTCAGAGTCAGGCCGGGGTTGGAGACCAGAGATAATACAAGGCTGGAATCAGGAGGCAAAAGTCAGGGTTGGAGTCAGGCTGAGGTCAGACTGGAATCAAGGTGCAGTCTACAGTGGCCGCAGACCAGAAAAGTCTGTGTCGTTCCCCAGACAACTACCTGCGTGCGCACTCTAGGGTTATATAGTGCACTTGGCCAATCAGAGGGCTACAGGATGTTGCCACTGTAGACCCTGTGGTGCCAAATGGCCACAGTGCTCCTTGGATTTAGCTTTGCTATCATGTGGGGGGTGATGTGGCAATGTCAGCTGTCCCAGGCTCCACAGACCTGGCTTCTAGTCCCGTGGAGCCTTACTTTTGCTTTCGTGTATAGTTTGTTTATGCCTGGATATTGCACTGTGACTAAGTTCAGGTATAATTTTTCGTATTACAGAATAGTGAGGGTTTTAGTTCCATCTAATAGACTTGTTTTCTGTGTAACATGGAACAAAAAAGATGCTAACGTTTAAAAATGTGTGTAGCTATTTTTTCTGTATGTTGTGAAATGCTTTGGCCTGTGAAAAAGAAGAGACTTATTATGCTTTCTAACTCATAGAAAACGATAAAGGGGGAAGTTGTAGGCATTTCTATAGCATTCTTTTCTGTAGTATCTGAATGCCTAGAAATATAGCAAACTTCATTAAATATAAATTTGTTTAAAAAATGCAAAAAACTTTTGGTGTATGACAAGTTTCTATTTTTACTATATCAACTATATTTTACTAAGTGTATGAAGTTTTGTAACAGCTCTTGTTTTTTTCTTTTTAATTGTATTCAGTTTTTCTTTGACTCTTTCCTTGACCTGTGACTCCTTCCCAGAAAACCAATGCCTATTTACTACTTCAATTTACCTGGAGAGGCCAATCAGCATTGCTTTCACTTCTCCTTTCGGAGTTTCAGCATAAATGCAGTAATCTGAACAGTTTATGAGCACAGGTAATTCTGGTGGTTTATGCTTGTCCAACAGTGCAACCAGCTTTTGGTGGAAATAGCTTGAACATTGTGATTCATAATTAAGGAGCTGCAATTCCAGCTACTCCTTCTGATCTGTCATGCTTGTTGTTTTTCTATATAACCACATGGCTGAGCTATTGTCACACTGGTCTGAAATTGGGATCTTCCTGTTAAATATAAATGCTCCTGAAAATTCTACCTTTGAATGAGAGGCTAGTTTTATTCATCTCTGGGCATCTTATTAAGAAATATTTAATTACATGGATGGTTTTAAATTGTGCCATTTTCATTATACACTTTCTAGCTATGGAATTATTATTGATTCATCTAGAGAACCTGTGTGCAAGGGATGCATTAACCAGATGATGTGCGGAAGGCAGACGTGTGTATTTTCTGCAAAAGAGAACAAATGATAAACTGCTAGAGAGAAATAAGCCTTTTCAAATCCAAAAGTGACAACACACTTTTAATATTTGAGTAGCTAAAATGCAGAAATTTGTTTGATTCAAAGACAGAGGGAAAACGGAGTCTAGGAGAACAAGCTGGCTCAGACAGGCTGTCTGCAACTGAACAACATAACAGAGCTAGAGACAATTTCAGAGCTATCAGCATAACACTCAGAGTTTAGTAGGTGGCTAAACTTCGCTGAAAGAATCTTTTGCACCCTTTGACATCTGGGCACCAGGATGCTTGCCAACCAAAAAGGAAGGGTGCCAGAAGGTGTTGGAATGAATGGAACTCAGCATATCAATGTACTATGGTATTTGTGTGTTGTGAGTATAGCTGAACTGGTGTTTTAAATCAATAAGAACATAAGAATGGCCATACTGGGTCAGACCAAAGGTCAATCCAGCCCAGTATCCTGTCTACCGAGAGTGGCCAATGCCAGGTGCCCCAGAGGGAGTGAACCTAACAGGTAATGATGTAGTGATCTCTCTCCTGCCATCCATCTCCACCCTCTGACAAACAGAGGCTAGGGACACCATTCCTTACCCATCCTGGCTAATAGCCATTAATGGACTTAACCTCCATGAATTTATCCAGTTCTCTTTTAAACCCTGTTATAGTTCTAGCCTTCACAACCTCCTCAGGCAAGGAGTTCCACAGATAGACTGTGCACTGAGTAAAGAAGAACTTCCTTTTATTTGTTTTAAACCTGCTACCCATTAATTTCGTTTGGTGGTCCCTAGTTCTTATATTATGGGAACAAGTAAATAACTTTTCCTTATTCACTTTCTCCACACCACTCATGATTTTATATACCTCTATCATTTCCCCCCTTAGTCTCCTCTTTTCCAAGCTAAAAAGTCCTATCCTCCTTAATATCTCCTCATATAGGACCCGTTCCAACCCCCTAATCATTTTAGTTGCCCTTTTCTGAACCTTTTCTAATGCCAGTATATCTTTTGAGATGAGGGGACCACATCTGTACACAGTATTCAAGATGTGGGCATACCAGGGATTTATATAAGGGCAATAAGATATTCTCCGTCTTATTCTCTATCCCTTTTTTAATGAAAATACATAACAAGCAATTAAAATAACAAGGCTACTGTGTGAATACTCAGTTTTTTCTCTGATGTTTACTTAGCCCTGGTCTACACTAGGACTTTAGGTCGAATTTAGCAGCGTTAAATCGATGTAAACCTGCACCCGTCCACACGATGAAGCCCTTTATTTCGACTTAAAGGGCTCTTAAAATCGATTTCCTTACTCCACCCCTGACAAGTGGATTAGCGGTTAAATCAGCCTTGCTGGGTTGAATTTGGGGTACTGTGGACACAATTCGACATTGTGACCGCTCTGGACAGCACTCTCAATTCAGATGCACTGGCCAGGTAGACAGGAAAAGAACCGCGAACTTTTGAATCTCATTTCCTGTTTGGCCAGCGTGGTAAGCTGCAGGTGACCATGCAGAGCTCATCAGCAGAGGTGACCATGATGGAGTCCCAGAATCGCAAAAGAGCTCCAGCATGGACTGAACGGGAGGTACGGGATCTGATCGCTGTATGGGGAGAGGAATCCGTGCTATCAGAACTCCGTTCCAGTTTTCGAAATGCCAAAACCTTTGTCAAAATCTCCCAGGGCATGAAGGACAGAGGCCAAAACAGGGACCCGAAGCAGTGCCGCATGAAACGTAAGGAGCTGAGACCAGCCTACCAGAAAACCAGAGAGGCGAACGGCCGCTCCGGGTCAGAGCCCCAAACCTGCCGCTTCTATGATGAGCTGCATGCCATTTTAGGGGGTTCAGCCACCACTACCCCAGCCGTGTTGTTTGACTCCTTCAATGGAGATGGAGGGAACACGGAAGCAGGTTTTGGGGACGAAGAAGATGATGATGATGAGGTTGTAGATAGCTCACAGCAAGCAAGCGGAGAAACAGGTTTTCCCGACAGCCAGGAACTGTTTCTCACCCTGGACCTGGAGCCAGTACCCCCCGAACCCACCCAAGGCTGCCTCCAGGAGGCGGAGAAGGGACCTCCGGTGAGTGTACCTTTTAAAATACTATACATGGTTTAAAAGCAAGCATGTGAAAGGATTAATTTGCCCTGGCATTCGCGGCTCTCCTGGATGTACTCCCAAAGCCTTTGCAAAAGGTTTCTGGGGAGGGCAGCCTTATTGCGTCCTTCATGGTAGGACATTTTACGACTCCAGGCCAGTAACACGTACTCAGGAATCATTCTACAACAAAGCATTGCAGTGTATGTTTGCTGGCGTTCAAACAACATCCGTTCTTTATCTCTCTGTGTTATCCTCAGGAGAGTGAGATATCATTCATGGTCACCTGGTTGAAATAGGGTGCTTTTCTTCAGGGGACACTCAGAGGAGCCCGTTCCTGCTGGGCTGTTTGCCTGTGGCTGAACAGAAATGTTCCTCGCTGTTAGCCACGGGGAGGGAGGAGGGTTGAGGGGGTAGCCACGCAGTGGGGGGAGGCAAAATGCGACCTTGTAACGAAAGCACATGTGCTATGTATGTAATGTTAACAGCAAGGTTTACCCTGAAAGAGTGTAGCCACTGTTTTATAAAATGTGTCTTTTTAAATACCGCTGTCCCTTTTTTTTTTCTCCACCAGCTGCATGTGTTTCAATGATCACAGGATCTTCTCCTTCCCAGAGGCTAGTGAAGATTAGAAAGAAAAAAAACCGCACTAGTGATGAAATGTTCTCTGAGCTCATGCTGTCCTCCCACACTGACAGAGCACAGACGAATGCGTGGAGGCAAATAATGTCAGAGTGCAGGAAAGCACAAAATGACCGGGAGGAGAGGTGGCCGGCTGAAGAGAGTAAGTGGCGGGCTGAAGACAGGGCTGAAGCTCAAATGTGGTGGCAGCGTGATGAGAGGAGGCAGGATTCAATGCTGAGGCTGCTGGAGGATCAAACCAGTATGTTCCACTGTATGGTTGAGCTGCAGCAAAGGCAGCTGGAGCACAGACTGCCACTACAGGCCCTGGGTAACCAACCGCCCTCCTCCCCAAGTTCCATAGCCTCCACACCCAGACGCCCAAGAACGCGGTGGGGGGCCACCGGCCAACCAGCCACTCCGCCACAGAGGATTGCCCCCAAAAAAGAAGGCTGGCATTCAATAAATTTTAAAGTTGTAAACTGTTAAAGTGCTGTGTGGCATTTTCCTTCCCTCCTCCACCACCCCTCCTGGGCTACCTTGGTAGTCATCCCCTTATTTGTGTGATGAATGAATAAAGAATGCATGAATCTGAAGCAACAATGACTTTATTGCCTCTGCAAGCGGTGATCTAAGGGAGGTGGGGAGGGTGGTTAGCTTACAGGGAAGTAGAGTGAACCAAGGGGCGGGGGGTTTCATCAAGGAGAAACAAACAGAATTTTCACACCGTAGCCTGGCCAGTCATGAAACTGGTTTTGAAAGCTTCTCTGATGCGTACCGCGCCCTCCTGTGCTCTTCTAACTGCCCTGGTGTCTGGCTGCGCGTAACCAGCAGCCAGGCGATTTGCCTTAACCTCCCACCCCGCCATAAACGTCTCCCCCTTACTCTCACAGATATTGTGGAGCACACAGCAAGCAGTAATAACAGTGGGAATATTGGTTTCGCTGAGGTCTAAGCGAGTCAGTAAACTGCGCCAGCGTGCCTTTAAACGTCCAAATGCACATTCTACCACCATTCTGCACTTGCTCAGCCTGTAGTTGAACAGCTCCTGACCACTGTCCAGGCTGCCTGTGTATGGCTTCATGAGCCATGGCATTAAGGGGTAGGCTGGGTCCCCAAGGATAACTATAGGCATTTCAACATCCCCAACAGTTATTTTCTGGTCTGGGAATAAAGTCCCTTCCTGCAGCTTTTGAAACAGACCAGAGTTCCTGAAGATGCGAGCATCATGTACCTTTCCCGGCCATCCCATGTTGATGTTGGTGAAACGTCCCTTGTGATCCACCAGAGCTTGCAGCACTATTGAAAAGTACCCCTTGCGGTTTATGTACTCGCAGGCTTGGTGCTCCAGTGCCAAGATAGGGATATGGGTTCTGTCTATGGCCCCACCACAGTTAGGGAATCCATTGCAGCAAAGCCATCCACTATGACCTGCACATTTCCCAGGGTCACTACCCTTGATATCAGCAGATCTTTGATTGCGTGGGCTACTTGCATCACAGCAGCCCCCACAGTAGATTTGCCCACTCCAAATTGATTCCCTACTGACCGGTAGCTGTCTGGCGTTGCAAGCTTCCACAGGGCTATCGCCACTCGCTTCTCAACTGTGAGGGCTGCTCTCATCTTGGTATTCATGCGCTTCAGGGCAGGGGAAAGCAAGTCACAAAGTTCCATGAAAGTGCCCTTACGCATGCGAAAGTTTCGCAGCCACTAAGAATCGTCCCAGACCCGCAACACTATGCGGTCCCACCAGTCTGTGCTTGTTTCCCGAGCCCAGAATCGGCGTGCCACAGAATGAACCTGCCCCATTAGCACCATGATGCATGTATTGCCAGGGCCCATGCTTTCAGAGAAATCTGTGTCCATGTCTTGATCACTCACGCGACCGCACTGACGTCGCCTACTCGCCCGGTATCGCTTTGCCAGGTTCTGGTGCTGCATATACTGCTGGATAATGCTTGTGGTGTTTAATGTGCTCCTAATTGCCAAAGTGAGCTGAGCGGCCTCCATGCTTGCCTTGGTATGGCGTCCGCACAGAAAAAAGGCGTGGAACGATTGTCTGCCGTTGCTCTGACGGAGGGAGGGGCGACTGACGACATGGCTTACAGGGTTGGCTTACAGGGAATTAAAATCAACAAAGGGGGTGGCTTTACATCAATGAGTATTTCAGGCAGGACTTCACGGAGGGTTCCAATAAGAAATGGTGCACCTAAGTAATTGTTCTTATTGGAACAAGAAGGTTGGTCTGGCCTCTGATTGATACATGGCTAGATTTACCTCGCTGCACCTTCTCTGTGAGTGACTGCAGTGTGACCTAGAGGAATGAGTCCCCTAGATGGGGGAGAGGGGGGAAGCAAATGAGTACAAAACAAATCTGGTCTATTTCTTGTTTTGATCCACTCCATCTATCTTTTACATCTTTGGCTGGCAGCAGACGGTGCAGAAGGACTGCAAGCCATCCACATCTCATGGCTGCTCGGCAGAGGACGGTGCAGTAGGACTGCTAGCCATCCTCATCTCTTGCCTGCCTGGCAGAAGATGGTACAGTAGGACTGCTAGCAATCCGTATCGCCTGCCTGCTCACCATAAGATGGTTCAATAGGACTGACTGCAGGACTAAAGAGAATGACCTGATCAAGTCACTCCAACTTTAGTCCCTGCGCACATGTCTGCCCAGGCGCTCCTAGCCAACGTGGCCAGGAGCACCTCGGACATGACGATGACGGCTACCAGTCGTACTGTACCGTCTGCTGCCACAAGGCAATGGGTTGCTGCTACTGTGTAGCAATGCAGTACCGCGTCTGCCAGCACCCAGGAGACATACGGTGACGGTTACCCGAGCGGGCTCCATGCTTGCTGTGGTATGGCGTCTGCACAGGTAACTCAGGAAAAAAGGCGCGAAACGATTGTCTGCCCTTGCTTTCACGGAGGGAGGGAGGGAGGGAACGGGGGCCTGACGATATGTACCCAGAACCACCCGTGACAATGTTTTAGCCCCATCAGGCATTGGGATCTCAACCCAGAATTCCAGTGGGCAGCAGAGACTGTGGGAACTGTGGGATAGCTACCCACAGTGCAACGCTCCGGAAGTCGACTCTAGCCTCGGTACTGTGGAAGCCACTCGGCCGAGTTAATGCACTTAATGCACTTAGAGCATTTTCTATGGGGACACACAAACTTGAATATATAAAACCGATTTCTAAAAAACCAAATTCTATAAATTCGACCTAATTTCATAGTGTAGACATACCTTTAATGATATTTGTTTCTCTATTAAAGAGCAGTTGGCAAATCACAGAAAACTGAAAAGCATTCTGTTCAGAACTAGTTGTTGTCCCCCCCACCTGCTTTTTAAAAAACAAAGTCCTGTTTCCACGCAAAAGGAACTTTTTTAAAGATAATCTGCTTCTTCTGTGTATACCGTACCTGAAGTCACAACCCTATTTTGATGTTCTAATAGTCTAAAACAAAGTAATGTTACTTCAGAAGAGGATTAAACAGCAGGGGCAGATGAACTCCAAAGGAACTAGGTAATATGAACATTCAAATAACCCTAATAATAAAAAAAAAGGATGAGGAAAAACATATGCATATGTAATGTAAGATACTGAATCTGAATATTTCCCACGCCATCAGACATTGCGTAGGGCATGAACAAGGCTCTATCATCCCTATCTATCGTGCAGTTTGCTGGAATGGCTACCTTGTTCTGTTTCTGTTTCTGTAACTTAACTTTTTTTTTTTTTAATGAGGATAGGTTGTTAGCCTGTCACTCAGCCCCCAGCCTGGAGGGCCAGTGGACTGCTTTTTATCTGGTCCCTACCCTTAAACCTGTCTGGCTTGGGTGGCCCAACCAGGAGTTAAAACTCCCACCAGCATAGCTCTCAGTCACTAGAACATCAGGTGCAGTTCCCAGGAAAGGATAAGATACTGTGCAAGAATTATTCTCTTTTAAAGTTTGCAAAGTTTTCTGTAAGATGTCAGTGGCTATGTTAAACAGAGCCGATAAGAACAGAGGCTTTGTCCTGAAGTGAATGTCATTGGGGGATATTTCATATTAGCAGACATAATGGGGTAGGATAAAAGGATGCTATTGTTTTAATTATGTTGACACATTACAGTATAGCAAAGGGCAAGTTGGAAAGATCACTTACTATCAGACACTTCGTACCATCATGGGGAAAAGATTTCTGTGCTGACAGTTAGCTTTTTGTTCCTTCTGTTTAAATATTTAGATATTGTTTGGCCTCCTTTTCAATGGTTCTGTGCTCTTTACATAGATTTGCTAGTTGGGCTGTTATATTTGATAGTCTTATGGATTAATAGGGAGCTAGCAGAGAAAACAAGTTCATGTCATTTAAGGTATTTCACTATTACAGAGATGTAATGCCATGGAAGAAAAGCTGATTACTGGATAGTGAAGGTGAATTCAGAAAGCTCACCTGTTCAGTCATAGTCTATGATAGAGATGGTGTAAATTAGTTTGTAGTAGGAGTGCATTAACTCTTTTGTATAAAATTGAGACTAATTGGAATCTTAGCATCAAACTTCAAAACTGAATTGTTTGAGTTTTGATCTATTTAACAATAGTGCTAATGTGTAAACTTGGTGGGAGGAAAGAAGGGATGAGTGAATGAAACAGAACACCACTTTCAGCTATAGTAATGACTGTGAGTATTATGTATGCGTTCTGAATTTGAGCCTAGTACACCACTATATCATTAAGGATATGTGTATATATAAGAACTCACATCATGCCAGATGCTTTCTAGAGATGAGTTTGTGGAATCCATTAGAGACTCAGACAGAATAATCAATACTTTTTTAGTCACTGTTTCATTTTATATTCCTTTATCCTGTTTGTGTTTTTCTCATCTGTCCTACATCAGTGTGTTAACTGTTGGTGTAATGACGCTGTTGCAAATCAAACTAGCAGCTTCAATTCCAGATGCCTTCCCCTGAATGTTTTGGATTAACTTGCAGACTGGGTGTCCAAAAAGAAAGGTCAACAGCTTGTTTTCCCCCCTAAATATAAAGGAGGAAGCATGCAAATTCCATCCCCCCCCCCCCCAACACCTCTGCCCCATAGAAATACAGATGCATCAATGTAAGGAGAGTCCCTTAAATGTCTTGAACAGCCATTCACTTTAACCTGTAGTTCAGTAAGTGATTAATTTGAGGTCACACTAGTTTCTACATAGCGATCATTAGAAAGTTATTTAGCACAGGTGTTTGCTCATTTCTCTCATGGAGAACTATTAAATAAAGAGAAACTGCAGCTTAATGGGCAATAAACCCACTCTTGCACCTGTGTGCTATACTTTGACTAGAGGTGGTGCACTAGGTTGTATAATTAACCCAGAGGTGTTTAATGCTGCTGGATCAAAATATGATAGATAAATTTCTTAGTAGTTGCTTAATAAAAAAAATAAGCATAAGAATTTCCATGGTAGTTCTTATACTAGTATCAGAGTGTACACTGTTTGCAGTTTCTGCAACCATAGTTAACACGTTCAAACCTATTAAGAAATTATATATTTTTAATTTTAAATAAATGCATATATATGTGAGGTAAAAAGTGAGAGAGGTTCTGGATTGACAGCTATAGAAACTAAAACGGACAACAGAACAAAGGTAGTTGCTGAGTCAAGAGCCTTTACGCAGCTTCACTTTACTGCCTCAAGTCTCTTCTAGATGGAATATGAGGTACCCTATGTAACCTGTGGCTTGAAACTGTTAACAGGGCTCCAATTTTTTGTAGGTACATTCAAATGGCTATATTGGAAAAATGCCCGTGGTCCATCTTGTTTAACATCCTGTTTAGTGGCCAGTACCAGATACGCCAGGAGAAGCTGCAAGAATACCTCTAATGTTTACCTATTGGGGAAGTTTGTTTCTTATCGCTCTGTGTTTGGTTCAAGTATGTCTTTTATTTTATGTAATATAACTGAATATGTTCCCATTATTGAAATAAATATTTAACCCTTCTAAGAGAGGCAAAGGTCAGAGAGGTAATAGCTCCTTTCAGACCAACTTGTCCAGTAGAAGATGTTGCCTCCCCCATCTTGCCCCTCTCACATCCTGGGACCAACACAACTAGAACATCGCTGCAAATAATAAGCTTTCTAAGTTGCTGGTCTCTATCTTATGGCAGAAAGTTCCACTGGTTAGTTATTCATTGTGATAAAAGGGTTTCTTTGTCCGTTTTAAATGTTGCTTTACATGCTGAGATGGTTGTTTGATAAATGACTTTTGATGATAAATTCAACCATTTTAGGCGATACTGAAGTAAGGCTCTGAAGTGTATGTATCAGGATCACTCCTTGTGCCATTATTAAGGATGAGTGCAACATTTGCTTCCCTCCAGTCATTTGGGAAAGCAGAAGATTTTAATGAGTTTATTTTTTATTAGGAGTTCAGTCATTTCATTTCTTCAAAACTGTCAGACAAAAATCCTCTGGTCCTTAGCAACCAGTCACAATCTATGGTGATGTAGTACCTGAGTATCAAGAATTGGACTAAGATGTTTGACACACTTCATGTTTGCCACCAAAAAGTTTATGGGTTAAGTCAATGGAAAGGAAGACTGCTGAGTGCCATTCAGGATCAGACCCTAAAACTGGTGAGGTAGAACTCAAAGGCTTTATATCATCTGGACAAATGCCATTAGCCATGCAATCCCCCATGTCCTAATTAGCATTTAAAAAAAAAGATGAATGGTTTTCAAGCAGGCTAATGACAAGCAGTTACTCATATACCAGTTATTTTTAAAAACAATTTATGGGAGTACATGTATTTTGACTTACTAATAATTAGTATAGATTTGCTGCTTGTTGTTTTAATAAGAAAGTGTACACATGTAAAGGGATAATTATTGTGGGCTTAGCCATGTGATGAGGTATGCTTCCCACAGGAGTCTTGCAAGAGCTGAATTAGGCCAGGTGGGCCCAGTCAGCTAATTAGGCAGCAAACCAGGGAGCTTTAGGCCTGGTTGCAGCTAATTAGAGAGAAGCTCCCCTGCGAGGGTCAGGCAGGGCTTCTACAAAAGCCAGGAGGCTGGCCACAGAAGGGGCCACAGCGAGAAGTCTGCAGTTACTCCCTGTGAGAAGGGAGGAGTTGCCTGAAGTTACTTGCTGGGAGGAGAGAGTTGTCAGGGTTCCCTCCCCACTCTGAACTCTAGGGTACAGATGTGGAGACCCGCATGAGAGACCCCCTAAGCTTATTTCTACCAGATTAGGTTAAAAACTCCCCAAGGCACAGATTCTGCCTTGTACCTTGGATTCGGTAACACTGCTACCACCAAGTGATTCAGACAAACTCAGGGAAAGGACCACTTCGAGTTCCTACTCGCCCCTAATATCCCCCTAAACACTCCTTTTCCTGGGGAGGCTTGAGAATAAACAAGATGAGCACAGACCAACCTTGGGTTTTTTTAGGACACTAAAAAAACCAACCCAATCAGATTCTAAAAGAAACAGAACTTTATTATAAAGAAAAAAGGTAAAAGAAGCACCTCTATAAAATTAGAATGGAAGATAATCTTACAGGGCAATCAGATTCAAAAACACAGAGGATTCATTGCTGACTGGCCCGGTGAGTTTTGTGTGCCAGCAGAAAGTGGTTCAGTTCAGGGCATGGCAATAATAGTACAGGAGCTGCCAGGGAAAGGCCTTCTGTGAGGTATTGAGTGTGTCTGACCAGCAATCATACTTTGTGTCAGAACTCTCCCTAACCACTCAAATAGGGTAAAGTAAATTTTAAAACCTCATTCTGTCATATAGGCTTAGCCAAAATGGATGTTAAAAGCTCCAGAACCAAAGATCTGTGGAAACCGAATGTTAGGATATAGATATTCAAGCCTGTCTGTAAAGGCCTATACTCTAAGAATTTAGGTATATTCTTATCACTTAGCTAGTTATAGAGGTATAAAAGAAAGAATCAAAATCACTGTCTGCTGGTGTAAGGTCCTTCTCTTACTGTGACAGTCTGAGGCCCTGTTCTTAGGCTAAGGCCTTTGGCTAAGCAGGAGAGGCAGCCATAAGCTGGGAAGCGACCGGTCACATCCTCACATTCCAAACTAGTCACATTGAAATAAGGTGCTATTGGGCTCTTAGGAATACAATCCTGTCCTGATAATGCCTATCGCCTCCAGAGAAAGGGAAGTGCCTAGAAAATGTAAAAGGAAACTTAGTCTGATAGCATCCTGTCTGGCAAGAACTCACTTATCAATAGCTGGGATGTGGAATCCTCACTCCTGTATTGTTTTGTCATTATAGTTCCCACTTTGCTATTGCTTATTTGCATGGTCTCTGTCTGGTTCTGTGATTGTTTCTGTCTGCTGTATAATTTTGCTGGGTGTAAACTAATTAAGGTGGTGGGATATAATTGGTTACATAATCATGTTACAATATGTTAGGATTGGTTAGTTAAATTTCAGGAAAATGATTGGTTAAGGTTTAGCTAAGCAGAACTCAAGTTTTACTATATAGTCTGCAGTCAGTCAGGAAGTGTGTGGGTGTGTGAAATGGGAACAGGGAATGGGGTGGGGAAATTGGAATCATGTTTTGCTAAGGGCAGGAATGGGAACGGGGACACAGACTGGGTGGTGTCAGAGCTGGGAAGGGGGACACTAAGGAAGGAAACTGGAATCATGCTTGCTGGAAGTTCACCCCAATAAACATTGAATTGTTTGCACCTTTGGACTTCGGGTATTGTTGCTCTCTGTTCCTGCGAGAAGGACCAGGGAAGTAGTGAAGGAATAAGCCCCCTAACACCTAAAACAAAAGAAATCCAGGTTTCTTAATGTACAAGCCTAAGGAATACAAGTAGGAATGTTATATGTTCATATTGATGAAGGTATCTGTTTAGTTTTATAACCTTCTGGGAAAAATATTTTGATGTTTGTGGAAGATGCCATGCTGACTGCACTGGAAACCAAATTCCTTTAGTTAACCACAAAACTGGGTCAGCATGGGCAATAACAGTGCTTGTGTCACCTTGTCAACCTGTCTCAACCCTGCTTTGGAGAGACCACCTCTGGAGATAAGAATGTAGATTGATTTCACTGTGATTCTTTGGTGTGGGCTAGTGTTGCCAGGTTTGGTTGATTTTTGTGCTGTGAACACCTACATAGAAGGAAGTGATATTGAGACTGCCAAATCATTGTGCGTAGGTAGAAGTACAATCCTAAGAATTCCTATTCTGTATAATTCAAGCAGTTTATCTGCACTGAATGTTCATATCTTATCTTATTTATAGAAGAGGAAGTAGTACTTTATGACCCAGCATGAAAGCAGAAAATAAGCGTTATGCAGGGACTGTGACATGTACTTTCAAGAGTTTTACTGTTTTTTTTTTTTTTTTAAATCAACGTTAAGACAAATGAGTAGTAAATGCTGTGGTTGTCAATAAGAGCAGTAAAAATGCCTAAAGACACTTTTCTAGCAACTTTATAAACTGCACGTAGTAGTGTTTGCTTCATGAAGTTAGATTTCCCCATGTTCTCTGTCATGTTGTTGCCGGCACCCAGTGCCGAGAGGCTGAACAACAGCTTGAGTGGTTTGTTACCCGGTGTGCTACACCCAATAATCACAATGGAGTGGAGAAGCAGAAAAGTTTATTTGAAGCTTCAAATAGGTACAGGGAGATTTGAATCTCAAATCCTGTACACAGAGCAGGAAGTCACACAGGCTTTTATACATTCTTTTTTCCAGCATACTTATTCAATAGCAAGCTGCCCCAAGTATCCATATAGCCAGCCAATTCATTTTCCAGCTAGTTCCCTGGTTCTCTGTATCATTTGTTAAACTATACATAAAGCTGCTTTATTCAGCATTGTTCTTCCATATCTGCCCTGTGTGGCCTTGCTTAGTTTCAGGCAGTCTGACTCTGCAGCATATTGTTGCAGATTCTCAGCATAACTGCTGTGTGTGCCTCGAGGCTGGGGGGCCAAGGACACTTGGGCCTAGTACGCAGAGCTGCTGCGAGTGCCTCCAGGCGGGAGGGGGGGCCAAGGACACCTGGGCCTAGTGCGAGGGGGCTTCATCGACACTCGTGGTCTTCCATCCCCTCGAGTTACCTAGTGGCCATGCCCCAGTGTCCCCAACAATGTGTTCCTTTTGCAAATGATCTGTAAGAGAATATAGATTACAAATTAGGCAATATTCAAGCACTAACTGCTGTTGGACTTCATAAAATGGAATATGGACTCAAAGAAATTAGTCACAGGAGTTTCCTGGAAGGCAGCAAAGTTGAATATGAATTGTGCAATAATGTGCTGGCCGCATGTATGTGCATGTGTGTGAATCTGTGTGCCATTGCCTCAGGCTGGATGGAATCAGCAGTGCTCAGCTGTTTCTGATAGTCTTTAGCTGAAATAAGAGCCTGTGTTTTTGGAACAGAAGTTCAGACTGCTCTTGTGACTGTTGCCCTTTAATTCTTAGTACCATGTTGTGCCTGCTGTACACCACCTTATTACAATAGATTGCATGGGACTTAAACTACACAGCAACACAAAAGGCTTCATGTGCAAGATGAAGTGGTGAAGCAATTATAAATATAAATGAAGAGCTGAAATACTATGATATGATATGTTTGTGATAATTGAAGATCAGGTTATAACCCCGCCCCTCCCCCCCGGCTCCCAAAGTCTGACTTAATCGGCCGAGGAGTCATCTTTGTGGCAGCCAAGTTGTCCTTAGTAATTTCAGATAGTGTATATGAATAAAAATTTTACTGTTTATGCATAAGGGATGAATGTAGCTTGTTATGGGGATTTCGTCTACATCTATAGTTGTGGAAATAAAATATGTGTAAGTCTCTGTGAATTTAGCTTATAACAAAATAACTCATTTTGGCGAACTATATTCTGCAGATCTTACAGTGCCTGGGGATGTCTGTGGTTGTCTTAACATCAGTGAAGTGACTTTCAACGCTTTTTAAAAATCCCTGCTCTATCCCTTTTTCTTTTTTTTTTTTCTGTTTTGTTCACTGTTTGTTTTGGTCCCCCCATGCTTGAAGTCTGTTTTTGCAAGCCTATTAACTGTAGGCCTTGTTCACTTGCTCAGTGCCTGCAGTAGTGCAGTGTTTGTGTCAGCTGGATCAAGGTTATAAAACATTTCACATGCATACTGATTTATGCTATGCTGATTGGACGTATGCAATGTCAAGTGCCCCCTTGACTTTTAACTAAATCTGCAGCACAGTTATTGAGTACTCACCATGATGAAACTGCCAATCACTTACTGTGACCTTGTGCTTATGCCTTTGGTTAAAATAGATGCTTTGAATGTCTAAAAATATTCTTTATAAATTATATATGTCATTACAAAGCAGTGATTTCCAAAGGATGTGGACACTGCATATGAAATATGCATTGTGGTAGGAGGAGTTTACAGCCCCTTCTCCTTCTTCCCCCCACCCCCCAAACTTTGAGCCCTTCCTCATTGTGTTCATCTTGGCTTGAGTTATTTCTGAATGTTATGATTGTAGAGCCCTGCAAATTTGTGGATAGCTGCTTTATATCTGTGGACCATGTTTGCAGATCGCGGATGGATGCGAATCCAAATTTTATATCTCGAACCTTGCAAATCTGCGGCTGTCTGCGGACCATGTTTGTGGATCATGGATTGGATGTGGATACAAATTTTGTATCCATGCAGGGCTTTCATGATTCAATGTTAAGTTTGGAGAGGATCCTTTTTTTTTTTAAAGTAGTTTATCATAAAATGGATTATCTGGAAGACATCTGATTTTTTCATTGGCCATACTGTACTCATTCGAATCCATTCCTTCATACAGTGGGGAAAACATTAAGGTTTTTTTGATCTTTAGAGTGTTACTCTCAATTTTAAATTGCAACAAGGCATTGCCTTGGAAATGGCTGTGTTGACTTCAGCAGAAAAAGGACAGATCTATCTGAAGCTAACTTTAAAAAAAAAAAAATCCACCCAAAATAGCTTGTGAGATTCAAAGGCAGCCAGCACTCATGCTGCAAGAAGTGATAGAGCCACTGCAGGATGAAGCACTGGCTTTATAAAAGCAGCTATAGATTCCACAAATGAGACTTTAGAATATAATCTGTAGTATTTCATCTCTTTGCATAAATTGGGCTGGTTGGTAAGGTGATATGCAGTGTTTCATTTCTCGATCATTGGTTCAAATGTATCTCTGACTAGTGAAGACTAAAAATGTGAGTATCTGATGGATATTAAAAGGTAATTCATTAAAATTACTGCCTTACTTTCTCTTAGTAAATTTCTAGGGGAAAATAGACAGGAGCTTTGTCAATGAGATACTATGGATATTAATGGAAGAGATCAGCATTATTTTCCAATAATTCATTTTTGATGTAGAACAGAATACTAAAAATTTATTTTTTTAAAAAAGTGAGTTCACTTTTTTCAAAGTACAGTGTAAAGGAGACAATAAATTAGATTTAGGTTAACATCTCCAGCCAGGACATTTACCATGCAAAGCATGGTAATAGACTATAATAAAGGGCAAAGAGGGCCTTCGGAAGAGGGATAATTATTTGGAAATAAGATGTGAAGTTAGATTGGGATACCATTGTTTGATGCGAATGTGCACACCTCCAAGAGTGCTTGGTTACTATGGCGATGAGTAGTACCCAGTGCAGTATAAGAACCTATCTACAATAGAATAGAACAAACCTGTTTAAAGTTGTAAAAATGACACAGGGAAAAACAAGAACTGAAACAGTTCACCCAAAGCAATAAATGCAATTTTGTCTGGATTTGGAACAGAAGCTTGTCATAAGATACTCCTTGTTAGGTCAAAATATCACAAATGGATGTGCCCATCCTCTGACTGTTTTATTGCTGTAATAAATTATATATAATTTCACTTGATGCTAGTGATGAAATCTACGCAGTTTACTAAATTATGGAGGCATAGATTTAGGTAAAAATTTGACTGCCAATGTTGGATACCTTGTCAGCTCTAACATCAAGTGTGTTCATAGCAGTGTATCATGGGTTCTCAACCTCTGGGTCAGGAGCACTGTCCCTTTTCCTATATCTATTAACCTTTTCATTTAAAATAGTTTCTAACCACTATGGCTGCGGAGAGAACCTTGGAAATAGGAATGAATCTTAAACTGAAGCAGAGATGCGTACCTGAATCTGTAGATGACCTGAAACAAGAGCTGTAAGTGGTGTGAACTGCTCTCTTCATCTCAATCAAGGCCGTATGGACTCTGCAATTCTTATTCTCAATATGTTATAAAATTCAGCTTTTTTGCCATGTAATTTACAGCCAGGTACCTAATATCTTGTTTTGTCTCCCTATCCTGCTGGCAACCTACCTGAAGCTGCCTCTTCTTCTCCAGCTTTCCCTTCAAGGGGAATTTTAATTGGATTACAGTGCATGGTCCTTGCTTGGTGCCATGGAGCCAGGCATCAGGGTGATTGTGAGTGCTCTTTCTTCCTTCATCTATAGATTCACTGTTTGTAGCCTGACTTCCCTTTCTGGCAGACTTAGACTAAAGCATGCACTTGAATGATTGTATGCTGCTGTGGTATATTTCAAAAGAGTTGTCATAGTAGGATTCTGCATGCAATCATTTAGAAAAGGAAGGAGCACAAGCTTTACAAAAGCAGAAGATGGCTTTATTAAATGACACTATGAACATGGGTGCTCCCTGAGCATCCTATTGGGTGTCATTGTGAATAGTAAAAGCTGTCAAGCTAGAGCTAATGGAAATTTTTTATTTGAAATTTCCTTGAAACAAAAAACGGACTGTTTTTAAAAAATGTGATTCTTAAATTTTGTGACTTTTTTGATGGGGGTGGGGGAAATGAAAACCTGAACATTTGCCAGTTTTTGAAACTGAAAACCATTTTTTTCTCTTCACTTCTCCTCTGCCCCCCAATTTTCCAGTTGCAAAATAGAAAATGGGGGAAAGGGGATGAAAAAGGATGGAGAGGAGAAAAAGAAGTGTGTGTGGGGGGACAGAACCAAAAATGGGGAAGTGGCAGAGAAGAGAACTGAAATTTTTAAGTTTGGGGTTTCAAAAACCCAAACAAAAGGAAACTGAAGGGAAACGATTGAGAAATCTGTCACACATCATAACTGGGGAAATATTGATTGAGCTCTGTGTCACAGATATCATTGATACTACATTGGGATCATCTGCTGCCAGTCCTGACAGAGCAGTTCCCCTCTCAGATGACAAGTCAGCTGGTGAATGGTGAATTCATGATATAGCTGAAAGTATTTGGGAACAGTCCTTCAGAAAAGTTCAGGGGAGCCAGTACTTATCAGTAAAACTGGATGAAATTACATGTGCGTTGTCGTCTGTCAAACTCTTAATATATGTCCAGGATGTGTAAGGAGGACCCAAATGAGAACTTCCTGCTTTCTTGTCCCCTGACAAGATTTGCTATAGGGGAAAAATTTCTTTGAAGCTCTCTAAGAATCACTTCTTGCAGCTGGGTTGGATTGGCATTTCTGTACTGGTATTTGTACTGCTATTGCCCAAGCTATGACTACAAAACACAGCAGCTTTGTACTTAAAATCTTGTCTATCAAAGCACCAAGAAGCTTTTGCAGCAAACGTACTTGTTGAGGTGGTAAATGTTTATGTTTTTAAAAGTAAGCTCACCAATGCACACCTCCTCACCATTTATATGTGAAGAAATAGGCACGTGTAGGGACAAGGTTGCGGAAGATTGGCGAGGAGCTAAGTGGTGGACTGAGTATGTGACTGGATGTAAGCGGAGGATGCAGGCAGTTTCAATGAACTTTGTCCGACAGACCCCGCCAAAAGATATTGTAGCATAGCTCAGCATATTTTTGCCTGTAAACAAGTTAGTTTATGTAATAAGCATAAATCATACATATAAGAATGTAACCAGCTGTTGACCCCATGTAACCCTGAGATAAGCGCGGAGAATATAGTGCCGCAGAGGACTCCCCCGCCCCCGGTGGTGTCCTGCCCAGTCAGTTGTCCCGAATGGCCAGAGTCTTCCGCAGTCTCTCTGCGCGTCCTAGGAGCTCCCCGCACAGGTTGGAGCATAAGTTCTTCCTTCCTTCTTTCAATAAAACATAGTTTACTATTCTTAGGCCTGAGTGTCCTCCTTTCACTGGTATCTCCCCCCTCCCCTCAGCCCTCGCGGCACAATTGGCATCATAAACAGGATACCAGCGGAGGGATACCTCTTTGGGGAAGGAAGGATAAGGGGGAGGGAGAGAGCTGCATCCCCAGGTGGCCCTCCACGGGGTAGTGGGCACCGGTGGCTCACAAGCTGGAGGGGTTGGTTGCCCCCACTGCGTGGCCGGAGATAGAGCAGGAGCTAGGGGTTACCCTAGTTAGGCTGGAGGGCCTGATATCCAAGCTCCGGCTGGACAAAGTAGGACCCGCGGAGCGGAAAGCGGTGGGGGACTTGGGATGGGTCTTCCTGACCTCACTCCGCGTGGTGGACGAGGCACTGCTGGTTCAGCACCAGAGGATAGGAAGATTAGAGGCTGATTTGCAGGAAGCAAACAAGGCCCGTTCACTAATCCAAGAAGTCATCACTAGTACGGCCAAACGGGCCGAACGGTTAGAGCACCGATGCGCGGTTATGGCAGCTCACACTGTGAGCAGTCGGCGGTGAAAGGGAGGACGGCAAGACGTGTGTCCCCTTGCCGTACGAGCGCTGGTGCACAAAAGCGACTGGGATCCAAAGACCTGGGATGGGGACATTTGGGAGACAAGCGAGGACGAGTCCCCTGGGGAGGGGGACAGCGGGAAGGTGGGGCTGTACCCACAACTGCGGCCCGTTGTCGAGACACGATATGAGGGACCGCATGGGGAGAACGATCAAATGGTAGGAAAGGATTCTATCCGGGAATTTAAATCCTCTGAGATACAGGATTTCGTGCAGCGTCCCAAGGAACCGCTGCTGGCCTGGTTGCTATGGTTGTGGAACGATGGAGCAGATGCGATTACCCTTAGCTAGGCAGGATGGGCTCGCTCACCACAGACCCCCCTCTTTCGTAGGAGTCTCAAGATAGGGGCCAGCTCGGAGGCGAATTACCCGTATCCCTCCCTTATGGCATGGTTGACCATGGCTGTCAGAGCCATCTGGAGCTCACCCGCAGACATGGATGACGGGTTGGAACAGTGGGCCTCCATTCCGAAGGGGGTTAGCCAGCTCCGACAGCTGGGCATGCTCACCAGCATATTTACTGAGGGTTTTGAAGGACCTGATGTCGTAGAGCTGACCCGTACCATCTGCACCCGGCTTCTGCGGAACACCCCCTTTCCCCCCATGCCTGAAGGCGATGATCCTGCTGATGGTTGGGGGGGCCCATAGGGTCAGTGGGAGATGGGGCAAAGCTCATGATGCAATTAACGGAAATTGACGGTATGATGAAAACCACCAAGCCGCTGCAGGTGAATGTGAAGCAAAAGGAGAGGGTTAGCCGCAATACTGTGTTCAAAGACTTGCTGAAAGCAGGGATTCCCCTGGGGGAAGTGGATGGGAAAACCAATGCTGAGCTGTTAAAACGGTGGTTACAGCTTAAGCCGAAACAGCGTATCAAGGAGAGGGTGGGGGCCCCGATGAAAGGGGGGCCCCAAAACAAGGTAGATGGCACCCCCCCAGTGGCCCCAACTGTTTGCCCCACCAGCAGACTATATTGAATGGAAGCTGCCCACCCAGTATTGACGGGGTGGTGGGTCCCCCTGCCCTGGAGGTAAGGCGCTATGTCGTGGGGGACCACTGCCCTTATGTCCCAGTAGAAATCTACTGGCCTAGCGGGGAGCAACAACGAGTAATGGCCCTTGTGGACACAGGAGAGGAGTTGACTATATTGCATGGCACCCCGCCCCATCGGGGCCGGTCGGTAACGGTGAGCGGCCTCGGAGGGGCTGACGTTCGGGCCGTGCCGATGCAGTTACAGCTGGCCATCAGGAAGCCCCCCCCCATACGAGTCACCGTTTTAATTGCCCCCATTGATGAATACATATTGGGTATAGACCTCCTCCGAAGGCAGACCATAGACACCCAATGGGGACCCTTTTCCTTTGGGTGCCTGCTGTATGTCTGAGTGGTTGTAACCATGCTGCGGGGGCATCCATGGTGGGACCTTGTGGTGCTTCCGACCCCCACCACAGTAGTCAACTCCAAAAGGTATCAGATACCTGGTGGGCATGAGGAAATGACCTCTACTGTTAAAGGTCTGTTCCAGGCGGACATAATTCTCCCTGCCATGAGCACATTTAACAGCCCAATTTGGCCAGTCCGTAAAAAGGATGGAACCTGGCGCATGACAGTAGACTACTGCAACCTGAACAGGGTCACCCCAACCCTGACGGCGGCAGTTCTCAACATGGTCTCCATCATGGAGCGCCTCGTGACACGAGTAGGGCAGTGGCATGTAGTGGTGGATTTGGCAAATACCTTCTTCTCCATCGCCATTGACCCGCAGAGCCAGGATCAATTTGCCTTTACATGGGAGGATTGGCAGTACACGTTCACTGTGCTGCCTCAGGGCTATAAGCATAGCCCTACCATCTGTCACCAGTTGGTTAGTCGAGACCTGGAGCAGGTGACTCTTCAAGAGGGAGTGGTCCTAGAGCACTACATTGATGATGAGGTCCTGCTGAGCGGGCCCCATGAGGTGATACTCTCCGAGGCCAAGAAGACTGTTTTGCAGGCTCTGGCGGCCAGGGGATGGGCTGTCAACCCTAGTAAAATCCAGGGGCCCTTCCAGGAGGTGATCTCCTTGGGTGCTGGTGCACATTTATTCCCCATCTAGGGTACATCTTGCAGCCCATACAAGCAGTAGTCCAGAAGAAAGCCACGTTTAGTTGGGGGGCCAAGCAGCATGCCGCATTCCAGTAGGCTAAAGAGACGCTCAGCCAACATGCAGTACTGAGCCCAGGCAGACAAGGCACCCGCTTCGAACTCGAGGTAACGGCGGTTAACCATGTGGCCTCGTGGGGGCTGTGGCAGCAAACTTCATCTCGAAAGGAGCCCATAGCGTATTGGTCGCGATCTCTACGAGGCTCGGCTGAGCATTATGCACCCCTTGAAGAGCAGCTGCTTGCAGTAGTATGGGCCCTACAGCAAACTGAGCCCATAACGGGCATGGAGCCTGTAAAGGTGTGTACCCCGCTTCCGATTATGGGTTGGGTCTGGGACGAAAGCCCGCTCGTATGGACTGGGGTAGCCCAGACCCAGACTTTATGGCAGTGGAAACGCTACCTGCAGCTGCATATGCAAATGACCCAGGCAAGCATTACCAATGTGCATGCGCGACTTCTGGGCACTGTCACCTACGAAGAACTCCCCCTGGTCGAAGTGCCTCTACCCCCCCGTATGGAGGCCCCTTCCTACGCCTCCTTAACCGAACAACAACAAGAGGTTGCATGGTTCACTGATGGATCAGCCTCGTACAGGGGGGCAGAACGATGGTGGCGAGCGGCCGCATATAATCCCTGCCTTGAGGAAATGCTGTTTGAAACTGGCCCTGGCTTGAGCTATGGGCAGCATTCATGGCCATCACAGAGAACCCAGGGCCCCTTTATCTGTATACGGATAGCTGGGCAGCCTACAAAGGCATGACACAATGGATGGCTGTCTGGCATGCGGCTGGCTGGAAGGTGCATGACAAACCCCTTTGGGGTTATGACATGTGGCCTGCCATTTGGGATGCCTGTAGCCAGAGGCCCGTTGCTGTTCATCATGTAGACACCCACCTGACGGGGGAATCAGAGGAGGCTTGGTTCAACAGAGAGGTAGATGACATAGTCACAGTATATGTAGTAGCTGCCCCCGGCCTTGCCAAGTGGATACATCAGAAGAGTGGTCACCTAGGAAGAGAAAAAGCAATGCAATGGGCCACCGATCATGCAGTGGGATGCCCATCAGCACTGCCCACAGTGTACCAGGCTCTCCCCCCAGTGCTTAAAAGCAGAGAAGGGGTACCTGAAGCGAGGTCAGAAACCTGGGGAAGTGTGGCAGGTGGACTACATCGGCCCACTGCCTGAAAGTCAGCGACATAAATACGCACCAACTGCAGTAGACACATATTCAGGTCTGCTCTTTTTGTATACCCGTGCGCAGGTGCCACACAGGAGCCGACTATAAATGGGTTGAAAGAACTCATCTGCTATTACGGATCTCCTCTCAAGGTGCAAAGTGACCAGGGAACCCATTTTATGGGACTGGAAGTAAGAGAATGGGCTAGGGGATGGGGGATTGCGTGGGTGTTCCACATCGCATACCACCCGCAGGGCACCAGGCTCATGAACGTCTTGCTTAAAGAACAGTTGTGCAAACTATCTCCCACTGAGTCCCTGGCTGGGTGGAGCCGTAATCTTCGCCAAGCCATGGCTGCGCTCAATGGCCGCCCTTTGTACGGCTCCACCCCGTATGCTAGATTCAAGGGGGAGGTCATCGAGCGGCCCCGTGTGTTGCGAGTGCAGCGCCTGCACCCGCAAGCCCACCTCCCCATTCGGGCCACCCCGGGAAGTGCTGGTCTCGGTCTGCGGGTCCCTCAAGAGGGCCTCACTCTACAGCCCAATAGCCCGAACCTTGTAAGTACTGGCTTAGCCGTAGGACTGCCACAAGGCTATTATGGGCGCATTGCCCCACGCAGTAGTCTGGCTCTTAAGGGCATAGATGTTGTGGCGGGAGTAATGGACGCTGATTATACCGGGGGGTTAAGGTGCTTTTGGTTCACAATGGCCTGCAGGCAGTAACCCTTCCCCAAGGTGAACGTATTGCACAGTTCATTTGTGAGTGGATTGGGTTGTCTGATGTACAAGAAGTGGATGTGCTTGCACCCACCACTCGAGCGGGAGGGTTCAGCTCGACAGGATGTGCGGTTTGGGTCCATGACCCCACCAAACATAACCTGCTCAAAGGGGAAATCCTAGCTGATAGTCCTGGGGACACTCACCTTTTACTGCTAAAAGGGGAAGACGCCCCAATTTATGTGCCTTCTAAGCGTCTTTCTTCCAGGCAACCGTAAATGCCGCACTGCAGTTTGGGTAGGTCTGTGGAGCGTCCTGGTTGCGCCACCCGAAGGCCAACAGCTGCAATGGCCCTACGACGTGTTCTCTACAGCATAATCCTCTAACTAATTTTAGCTGCAATCGGTGCCCAAGCCACATGGCACCACAACTCGGCCGTCCCGTGGATGCAATCGGTGGCACTAGCAAGTAACAAATTGGACTGTCGGTACTGCACACATGCCCCCCAATTGGCAAGCGCTGGCATTCCATGGGCCGCAGTGCTGTGGAATGAATCCTGGGCCCTTAATGACGCTACCTTTCTCACTCAGTATAATGTAATACCCCCTTACCGGCGCTAGGGGACACCGGTAGTGATACTGGGGTACGTGTATTGGTGTGTTCAGCGGCCTTCAGCAACGGACGCCGCTCGTCCCATCGGAAGACTTCCCCTTTCCTCATGCGCAGTGATAGCAGAATACCTACCAGACACCGGGCAATTTAACGTTACTGCTGGCCCACCAGAAATGCACAGCGAGTGGATGGCTGGAGATGCATGGGTCTTGAGTGATAATTGCTCCGGTTCCTCTGAAACCAATTTGACTTATACCAATGGCACCACCCTCTGCCATTGGTGGTGGCATTGGGGCAAGTGGGGACTACATACCTGTGGTTTTCTGTATTCCTACAATGCCAGTGCCCCCGTATGGAGAACGCCCCTCAGCACAATTAGGTGCGGGCAAACCCCGAGTGCACATTACTGGTCTCAGTGTAACCAAAGCTCTGATAGTTGGTGTCACAACGCCTCAGATAGCACATGGCTCCTCACAGCAGGCGTGCCGGGGCTGTACTGGCTATGTGGCCATTGGGCATATAAAACCGTACCCAACCAATGGTGTGGACGGTGCACATTGGGACAACTCCTCCCCTATACGTATGGAATGCAAACCATGCATGCTCATACAGTGCATAATTACATATTGGTGGCACGCCCACGACAGAGCCCAAACCCCATTGTGCAGAGACCCATGGGCTTCCATCAGTTTGTCCATGCTTTCCTCCCGTGGCTAGGGGTGGCCGAACTGGAGCGCGCTATCGTAAATATCTCAGCCACGTTAGAGGTTATAGAGAATAATACCATAGATGCAATCCAAACCCTGCAATTAGAAGTAGCTTCTTTGTAGCAAGTTATATTACAGAATTGTATGGCATTGGACTACTTATTAGCCGCTCAAGGCGGCATTTGTGCCTTGATTAATGAAAGTTGTTGTTTTTACTCAAATCAGGATAAGCGCATCGAGACTGATGTTCATAATATGATGGACCACTTGAAGGTGTTACATGACGTGGGCTCTGAGACTTCTGTATGGGATGACCCTGGGCTGTGGCTAACATGGCTTCCAGATCTCAGCGCCTGGGGGAGGCTCATTGGGCTCCTGCTATTGATTGGACTACTGGGCTTTGTATGTGTGTTTGTCATTCTTCAATGCTGCGTGAATTGCTCCTCTGCCCTCCTGGCCCGACTAGCAACCCCCAAACTAGTGCGCATGCTTGCCATGTGCTGGTGGCAGTAACTAATACACCTCAGTCCACCAAGGGGTGGAGTGTAGGGGCAAGGTTGCGGAAGATTGGTGAGGAGCTAAGTGGTGGACTGAGTACGTGACTGGATGTAAGTGGAGGATGCAGGCAGTTTCAATGAACTTTGTCCGACAGACCCCGCCAAAAGATATTGTAGCATAGCTCAGCATATTTTTGCCTGTAAACAAGTTAGTTTATGTAATAAGCATAAATCATACATATAAGAATGTAACCAGCTGTTGACCCCATGTAACCCCGAGATAAGCGCGGAGAATATAGTGCCGCAGAGGACTTCCTCCCCCCCGGCGGAGTCCTGCCCAGTCAGCTGTCCCGAACGGCCAGAGTCCCTTGCAGCCCCTCCGCGTGTCCTAAGAGCTCCCCGCGCAGATTGGAGCGTAAGTTCTTCCTTCCTTCCTTCAATAAAGCGTAGTTTACTATTCTTAGGCCTGAGTGTCCTCCTTTCGCTGGTATCTCCCCCTCCCGGCCCTCGCGGTCACAGCACTCAACATCAGCAGCTCCTCTTCACCACCAAATCTTGCTGGCCTTCATGTACCAACATTTTGAATTGCTTGTTTGAGCTCTGAAAGTTTTCCTGGTTGAATAGGGCTCTGCCCTTGCGTAATACTTTACTGACCAGTATTGACTTGCTCTGAATGCTTCTCTCCAGGGGCCAAGACTGATATGTGTTCTCAACCTAGATTTTGCAGTTTGCAGGTGGATTACAAATAAGTGTCAGGGTTGAGACCATCTTGCCATTGCATATTGCTACATGGGAGGGGCTTTCAGGGAATACCCAGTATAGAAAAGTCTACAATCATTACGGTATGTCTACTCTGATGAGCAGCAGTTTGGTTCTGATGGAAGGGAGAACTCAGCTGTATGTAACTGCTAAAAGACCTGTATGAATAGAATAAATTCAGAAAAAATTGTCTAATTTTGGTCCTGTTCTGGTCTCTGATTGCTCTGTTCTTTTACAGGACATTCATTTTGATGATGATGGTGTGTATCTTAATTTAAATGTCTTGAAGATGGGTCATTCTTTTTGTATTGCATGCTTCCTAGAAACGCTTACTAATGAAATAGACTGACCATCTTGCTCTGTACCTATAAGTGGTTCTCTACGTTGATGAAGATTTTGTCTGTAGGCAGCCTAAATGCTAGATTGATGAATGATTGATAGCCTAAATGCTAGATTGATGCTTATTTATAAATGCCTGGGTTTGTTAGTCTTCATTCAACAAGGGAAAATGAACTGGAGCTTGTAGTTCATGTATTAAATATACCATTCCGACCTGTGATTTATTTCCTGTCATTTTTCTTATTCAGATTTTTTTTCTTGAGTTCTGTGGCTGCTTCTGCTTTCTGTTACTCTAAGATGCACAACTGTATTTTATTTAGTAATAAATCTATTGATGTGTAGTGGTTATGAACTGTATAAAGGACCCTTAAGAAAATGCTTAATTTAAAAAAAAAAAAACTGTTCACTTAAAGGTTGACGTGGTGTCAAAGTTCAAGTAGAATAGAATTGTTTGAACAGCAAAAATTTTATTGTTTGCCCTGAAGGGGAGTATGTAATAGAAAACGAGGCACGAAAGAGTGGACTGTGCATTAACCTGGAAAAAGGAATTTTTATGCTGCCATTTTTTATGTGACCTCTCAGTCCCAAAATAGGCATAGCAGGTATTTGGTTCCTGATATTCCCCCTCCCTCACTGCAACCTTTCTAACTTATGTGGATTTTTCAGATAAAGTAAAACTTGGCATATCTTTAATGCACAGAGTGTCTGCTAAAAAGTATTAAAAACACACTACTGCTTATAGAAGACTATATTATGATATTGCTTGGTGCCTGCAAACATTTAAATTACAAAAAGAAAAGGAGTACTTGTGGCACCTTAGAGACTAACAAATTTATTTGAGCATAAGCTTTCGTGGGCTATAGCCCACTGCATCGGATGCATAGAATGGAACATATAGTAAGATATAGATATAGATATACATACATACAGAGAAGGTGGAAGTTGCCATACAAACCGTAAGAGGCTAATTAATTGTCAGCAGGAGAAAAAAAACTTTTGTAGTGATAATCAAGATGGCCCATTTAGACAGTTGACAAGAAGGTGTGAGGATACTTAACACAGGGAAATAGATTCAATATGTGTAATGATCCAGTGGCTGTGCTTGTGCATAGTGGGAGAATTTTGGCCATTGCTTTTTATAATGGCCTGTATGGCAAGAGCTGCCCTTCAAATGGGTATTCTTAGCTGTATGCGGATTTGCTTGTATTAGACATTCACATATTTTTATGCTTCAGCTCATTTTTTCATTTTGAACTCATGCTATGGTTACAGGTCTCCTAAAATATGAATGTCCCTCTGCCCTCTCAAATGCACGTCCTGTGTTAGCTTCAAGGCCCTCTTTTACACATGGGCCTTGTCTAGGAAGCTGATCCATTGATGAAAATAGCGGTCACCTATGGGCCTTCCTGAACTGGTGTTCAGAATTTTGTTTAGCTGGTAGCCTAGACAGGACCTAACGGTTTTTGATGTTAGTTCAGAAAGCGTGATTCAGACTTCGTGGAACTAAAAATAAAGAAATGTTAATAAAAACACATCAGTTTACAAAATACTCCTCTGAGTGAAAGCTCCTTCTTTGTCAGGCAGTTTTTAAAGGAAAATATCTTGTGTGAATGCTTAACCCCCTTAATGATCATGTTCCTTCGGTGGATAGTCCAAGAGTATTTGCAGTTGTAATATTCTTACTGGGAATTCAGTATTTGTTTGTAAGCACCATGAGCTAAGTACTATTTAAAATACTGGTGAAACAAAGTCTCATTTCATGGTTTCTGTAGTGATGAAAAAAATACCCATCTCTGACAGCACTGGGTCAGTTTCCTAGTGCAGATGGGGCTGCAGAATTGTGCAGCATACGTTTGTGTGCATGAAGTAGCAATCAGAACTCAGATTTGATGAGTCCCCAAGGCATTTGCTAAGGTGTCTGATGCAGCTTGTCGACAGTTCATGGTTCAGGAATGAAATGATGGCTGCTTTTGTTTTCCAGAGTTATTTTATACAGCATTGTTGAAAGTAAAAATAAGGGCCATATTCATACTCTAGTAAACTTAAATTAGGAGTAAATTTGGCCCAGTGTGATTAGCCTGAGGAAACAGTGAGATGTGTACCTCTGAATTGTCTGGTTTGGGGGTGGGGGGGGAAGGTTTAATTTAACCTTAACTTGGGAAAGAGGGATAAAAAGCAAGATAGTCTTTCCAAAAAAAGAAAAGGAGTACTTGTGACACCTTAGAGATGAAAAAATTTATTGGAGCATAAGCTTTCATGAGCTACAGCTCACTTCATCGGATGCATGCAGTGGAAAATATAGTGGGGAGATTTATATACACAGAGAACATGAAACAATGGGTGTTACCATACACACTGTAACAAGAGTGATCAGGTAAGGTGAGCTATTACCAGCAGGAGAGCGGGGGGGAAAAGACCTTTTGTAATGATAATCAAGGTGGGCCATTTCCAGCAGTTGACAAGGACGTCTGAGGAACGGGGGTGAGGGGGGAATAAACATGGGGAAATAGTTTTACTTTGTGTAATGACACATCCACTTCCAGTCTTTATTCAAGCCTAAGTTAATTGTATCCAGTTTGCAAATTAATTCCAATTCAGCAGTCTCTCCTTGGAGTCTGTTTTTGAAGTTTTTTTGTTGAAGAATTGCCACTTTTAAGTCTGTAATCGAGTGACCAAAGAGATTGAAGCGTTCTCCGACTGGTTTTTGAATGTTATAATTCTTGGCGTCTGATTTGTGTCCATTTATTCTTTTACATAGAGACTGTCCAGTTTGGCCAATGTACATGGCAGAGGGACATTGCTGGCACATGATGGCATATATCACATTGGTAGATATGTAGGTGAACGAGCCTCTGATAGTGTGGCTGATGTGATTAGGCCCTATGATGGTGTCCCCTGAATAGGTACGTGGACACAGTTGGCAACAGGCTTTGTTGCAATGATAGGTTCCTGGGTTAGTGGTTCTGTTGTGTGGTGTGCGGTTGCTGATGAGTATTGCTTCAGGTTGGGGGGCTGTCTTACTGTAAGCAAGGACTGGCCTCTCTCCCAAGATCTGTGAGAGTGATGGGTTGTCCTTCAGGATAGGCTGTAGATCCTTGATGATGCGTTGGAGAGGTTTTAGTTGGGGGCTGAAGGTGATGGCTAGTGGCATTGTGTTATTTTCTTTGTTGGGCCTGTCCTGCAGTAGGTAACTTCTGGGTACTCTTCTGGCTCTGTCCATCTGTTTCTTCACTATTAGCACCATAGTGTCCAGGAAGTGGATCTCTTGTGTGGACTGGTCCAGGCTGAGGTTGATGGTGGGATGGAAATTGTTGAAATCATGGTGGAATTCCTCAAGGGCTTCTTTTCCATGAGTCCAGAAGATGAAGATGTCATCAATGTAGCGCAAGTAGAGTAGGGGCATTAGGGGACGAGAGCTGAGGAAGCGTTGTTCTAAGTCAGCCATAAAAATGTTGGCATACTGTGGGGCCATACAGGTGCCCATAGCAGTGCCGCTGATTTGAAGGTATACATTGTCCCCAAATGTGAAATAGTTATGGATGAGGACAAAGTCACAAAGTTCAGCCACCAGGTTTGCCGTGACATTATCGGATACTGTTCCTGGCGGCTTGTAGTCCATCTTTGTGTGCAGTGTTGGTGTAGAGGGCTTCTACATCCATAGTGACTAGGATGGTGTTTTCAGGAAGATCACCGATGGATTGTAGTTTCCTTAGGAAGTCAGTGGTGTCTCGAAGATAGCTGGGAGTGCTGGTAGCGTAGGGCCTGAGGAGAGAGTCTACATAGCCAGACAATCCTGCTGTCAGGGTGCCAATGCCTGAGATGATGGGGCGTCCAGGATTTCCAGGTTTATGGATCTTGGGTAGCAGATAGAATACCGCTGGTCGGGATTCTAGGGGTGTGTCTGTGCGGATTTGTTCTTGTGCTTTTTCAGGGAGTTTCTTGAGCAGATGGTGTAGTTTCTTTTGGTAACTCTCAGTGGGATCAGAGGGTAATGGTTTGTAGATAGTGGTGTTGGAGAGCTGCCTAGCAGCCTCTTGTTCATATTCTGACCTATTCATGATGACGACAGTACCTCCTTTGTCAGCCTTTTTGATTATGATGTCAGAGTTGTTTCTGAGGCTGTGGATGGCATTGTGTTCTGCACGGCTGAGGTTATGGGGCAAGTGATGCTGCTTTTCCACAATTTCAGCCTGTGCACGTCGGCGGAAGCACTCTATGTAGAAGTCCAGTCTGTTGTTTCGACCTTCAGGAGGAGTCCACCCAGAATCCTTCTTTTTGTAGTGTTGGTCAGAAGGTCTCTGTGGGTTAGTGTGTTGTTCAGAGGTGTGTTGGAAATATTCCTTGAGTCGGAGACGTTGAAAATAGGATTTTAGGTCACCACAGAACTGTATCATGTTCTTGGGGGTGGAGGGGCAGAAGGAGACGCCCCGATATAGGACAGATTCTTCTGCTGGGCTAAGAGTATAGTTGGATAGATTAACAATATTTCTGGGTGGGTTTAGGGAACCACTGTTGTGGCCCCTTGTGTCATGTAGTAGTTTAGATAGAAAAAGCCATTATTTCCTAGGGTGGTGGGAGGAATGAATAGTCACTGTGTCTTGCATCCCTCATATTGCTGCTAGTCATGGCTGAAGGGAGGAGCATGCATTCTAATAGTGCAGCATCTGTGGATTGAGATAAAATTCTCATTATAAACTCTCAATATTTCTGTATTCAGGTAGCAAAGCTCTTTGCAAAATCTTGAGATGATAGACTGCACTTCTAGTCTAAATGGAATCCTTGGCTTTTCCTGTGCCCAGTTAAAAGATCCTAGCTCTGCCCTCGATTCATAAAAACGAAAAAAAAATTATGCAATATTATATTTGATTTATGTAATAGTTCCTAGAGTGTATTGTATCCCCTGCTAATGCAAATTATATCAGTGCTATAATTTTGGTAACAGTGGTGATGGACAATAATAATAATAAAAAATGTGCAAGGGTGACTGTCAAACTGCCCATAACATCCCAGGTTATAGCTGGGATTTACTATCTCACTCAATGTGAATAACTGAACAGCCAGTTTAATTTTGTTCAGCTTCCTTTCAGAATCATGTTTTATTGCATTGTACCCTCAGGTGAAGGTGACTACTGCAGCGGCTGCGCAGCAGGCTAATGTATTAGCTTCTGAGGAAGTAGACAGCAGGCATGTTCATCCTGCCACATGTGCTGGATGGAGCTCCGGTCTCACAGGAAAATGGTGCATTGTGCCACTGAGATCTCACTCCATCTCTCACCCTTCCCCCTTGTGAACTGGCACATCTGGTGCCTATGTCTGTCCACTGAAAAACTGCTACAGAAATGTTTAAGAGCCTTAGAGAAAAGTGCGGGGGGGGGGGGGGGGAAATATTATTTTTAATTTGAACAGATGGGCTAGTCCACTTATATACTGTACCTCCTTTCATTTATATTGGTGAGAGGGCCTCATGGCTGGGATCCATGGTGTACTACCACTGCACTGCTCTTGGTACCTAGAGTCTGGTTTTCAAACTGAGCATATGTAAGCACATGCTTTGATAACAAAATTCATTCTCAGTCTCTGGCAAGCTAGTACTTGACTTCACTCACTGTTATGAAGGGATTGCCGGAAGCTGAGGGATTTTTTTTATTATTTAATACTGAGATGGAATGAAAAGGAATTTTACCTAAATGGGGATAGAGAAAGGGCAATGGCTCATGCCTATCAAAGCAAAGTCTAGAGTAAAATCTGCTTTTGAGAGGGCTGGAGGGTGAGATTGCGTGTGTTGATAATTAGGGAGGGAGCTGGAAAAAACCCATGAACAGGGGCGAGTGATTAGAAGGAGTATTGGAGCCGTGCTTCAAAACCCTGAGCCCTGATTAGTTAGATTATCGCTTAATTTCCCACTGCGTACAGTGGGGTTTGTGAGAGTTAATATCGGAGCTGCGCTAATTGGAAGTTCTGGCCAGAATAGGTTTGTGTGTACTCTTCTTCTCTCTCCTCCCCCGACCCCCCGGTTTTACTTTTGTTTGTGTTTGTGTCTCCTTAGTATTACTTTGCATTTCAGATTTGAGTAAATCACAAATTCAAAATGGAATTTAGATCACAGAGCTTCAATTGAATGTGGTTTCTACTTAGTCATGACTTGTCCAAGGCTTACGTAAAGCTCATCCCATACTCGCCAGAAGTTTATGAAACTTGGGGAAAAAATGGTCCATGCTTCTAGTTTGTAACACATCTCCAAAACCACATGATGCATTGTTTTGGGGCTTTGTTGAGAACTTCACACACTTTACTTTTAGTATCAGTTCAAATAGTAGATTAATATCATGTAGCAGTTGTTCCTTTAAAGTTGCTTATGGTAGAGAGATGTTTTTAAGGATACTTAATTACACTAGATTTAACAGTTCAATGCTTCTACTAAATAGGGTTTATTAGCTAAAATATAAAAACGAATTATTTAGTAGAAAAATTGGTTTCCAGGTGAGTTAAGGAACACATGTAACCCTGATTTGACTGTTTCAGGGTTGTGACAGGCTGCTGCATCAATCCTTAAGTCTCTAGAGCTGCCTTTCTTGGTACCAGGGCTCTTCTGACATATTTGCTCCATAGCAGAACTATTGAACTATAGGAGAATTGTACACAGTAAACTGAAAAATCTAATTCAAAATCAAAAGAAGCCTCACCAGCACAATTATCCTCTTGTTAAATCCATTTCCTGGTTAAGGACTGGATTTGCCACTGAACTCCATCCTTTCAAAGTTTTCATGCCCAAAGGAATGCCCTGAACCTCACTCACTTGTTACTGCAGTTACATGAAATGTTTATGGCAAAAAGTGTCCCCTTCCTTTTATGCAGGGCTGGCCAACCTGAGCCTGAGAAGGAACCAAAAATTTACCAATGTACATTGCCAAAGAGTCACAGTAATACGTCAGCAGCCCCGCATCAGCTCCCCCCGCTGCTCCCAGTGCCTCCCGCCCACCGGCAGCCCTGCCGATCAGCGCCTCCCCGTCCCTCCCTGCACCTCCTGATCAGCTGTTTCATGGCGTGCAGGAGGCTCTGGGGATGAAGGGGAGGAGCGAGGGCATGGCAGGCTCAGGGGAGGGGGCAGAAAGGGGTGGAGTGGGGGCAGGGCCAGTGGCAGAGCCAGGGGTTGAGCAGCGATCACCCCCCAGCATATTGGAAAGTTGGCACCTGTAGCTCCAGCCCCGGAGTCGGTACCTATACAAGGAGCTGCGTTTTAACTTCTGAAGAGCCGCATGTTGCTCCGGAGCCGCAGGTTGGCCACCCCTGCTTTTATGTATTCCATTCTTCCAAATCAAAAGGTTGAATACTGTATAAAAGACTTCGTGCATCACAATGGATCAAGCCAATAGTACACACATCTGACAGAGGAAGGTGGTTCAAACTGCATGAACTGCAAACATGTTTAGAGGTACACTGATAAACCAGTTCAATTTACCTCTAATGTATATGTTTCAGATTACCTCTCCATATGCACACACACAATCCATTGAAATTGATAGTTGAATAAAAGGCTTAGCATATTTGGGCTTTTAGGTAGAACTGGGCAAATAACTCTGTTTTTCAGACTGGCCAGCAAACAAAAATCAGCTACTTGCCCAGCTCCAACAGAATTCTGGCTTGGATCATATCAAACACAAAATTTTGAAAAATTTCAGTTTTAACTGAATCAAGTAAGCCCATTTTAAGTCAGATGAAACATGTTCAAAATGCTTTGTTTCTGGGCATTTTTAAATGGCTGGGATCACAAAATGGGGGAGATGTGGAGGTGGTACTTTCTTTATAACTTTAAGACTAGTGGTTAGGGCATTTGCACGGGATGTGGGAGACCTGGGCTCACTAGCCTGCCTCTGCCCGATGTGGAGCAGGGATTTGAATTTGGGTCTCCCATCTCTCAGGAAAGTGCCCTAGTCACAGGGCTATGGGCTATACTGTTAGGGATCTTTTTCTCTCCTCCGTGGAAGCTGTTCCACTTTGTATAAATAATTAAATATTCATTGAAGCAGGGGCCTGGGTAACTTGAGCCTTCCACATCCCAGCTGAGTGATCTAAGCCTCCTAGCTAAAAGCTACGAGGAGGGGCACCACTACTTGACTGCCACTACTTCCTCCTCCTCCACTAGCTCTTTTGTGAATGGCACCTTAATTTTTTTGGGGCGGGGAGAACTAGCCAAAACTATTGTCTGAATTTGAGTCAAACTCCAAAATAATTTTGGCTAGACGGAAACTGCATTCTTCAGAGTAAACTATTTGCCCCCCAAATTTTGCCCAGCTCCACTTTTAAGTTTACTCTACAAAGGTCAGTTTTCGAATTGTCCAGTCAGGACCCCAGTAACAGCTGCCAGTCTGCAGGCTCATTTGCTGCTACCATTGCTTCATTGGTGCCACCTGAAAACGGCAGTTGTGCCCTGAGCCCAACTTGCTTCCATGTCCCTTGTTTGTTCTTCTCAAATTGCTTTTCTTCTTTTGACCCCCCACAAGGTGTCTTTGGTGATTTCTCTTGCAGCTCCCTGCTGCTCCAGGACGCTCCAGACTGTTATGTTACAGATATCAGCACAGCGTGGGTGCATAGTGACATACATGATGATCAGCTGTGTGCCGCTCATTCTGTGAGAAGTGCCCTCTGTCTGTAAGAACACACATCCGGAAGTGTCTTAATCCATTTAGCTTCTAGAGCCTATGGTGGGGGCGGGAGGAACAGCTGGGAACATCACTAACAACGAGTGTAATTTTACTAAAATTGCTTAGATTTTTTTTGGTAGAAGGCTAAGTCTCTCGAGATGTACAGACATCTTTTCTGCTCCAGATCCTTCCCTATAACCAGAAACTATAGAGCTAAAATATTGTGTGGGTGAATTGGCTTGATAAACACATTGTGTGTTTTAAGTGTGAAGAGGAAACTTGCTAGCAGATCATCAGCAAATTTTCAAACCAGTGATGTACATAAAGTTGATGTGAGCTGCCTCAGAGTGAATATGTGATTAAAATTCTATTCTTATAGTGATTTGTATCAGAGAATGACAGAATGTGATTTTCTGTCTGAAAATCGAAGCATTTTTTGCTCCTTATATAAATCAGCTTTCTCCTTGATTTTTACAAACACATCCCATGTCCCAACGTATTTATTTCAATCAACATATCTTAGCTGTTCCTCACTAAAATGCACGTGTAAAATTGAGGAAATTACTATAGAAGTTGCACGGACCAAAACTTTTAAACATATATTAGGGGCTTGGATTGCTCAGGAGACTGGCAATAGGATGTGCAGTCATTCACCACTACGTCGCTTGTTTGAATCTATCCCAGGTCAACAGCTATGGAAAGTCATTACCGTGATGTTTCCCAGGGCTGTGAGGCACCTCGCTACCACCTGCCCTTGGTGTGAGGAATCGTTGCCTGTGCCTGCCAAGGGTCAGTTCCCCAACTCCACAGACAACACAAGCACTCCCCTCTAGGCCTATGCAGTCCCTGCTCTGTCTCTACTGGTTAGTGATAGGTACGCTCCAACGTCCTAGCATCTTCCTGGAGTGTCTCATCCCTCCTCCCCTGAATGTTCACAGATTAACCGCTCCCAAAGGCACAATACACCCCAGTTTATCAGTTACACCTTAGATCACTGCTCTATTTAATACACAGAACTTATATATTATGTAGTGAAAACAAATAAAAGTTTATTTAACAAAGGATAGAGATTCTAGTAATAGCAAGTAGAAGTATTGGAAACAGATGGTTACCTGTAAACTAAAATCATAACATGCATTCTAGAACCCTGACTTACTTAACTAGATACTTTTGTTTTATAGAGTAGTGCTTACTCAAAGTCCTTCCAGTGTTTTACAGCCTGTCTTGGTAGTGATCTTCCATTCATAAGACAAGTCATGCTGTCAGATCGCCTCCTTGATGAAGATGCAGTGTGATTTCTTGCATTACCCGATATACTAAGATGAATCCTTTGATCTTTGTCATAAACAGGACACCCCCCCGCCGCTTGTTTTTATTTGTAGGCTTTCTTGTAAATTTTGAAGTCTTATGCCTGGTAGCTGGTTTGGTATGTATGCAAATAGGAATCCACTGTAAGATATAAAATGCACAATACACATGTGACCAGACTGAGAACCATCAGCTACCTCCTGGTTCTGTGCCTTAACTCCTAAACCTTAAGAACATAATTTTCAATATAGATACATAACATTAAATATTATGTGTAATTACATTTTGTGGTGATTATGATGACCCATGGGCTACCTGCTCTTAGCAGAGACCTCATATGCCACCCTTTAGTGCATTAATATGCAAATATCTGAGCCAGGAGATCCCTGTAAAACTATCCACCCCCTGTGCTCTCTTCCAGTTGGCCTCAAGAGGCCCCTGGGTCACAGTTGCCATCTGAAACCTGATTGGTAGTCTATGTGAAATGAATTAATGTTCTCAGTCCATCTAATGAACTGGTGTCCATACCACACAAGCCCACCATTGGAACTGGCAGCTCTGTTGACAATCTAATAAGGGACTAAGGACGGAGCATGGAAATTGATCTACTCTCTTCTTTCAAGAAATGTTTTAGCACATTTGGGGAAAAAAATGGGACAGGTGCAGGGCTAGTGTGGATGTATGGCAAAACTGCCGTGGACTTGTACCTAACTGCATGGCTAGTGTGATTATACTGCATCACTGGTGCTTGAACTGGTGGGATAGCACCAGTTTAATTGTCTAGTGTAGAAAAAAAACTTTCATGTGTGGTTCTTAGGGCTTGCCCATTATTCATTCCTTTATGATTCAGTCTCTCAGCTCTTCTATGTGATGGCCTCTCCAGCAAACCCAGAAGCAAGGGATTCAGGAACCAAACTTGAATGCTGTGAGGCTACTTTCAGAAGAGCAAATATATTTTTGCAAGTCAGTCGTGTTAGGGTGATAACAAAGAAACCTCAGGAAGTGGATTTGGATAAGCACCAAGTCTGGATAAGCACGAAGCCAAACTATTTGTACCCCTTGAGTCTGCAAAATTGGTCAGGAAATCTCCCTAGTTCAGGCTTTCTAGTGAGTTACTATAGAACCTTGTTACAGTTGGCCTGAGAGGAAATAGCCTTTCTTGCCACAATTCAGCACTTCTGCTCCTGGCCAGGGAGAAACTGGAGCAGCACATAAAAATGAAAAATCAAAGGAAAAAATTTCAATTACATGTGAGTACTAGTTTAGAAAAGCTTTTATTTTTATCCATGCATGTTAGACTGTCCTTAAACATTTCCACAAGTTGGAGATAACCCTGCTTAGTTAATATTGGTATTGCACAATTTTTAACTGATTTGAAACATTTTCAGGAGGAATAGTCAACCATTTAAAAACCGCCTTTTTAAGCAACAAAAGAAAATACTCTTTGAAATTCACAAGCCAAAAATGTAATGCAGTAAAATGATTTCCTTGCACAATCTTAGTATGTATGTAAAAGTGTGTCTACAAGTTACATGAAGCTACAAACAACTTGTTTGTTTATATCTGACAAATCTGTCCACATACAGTTTAGATATATTTTCTCCTTGCATCAATATCTGGGAGCTAGAATATAAAAAATAATTGGAATAGAAGATTTTAGAAAACCCAAGAAAAACTAGAGGAATACAAAGGGTATCCTTGCTTCAGTCTTGTTGTGCAGACCCAGGTATCCCATAATTTATATTAGATTATCTCAGGTTAGATGATCTCAATAACAGGATTTCCAGAAGAACTGGTTGTTCTGGAAACTAAAAATGTAATTTTCTTCTTTGCGTTCTTTCCTAATAGTATATTTGTGAATCTCTCTGTGAGCCTGATTTAAAGTTAATTAGAGGATAGAGTGTCCTGAACTCAGGAGCTGCAAATAATGGTCTTTTACCAGTGGCATTGTTCAGGAAAATACAACCCCCTCCTCTAGCTTTTCGGTATGAGCTAAATGTGAATCTGTAGTCTGGTAATGCCATAGATACATGGTGTGACTATATCAAGGTTTTTGATTTTGCAACAGAAGTCAATATATGACAGCATTAAAAGCTAAATCCTTTGATCGGATCCATGAGGCAGATATCATCTGACTAGTAGAAATGAAGGATTATCTTGTCTACAGTGCAGAAAGGTTGATCTCCATCCGACCATCCACCCCCCTAGATACTTCCACATTATAGTTTTCCACTGGCTCTGTTTAGTGGATTAATCTTTTTCATGGATTAATCACCCACTCCCCATCCTTTAGTGTCAAATCACTCTGTATATCTATTCCCTTCCTCCCCCAAAAAATCAAACTCTGATTCTATTGACCTGACACTCTCAAGTGAAAATTATTCTTTTCTATTGTATATAGGTTTTTACTCATCACTGTAGTATCTGAGCACTTTCCAGTAGTGCATTAAGCTATGTGACTAACATCTGTCATGTATTGTTTGTTCTCTGACCCTCTCCTCAGAAGTGTGTGTGTCTATATTTTATTTTTAAAAAATTAGCTGTTGCTGATGTGTTTTATTAGAAAAGACAAAGTCAAAGAAATTTGCCTCAGACTCAGCGCAGAAAGTGGTGAGGGAGGCGATTATCCTTACTTTCTGGGGGAGTTTATTCTGCAGCATTGAACTTCCCCTAGAGAAATTTGTCTCCTGCACAGACAAGCTTTACTCTTATTGTTGAGAGTTCCATTGTGCAACAGGAGTGTAATTGTCAACCATTGTCTTCATCAGAAACTTCAGTTGATCTTTTAGATCTGGGCCCAAGATATGTGGAGCGCTTGGAAAATAAGGACTGACACCTTGAACTTGATTCAAAATTCTATGGGAAGCCAGTGTGGAGAGCAGAGGACAGAGCTGATATGTTCATGGTAACTTGTGTTGCTGGGGAGGAGGCATGTTGTGGTGTTCAGAACTGGTTGGAGTTTTCTTTGTGCTGATGGCTCCATGCCCAGATATTGCATTGCTGTAATCCAGCCAAGAGGTGATGAAGGCATGAATAACTGAGGCTAGCTCTTCATCCACCAGGATGGGACTGAGTCTCTTTAGCAAGCAGGGATGTTCAAGGATGATGCTATGTGAGAGCTCAGCATCCATGAGGAATCAGAAACTACTCCTTACTATGAATTCACTAATCATGGATGTGAATGTTCAACCAAAGGAGACTGCACCACGGCTACAAGCTTTTCAAAATGCTTTCCTCTGCCCACCACATCACCTCTGTCTGTCTTGGTTTCAGTTTTAGCCAGCTATTCTTTAGCCAAGAGCTGATCTTCTCGAAGGCCTGGGCTATCTTGGTGGCAGTGGTGTGGTCATCTGAGATGAAGGACAGGTAGAGCTGTGAATCATCTACATATTGCTGACTCTTGAGCACATGTCATCTGATCAGTTCTCCTAATGGTTGCATGTAGATGTTGAAAAGGACTGGAGAGAGACTTGATCCTTGTGGGACTCCACAAGTGTGAGGAGTTTAGTGGTGGAGGTGCAGTTTCTAATTTCTGGTCATTGGGTGTGTCCCTCCAGAAAAGGACTCATATAATTTCAGCACATTACTTGGGGCTCCTACAGCCAATCTCAAGCGAGACAGCAATATCTTATGGTCAGTAGTGGTGAATGCTGCAGAGAGGTCCAGGAGAATGAGAATGGATGTCTGCCCTGTATCTATTGATGGAAGAAGAGCCATCATTGCTACTAAAGGTGGTTTTGGTTCTGTGTCCTGGCCTGAATCCAGATTGTGCCAGATCCAGAATGTTAGCTTTAGTTAGATGAGCTTGTAGCTGGGCTTTTGCTAGCTTCTCTGTGAGCTTGCTTAGATATGAGAGGTTGGACATTGGTCAGTAGCTGGCTAAAATCGGAATATTCAGGTTGGGTTTCTTCACTGTGTTGGTTGGACTATTGCCTGTTTTGAAGGAGGGAGGGAAAATTCCTTCTGTGAGTGAGGCATTGGCTATTTCTCTCAGAACTGGCTCCAGTTGTTCATGACTAGGGTGACCAGATAGCAAGTGTGAAAAATCAGGACACTCTCTTTTTTGGGGGGGGGTGGGGGAGGGCATAGTTGCATATATAAGACTCAGCCCCTAATATCAGGACAGTCCTGATGATAACAAGATGTCTGGTTGCTCTATTCATGACTCTCTTTCACAAGTCAGGAAAGGCATGGGTCGGATGCACAAGTCTTGAGTCAAGACTCCTTTATAGTGTCCAGTGAATGTACTGAACTGTGGGATTGCAGGTGGGCTGTGCGGAGGTGAGCGGAAGTGGATCCATGTTCTTTGAGACTCTTTCCTGAATGCTTGAGATCATTTCAGAAAAGGAGGATGATAGTTCTTTGCAGCACTTGGTGCTTGGCTTTGCAGGTTGTAGGCATCCATAGTTCTTGAAGCATCATGGATAACTTCTTGGGGTGGGATTTGGCAGCCTCAACAGAGCTGACAGGAAATTCTCTTGATGTGTAATACAGCCTCAGCAGAAGCTTTGAGGAATTCATTATGTTTCAACCTGCCTATATCAGCCTTTGTTTTCCACCATTGGCACTCAGGTTTCTGCCCCTCTCTCTTATCTGTCGTGGGATGTCGGGAAAACCAAGAAGAGTTGTGGGAGTAATGGAGAGAAAGGGACTGTTTGGGGGTCAGTGATGGAGGCCAATGTAGAACAGTAATGATTCACCTCATCCTGTGGATGGGGGTGCTGTTGTCCTTCAGCAGTTTTGCAACCTGTTGGATTACATGAGTCTTTGTGGTTTGAATCACAATTTTTGGTCTGTCTTGTTGACTGAGCATGAGAAGATCTCTGACAACTGGCCTAATGGAAGCACAACATCTATTCCAGGTGTGGAATCACTTAGGGAGCTATGGATGTCCTTTATGTGTATCAAAGCATATATTCACTAATGTTCAGGTCCCTAGAGGTTAAGAGAGTGGGAGGAGTTTTGAGATGGTCCAAAATTCTTCACCTCCCAATGCTTTAACGTTATCCCCTCCCCCTCTCTCTATCAAGGAAATTTAATAAGCTTTTTTTTACTTTTCTCTTTTTACATTTCTTACCCAGTCTTATTTCTTCATCTTTGCTCTTTTCTTCCATTCTCCCTGCTGCTGTTTCTATCCACCAGTCATTATGTTCCTACTCTTTCCTTGCTCCAACTCCTGCCTTCCACAAGTAACTCTTGCAGACCAACTGGATTGCCCTAGCTGCGTGCCTTTTTAAAGGTAGCTGGGGATGCACGATACTTTTCACCATAATACATTTTTTCAGGGTCAATGCATTTTGTCATATGCCTGACTGTGGGCATGAGGTGGGTTTTTTGTTTTGTTTTGCGTGTCTTGGGTTCTGTCCCCTGCTGAGCCCACCCCTCGTGAGAGCTGCTCCTCTCCCTCCAATCCTGGAGATTCAAAGAAAACTTTCTGCTGCCCCATGTGTCTGTAAGTTCCCCTCTGTACCTCTTGCTCCCCCATCTTACCTGCACAACGTGACTAGAGCAAGGAAAAAAAGCCTGAAAAACCTTTTAAATGGAGTTGGGGATTGTGAATGTTGAAGGACTACATCGGGATTCCATAATGGTTAACCGACAAACATCCAAATGTTTGGGAACTGTGAGTTTTATACAAGGTGATGTTTCGGGTTGTTGGCTGGACTCCATTGAAACCTCTTTCAACCTTAATTTTACTTTAAGCTAATCGTAAGCAAAAGTCTTTGTTAATGTCAATAACATTTTATAGAATCATATGAACATAGGGCTGAAAGGGACCTGGAGCAGACATGAAGTCCAGTGTCTTGTGCTGAGGCAGGACCAGGTAAACCTAGACCATTCCTGAGAGGTGTTTGGCAACCTGTTATTCAAACCCTCCAATGAAAGCCTGTTCCAGAGCTTAACTACCCTTATATTTAGTTAGAAAGTTTTTTCTAATGTCTAACCTAAATCTCCATTGCTGCAGATTACGTCCATTACTACTTGTCCTATCTTCAGTGGACATAGAGAACAACTGATCACCGTCCTCTTTATAACAGCCCTTATCATATTTGAAGACTGTTATAAAGTCAACCCCCACAGTCTTATTTTCTCAAGACTGAACATGAGTGCCCATTTTTTTAACCTCTCCTCATAGGTCAGGTTTTTTAAACTTTTTATCATTTTTGTTGCTCTCCTCTGGACTCTCCAATTTGCCAATATCTTTTCTAAACCATGGTGCCCAGAATTGGACACAGCCAGCTGATGCTCACAGGTGATGAGTAGTGGGACAATAAACTCCAGTGTCTTACATATGACACTCCTGGTCATGCACCCCAAAACACTAGCCTTTCTCACAACTGCATTGTTGACTTATTCAATTTGTGATCCACTCTAACTCCAAGATCCTTTTCACCAGTATTAACACCTAGCAAGTTATTCCCCGTTTTGTAGGTGTGCATCTGATTTTTCCTTCCCAAGTGTAATACTTTGCACTTTATTGGATTTCATTTTGTTGATTTCAGACCATTTCTCCAATTTAAGGTCATTTTGAAATCTAATTCTGGTCTCCAAAGGGCTTGCAACCCCTCCCTGGTGTCTTCTGCAAATTTTGTAAGCATACTGTTCACGCCATAATCCAAGTAATTTAATGAAAATATTGAGTTGTACTAGACACAGGATGGACTCTAGAGGAACCCCACTAGATACACCCTCCCAGTTTGACAGAAAACCCTTGATAATTACTCTTTGAGCATGGTTTCTCAATCAGTTGTGACCCCATTTTATAGTAATTTCATATAGACCACATTTCCCTAGTTTGCTTTTGAAAATGTCATGTGGCACAGTGTCAAAAGCCTTACTAAAATCAAAATATATCATGTCTACTCTAGTATATCAGGGTTGGAAGGGACCTCAGGAGGTCATCTAGTCCAACCCCCTGCTCAAAGCAGGACTAATCCCCACCTAAATCATCCCAGCCAGGGCTTTGTCAAGCCTGACCTTAAAAACCTCTAAGGAAGGAGATTCCACCACCTCCCTAGGTAACGCACTCCAGTGCTTCACCACCCTCCTACTGAAAAAGTTTTTCCTAATATCCAACCTAAACCTCCCCCACTGCAATTTGAGACCATTACTCCTCGTTCTGTCATCTGCTACCACTGAGAACAGTCTAGAGCCATCCTCTTTGGAACCCCCTTTCAGGTAGCTGAAAGCACCTATCAAATGCCCCCTCATTCTTCTCTTCTGCAGACTAAAGAATCCCAGTTCCCTCAGCCTCTCCTCATAAGTCATGTGTTCCAGTCCCCTAATCATTTTTGTTGCCCTCCGCTGGACGCTTTCCAATGTTTCCACATCCTTCTTGTAGTGTGGGGCCCAAAACTGGACACAGTACTCCAGATGAGGCCTCACCAATGTTGAATAGAGGGGAACGATCACGTCCCTCGATCTGCTGGCAATGCTCCTACTTATACAGCCCAAAATGCCATTGGCCTTCTTGGCAACAAGGCTACACTGTTGACTCATATCCAGCTTCTCATCCACTGTCACCCCTAGGTCCTTTTCTGCAGAACTGCTGCCTAGCCATTCGGTCCTTAGTCTGTAGCGGTGCATGGGATTCTTCCATCCTAAGTGCAGGATTCTGCACTTGTCCTTGTTGAACCTCATCAGATTTCTTTTGGCCCAATCCTCTAATTTGTCTAGGTCCCTCTGTATCCTATCCCTACCCTCCAGTGTATCTACCACTCCTCCCAGTTTAGTGTCATCTGCAAACTTGCTGATGGTGCAATCCACGCCATCCTCCAGATCATTAATGAAGATATTGAACAAAACTGGCCCCAGGACCGACCCTTGGGGAACTCCGCTTGATACCGGCTGCCAACTAGACATGGAGCCATTACTCACTACCTGTTGAGCCTGACAATCTAGCCAGCTTTCTATCTACCTTATAGTCCATTCATCCAGCTCATACTTCTTTAACTTGCTGGCAAGAATACTGTGGGAGACTGTATCAAAAGCTTTGCTAAAGTCAAGGAATAACACGTCCAGTCATAGAAGATAGTTAGATTAGTCAGGCATGACTTGCCCTTGGTGAATCCATGCTGACTGTTCCTGATCATTTTCCTCTCTTCTAAGTGCTTCAGAATTGATTCCTTGAGGACCTGCCCTATGATTTTTCCAGGGACTGAGGTGAGGCTGACTGGCCTGTAGTTCCCCGGATCCTCCTCCTTTCCTTTTTTAAAGATGGGCACTACATTAGCCTTTTTCCAGTCATCCGGGACCTCCCCTGATCGCCATGAGTTTTCAAAGATAATGGCCAATAGCTCTGCAATCACATCCATCAACTCATTTAGCACTCTCAGATGCACCACATCTGACCCCATGGACTTGTGCTTGTCCAGCTTTTCTAAAGAGTCCCTAAATTCTCCACAGAGAATACTCTCTATCCATTACAGCCCTGTTCTCCCCTAGGTGCCTAAAAATTGTTTGTTTGTTTTTGTTTTGTTTTTTGTTTTTTGTTTTTTGTTTTTAAATGATCTAGTATCTTTCCAGGTATTGAAGTTAGGCTGACTGGTCTATAATTTCTAGGGTCCTCTTTTGTTGCCCCCTTTTAAAGATAGGTACTATATTTGTCCTTCAGTCCTCTGGGACCTCACCCATTTCTGTCAGTAGAATTAGACTTCTTGCTATCTGCTGATTTTCTTTTTAATGGCATAGTTTACTGTTTGAATAAAGGAGGAAATAGAGATGTTCAGACTCAGGACATGTTACATTACATTACAGTACAATTGCACCTTGCAAGTAATTGTTTTTTCCTATGTTTTAAACATAGTTGCTATTTTGCCCTTGAAGTAATGTTAAATGTGCATTTCAGAATTCATCTAAAAACTCAGTGGTGCATACACTAATTCCCTCGTTTAGAACTGGTCACTTCTGCCGCACATATTAAAATACTTCAGGTATGCAATTTTCATCTCCGTACATGCTCATAGCCACATCATGCCCTAGAGGTATATATGCTGCGCTCCTTGACATCAGCTTAAATCTTTCATGTACTAATGGAAGCCACAATATGGCCATTTTAAATGGCCACTGTGAAAGTGTAGCTCTCTATTCCATCACGTTTTACAAAGCAAATATAGACTCTAATAATAATAAAAAAAAACATGCTAGGCTTGCCTTGACTAGACTGCAGTATAAAATAGCAAGCTATAATTGTATATCTGGCAATAGGATTCATGGCAGGGGACTAATACCATAACATTTGCAGGATCTAATTATTAGCTTTTGAGCAAATGGCAGATGGTCAATAAATTAGTCAATGGATTTTTTTTTTAACTCATTCTTTCTGGTTTGCAGATTCCTTCCCTTTACACTTAATTGTGCCACCCAAAATGAGTATTATTTCTACCTAGTTTGCTTCAGATTTTGATTATACTTTTTTTTGTTTCTTACCTTTTCATTGTTTATTTATTTCATTATTCCTTAGTAACTGTATCTGGCACACATCTGGTGTCCATAGTGGGTTGTTTTTTTTTTGTTCATCTTTTTTTTGTCCTCTCTAAGAAAGTAGGGGTTGGGCTATTCTGACATACTGCATTCTGGTCCTGATTCTCTTTAGATCAGGAGATACATATGTATTCCATCATTTTATGTTCCCTATATAATATAACTTTTTTCAAAATCAACTTGATAACATACAAAATCATTTTCAAAATCTGTAGTGACTTATAAAACTTAGCAAGTATTCGTATTTCTTGTTTTTTATCTTCCTCTGTTAACATGAAATGGTTATTCCTTTAGATTACTTGCACAGCATTGTAAAATTTCAACAGGAAAAAAGTGGATGTGCATCAGTGTGTGGACACACAATATTATACTTGTGTTATTCAACAGTCAGAAAGCATTGCATATTCTGTCCCCCCCCCGTGACAATTACATGCCAGTCGATGTCCACATATACAAGTATCCATTAATCCAAATGAAAAGCATCTTGTAAACACTAGTTAGCCGTAGTGCCACAACTGCTGCCACTGAACCTGCTTATGTTCTTCTGTATATCCTGACGATTGAAGACAAGAAGGTGAAAAGATGGTGCTTTAAAAAACAAACACACAACAACACATTTAAGAGTCGTCCTTTTTAAGAATACTCTTTTCATCATATTATTCTGGTTCGCTAACCCTGAAAGTTATATTCCCATGCCCAATAGCTCAGTGATGTGAAAGCCTAGGGCTAAAAAGGAGTGTTTGTTCCTGAGCTTATCGCACTATTGGACACAGTGGCGGATTCCTCTGGCAATATTGTTCCAGCTGTACGTATTGGTGCATTTTTTTGACAACCGGTTTAGAGACCGATAGTAGAGACCTACTGGAGCAGAGGTAGAAGCTGGACATAGGGCTGGAAGTAGGCTGAGGGTAGTGCTGGAATTGAGATCCGGGGATAGGATAGGACTGACATCAGAGTCCATGGACAAGCCAAAAGCAGTACCATAGACAGAGTCCAGGTGCAGGCCAGAGGTTGAAGCAGGGTGGTCAGAGTTTGTGAACAAGCCAAATCAGTACCACGGCCGGAGTTCCGATACAGGCCAAAGGTTGAAGCCAGGGTGGTCAGGAGGCAGAGGCAGAGCTGGAGCATGTAACAAGACTGGAGTGAGGTCAGAGTATGGCAACAAGACAAACAGGGCTTTGGCAAGGCTGGGGCAGGAACAGGAAGAGAAGCAGGCTGGGAGTCGAGAGAGTCTGATACGCTGTAGTCTGATTGAGAGAGTCTGGAAATATTGCAGTATGCCAAGAAGGTTTGAGTCTTGCAGAGTTGGTGCAAAATGTTGCCTAAAGATACAGATAGGCCCCGAGGCATATAGAAAATCCCACTAACTATCGGTCTGTATCTGTAAAAAATTTTGGGTCTTGGAACGTAAGTTCCACTAACTTTCAGTAATGTGAGGTAAACCCTCACCAAACCAGGGCTGCTTACTCAGCTACACCTCCCACACCCCTGTGACCCTCACTCCCGTCCCTGTTTCTTCCTTTGTTGTCCTCCGGGATTACTTGAGATCAGGGTCCGGTGTAGCTCCTCCTCTTAGGCTGGAGGGGAGGGGCCTTTAGATGTGGGCAGGCATGTACCCGCCCATCCCCGGATTCTCAATAGGTGCACCTCCCACACCCACCCATCCCCAGTGCTTCAATAGGTGCACCCCCTACAGAACTGCAGTGAGTCACCAGTCAGGCATGCAGCAATGGCTCTGCTGAACTAACATCCTCTTTCCACAGAGCCTGTATTGACTTGGCTTTCAGCCGTGGGGCGGCAGCAGCCTGCCTCTGAGCAGAGCCTGGCTCAGATGACACCCCCAGACAGGCATTTCCCCAATCTTACCAGAGCTGCAGATCAGTCTGTGCAACAACACGACCAAGCAGGAACCCTCCTCCTGCTTTGCAGCATATCAGACTTTCTCGACTCCCAGCCTGCTTCTCTTCCTGTTCCTGCCCCAGCCTTGCCAAAGCCCTGGTTGTCTTGTTGCCATACTCTGACCTCACTCCAGTCCTGTTACATGCTCCAGCTCTGCCTCTGCCTCCTGACCACCCTGGCTTCAACCTTTAGCCTGTATCTGAACTCCAGCTGTGGTACTGATTTGGCTTGTTCACAATCTCTGACCACCCTGCTTCAACCTCTGGCCTGCACCCGGACTCTGTCTACGGTACTGCTTTTGGCTTGTCCTTGGACTCTGATCTCAGTCCTATCCTATCCCCAGATCTCAATTCCAGCACTACCCTCAGCCTACTTCCTGCCCTATGTCCAGCTTCTACCTCTGCTCCAGCCAGTAGGCCTGATTATTGGGATGCAGCACCTGACACTTAAGATCCTAAGATTTGTCACTTTTGGGAATGGATGTTAGATTCCTAATTCACTTAAGCTTTTTTGAATATTTCACCCTTAGATAATTTAGGGCTACATGATGAGGTTCTTACTCAAACAAAGCTCCCATTGAAGTCAATAAGAACTTGACTGGAAAAAAGTGTAGACCTCAGCACTTGATCCTTAAGCATTCTGATGCCTGAATATAAACACTGCATTCCTTTAACATCATTTTTAAAGTTTCAGCCTTTCCACTCTGATCTCCTATCTGAATAGGAACTAGAGATGTACTAGAGATTGAGTCCCTCTGTAGTGGTGGACAGCTGAATTAGGTACTCTGTTTTAATCCCCCCCCCCTTTTTTTTTTAAAGGAAGAGATGTTGAAGCAGAACTAAATGGGTGTAAGTCAGAAGTGTGATATTAGGGATGACCATTTAACAGGCCAGTGTAGGGGCTTATGTGTGGTTTTGCTTTTTGCAACTGTTCTCCACATTTCTGTTGGAAACCATTTTTTTAAGGCAATTTGTTTTTAAGGTCACTGCAACCCCTTCCCCTGAATTATTGAAACACTTCAACATGTGGTGTCAAGCTTGAGAGCTTCATGTAATGGTTTGTGAAAATAATTTTATTATTCAATGGAGGTGAACAATGAAATTCCCTCCTCACTTATGGATCAATGAACAGCTAAGTTTTGCTTGAACTGAAATTGTTGGATGCAAACAATATTTCTTTTTTATATTCTTCCTATTTCTCCGCCTTTAACTTTTACTAGAAAACACTGCTTGCTGTCCAAAAGGAAATATTAAACTAAAAATGATTATTTGAGGGAGTGGTATTTTTTTCTCATAAGACAAAAAAGACATCAGTGCTGAAGTTAGACATTTCAACCTTCTTTACCTTTCCCACTATTAGAGAAGCCTAATGTTTGACAATAGCAGTCAAAAACTACTGCTCACCTCTAATTGGCTTGTGAAATAATTGTCCTGTGTTGGCAGGATCAACTAAATGCAACACTGTGTTGTGTAGAACAAGATTTTACTCCTCCTTGCTCTATGGTCAGGATTAATAGATGCCTTGGCAGAATTAGGGGTTGACCATGCTTTACTAGCGTGGGCATTACACTAATGGGACAGCAATGTTTAACTCTTTGTGGGGACATGGGGAAAGATGATTTGATGCTCAGTGTCCCATACAGATTTTCTACTGTAGACACAGCCTGTAATGCAGCAGTTAAATCATGGTGAGATAGAAGGAAGGAAGGTACAGCACACACGTGATTTTTACAAGCCGGCTCTGCTGCTACTGTTCAACATACTTTGTCCAGAAGAACAGTTGAGTTCCTCCACATTAAAGCTGAATATTCTGTGGATCAGCCCCCTTTTGTAATGTTTTGTGACTGACTTGTAAACAGAGCAGATCTCCTGTATAGCATTTCCTATTTACGTTAGTCTGGAAAGCCAGAGTTTTATGTAATCTTCTGTGGAATCTTTGAAGCTGGTATGGCTGTGTAATTGTTGCCTTTGCAGGATATGAGAGAGGTGAGAGCTCAAGTGACACTAGTTAATTGAAAACTTGCAAGAGTCTTCACAAAGCTAAGTATTCTGGCAGTCTAGACTGAGGGAGAACAGTTAGGCTCAGCATGTCTTTAAGCATCCAAACCGATAGACTAGCAAAGCTGGAGTTAGGGCAGTATCCTAGATTTCTGTTAAATTTCATAATGATGGGAGATGAAGCAAAGTCACTGGTAACTTTCTCGGCTTTTGTAATTTAAAGAACCTTTTAAAGAGAATTAGTGTTTACAGAAATTCAAATTTTCCCTAGCAAAGCGCTCTAGCTCATTGAGCATTTCAGCATACATGTCAAGCAGCTGTTCTGAAAATTCTCAGTGGAAAAGCTTTTAATAATACATTATCTTATTATTCAAACCACATCAAAGGCTTTAGCCAGTCCATCATGGAGAAGTTCTTGAGTGTTGAACATTTTTGAGAAGCATTTGTCTGTCCATATTTAAAGTTGAAGCTAGTTTCCTTTTATAACCTTGACATTCTTCATCTTCCCCCTGCCAATGTCCTCTGTGTTATAGACCATGAACCTTTAGAATTTTATGAGAATTTTGGTTTCATTTTAGACACCAATCTGCTGGGTTTTGGATTGTTTGTTTAGCAACTAAAACCATTACTAGATTATTCCCAGCATCTGGTCTTTTTGTAACTTCACATCTAAACTTTTGAGTTGTGGTTCAGACCTCACTTCTTCAGTTTAATCACAAACTCTGGAACATCAGCTTGTTATAGATACAGTATAAGTAAGTTACTATTTATTTCCTAGAATAACTATACTTTTCTCAAATAAATACAGAAGTCAGATTAAATTTCACAATCTACTTAATGTTTGTGATGTGCTCCTCTTTGGTGACTAGTGCCAAAGAAAATTCTAAAATAAATTTAAAAAAGAGGTAATGGAAATGGTGGTGATGTGTGTTTCTGGATATCTTTAGGTTAGTGTGTTTATCTTTGGTATAATTATGTCTTGACATAAGAGATGTTGATAAACTATCAGGTGAGAGATACTTTGCAAAATTAAAGTTGACGTGTGTTGGGAAGACACTAATGCTTAATCTGGGGTCAAATTTATCAGGGGAAGACTCAATACTTTCATTAACTGTCCAAGCACTCAGCTCAGTGTAACTCTACTCAGGCTTCTGGATAACTCTAGGTCACTGGAAAAGCTCAGTAATTTAACAGAGGGATTAGCATAGCCACTCCAATTCTAGTGACCTGGTACCTATCCTGATAGACAACAGTGGTGAAAATGAACCAAAATAAAATTGGAGGCTTTTGAAGCCATTATATAATTTTCCAGGGATAGTGAAAATTGTTACTGGCTTAGTTTTCAAATGCTTTTAATTATCCTAATACAGAAAGTTGTAACTAGAGTTCTTCTGGCAAATTTTGAACAGACTCTTAACTTGCTAAGGTTTTATAACAAAGATGGAAAATTAGACATTAACCATTGATAGAAAAGCTTTTTTGTTTTTTTAAGAGCTTCATGTTAATCTGTGGTGATGGAGATCATTCTAGCATAAACTGACAACTGACTTCCCTCTTTCTCCAGAATCATCTGTCAACAGGCTCCCATTTAGTCACTTTAAACATATAGACAATAGAAAAAGAGGTGTGAAGGCTTTTTCTTTCAGTCCTCCCCCACTCACCACTATTTCCCTTGAACAATGACCTGGCTTTGATATTTTAGCTGGCATATCTATATTGCTTCTTATTCAGCACTGGATTGCCACAATTGTGAAGAAATCCAAATGGAAATAATTGCAAATTTAATTACAATTTAAACATTTCCATTCTTGGCTGAACCTGCCTTCACTCTTGGCCTGTAGTAGCAATTATTGCTGCATTGTCTAGTGTTAATTTACATTTTAATTGAGCGTTAAACCTTTTTAGCATATAACAGTGTACTGAGAGTTTATGCAACCCTTTCAGTAATACAGAACCTCTTTTGTTATTGCTTTAATATTGGGCTATATGGCCATAAGGAAAAATATATTGCCAATAGAGCAGACACTAAACTTTGATAGAGTTATTTTGACACAAAGCAGACTAGACATTAGGACTGGAAGAACTGAAGGAAACAGATGGCAAGATGTGATATATCCCAGCATCTCTAACTTGAGCTGATATTAGTGATAGAATTTCTGCAGCTACAGAAGGCGCTTATTTTGAAGTATGTGTTGGCACATTGGGCTATAAATAGAAACTCCTGTGACGCTTTTAAATTTCCCTTTTCATTTCTTCTCCTTTGTTGTGCTTTCTGGAACTTTAGCAGCACATTTTAGATTTGTACAAAATGGCAATCCTGGGGAAAATGTCCCTCCCCTCCACCTGGGAAGAACCAACCCCAAAAGAGAAGAACAATAAGGAGGAAAATGCATCCCAAATTATTAAGGCTTATCCTAGTTTTACATGTGTTGCTTTTGGCCTGTAGGAGAGGGTGATGGGCAACAGCAGGGAGTAAACTCATCTTTAATTCTTTTTGTACTGATTGTAGATTTGAATGTGTTTCCTTAGGTAAATAATTCAGGTCTTCCCTTTTAAGCCAAAAATTAATATCAAACAAGATTATTCAGAGTAGAAAATGTATTTTGTTTTCCTAGAATTCATGACTCAGTGCTGACTGCATACAGAGCACACTGCAGAACTTTTGTTCTCATTATGACAGACTGTTTCCATTTCAGTGTGCCATTTTAAACAGTTGAATATGAAGCAGAATAGAGTGACCTTACAAGCTTGAAAGTTAGGAGAATGCTTGATGCAAGTTAGAAAAAATATTAAAAATACCATGTGAAAGAAAAAACCAAAAGGGTAGAACTGTGTAGTGTTATAGGACCTACCATATGTCACATCCTTTAAATGCTACTACTGATGTAATTTCACTGAATTACTTTAATGAGAGCCTCTTTTGAGCATTGTGTTTGAACATTTTTGGATGGTGATCTAATCCTATTGAGTCATCATGCTGCCCATTAGGGATTTCATAAAAAGTAGTGTACTTTAAAAATGTATATTTCAATACAATAGGGAGCTCAATTGGGACCAAATCCTAGTCCTTTAAAAATCAACTGTAGTTTTGCTATTGATTTGAATGAGAAGAATTTGCTTCATGATTATCTGTTGTATATAAGAGATTTTTTTTTAACAGAAAAGATAAATGTCTTCATATTTACTGCATAGTCAGGCACATAGATTATGGTAAAATTTTGCTGGTAATACTGAGTACATACCATGGAAATCTTTTGCTATTGCAAATGTATCCATTTGCATCCCTTCCAAAAAAAGGGAAGCCCATGAAATTTGAATATCATTCTGGAAGTTTGGCCTTCAGAAGATTGTGTGCCTTTGAATGACACACAAACTGAAAATTATAGTATTGTCTGGTTATGCACCATTTTTGTGAACTGGTACTTTTGAAATTCAGTAACATAGTAACTTGCATCAGTGTAGTATCTTCTTATTTAAGGACTTCACAGATTTACGGAGGTGGGCAAGTTTGATTATCCCTGTTGTATTGATGAAGAAATTGAGGCACAAAGAGCCTACGACTTGCTCAAGGTCACACAATAAGCAAGTAGAAGAGGCTGCTGCTTGTTGACAATGTCACCTGAAAGTGAGAATGGGTGTTCACATGGCACTGTTGTAGCTGGCGTTTCAAGATATTTATGTGCCAGATGTGCTAAAGATTCATATGTCTCTTCATGCTTCAACCACCATTCCAGAGGATATGCTTCCATGCTGATGATGGGTTCTGCTTGATAATGACCCAAAGCAGTACAAACCGACGCATGTTCGTTTTCATCATCTGAGCAGATGCCACCAGCAGAAGGTGGATTTTCTTTTTTGGTGGTTTGGGTTCTGTAGTTTCCACATCAGAGTGTTGCTCTTTTAATACTGCTAAGAGCATGCTCCACACCTTGTCCTTCTCGGATTTTGGACGGCACTTCAGATTCTTAAATCTTGGGTTGAGTGCTGTAGCTATTTTTAGAAATCTCACAATGGTACCTTCTTAGCGTTTTGTCAAATCTGCTGTGAAAGTGTTCTTAAAACAAACATGTGCTGGGTAATCATCTGATACTGCTATAACATGAAATATATGCAGAATGCGGGTAAAATAGAGCAGGAGACATACAATTCTCCCCCCTAAGGAGTACACACACAGATTTTATTGATGCATTATTTTTTTCACGAGCATCATCATCATGGAAGCATGTCATCTGAAATGGTGGCGGAAGCATGGAAGGGGCATACGAATGTTTAGCACATCTGGCATGTCAATACCTTGCAACGCAGGCTACAAAAGTGCCATGCGAACGCCTGTTCTCACTTTCAGGTGACACTGTAAGTAAGAAGCAGGCAGTGGTATCTCCCATCAATGTAAACAAACTAGTTTGTCTTAGTGATTGGCAGAATAAGAAGTAGGACTGAGTGGACTTGTAGGTTCTGAAGTTTTAAAGTGTTTTGTTTTTGAGTGCAATTATGTAACAAAATAAATCTCTATTTGTAAGTTACACTTTCACAATAAAGAGATTGCACTTCAGTACTTGTATGAACTGAATTGAAAAATACTATTTCTTTTGTTTATCATTTTTACAGTGTATATATTTGTAATAAAAAATAATATAAAGTGAGCACTGTGCACTTTGTATTCTGTGTTGTAATTGAAATCAATACTGAAAATATAGAAAAACATCCAAAATATTTAATAAATTTCTATTGGTATCCTAGTGTTATGAGTGCAATTAATTGTGATTTTTTTTGAGTTAATCGCGTGAGTTAACTGCGATTAATTGACAGCCCTGGTTAAAAGCCTTATTAAATTCAAGGTATATCATGTCTACTGCTTTCCATCATCCACTAGGTCAGTAACTCTATTAAAGAAGGAGATTAAATTGGTTTTGCATGATTTGTTCTTGACAAATCTCCTATTATCCCCCAGCTGCTTATAAACTGATTGTTTAAAAATTTGCTCCAGTATCTTTCCTGGTACTGAAGTTAGGCTGACTGGTCTATAATTTCTTGGGTCCTCCTTGTTCCCCTTTTAAAAGATATATACTGTTTACCCTTCTCCAATCTTCTGGGACTCCTCCCATCCTCCAGGAGTTCTCAAAAATAAATGCTAATAGATCTGAGATTGCTTCAGCTAGTTCCTTTAGTAATCAAGAATGAATTTCATCAGGCACTGATGACTTGAATATGCCTAACTTATCTAAATATTCTATAACCTGTTCTTTCCCTCGTTTGGCTTACATTCCTTCCCTCAGTTGTTAATATTAAGTATCTGGTCATCATTAACCATTTAGTGAAGACTGAAGCAAAATAGGAATGAAGAAGCTCAGCTTTCTTGATATTATCACTTATTAGCTCTCCTTTCCTGCTAAGTAGAGGACGTACACTTTCCTTCTTTCTCTTGTTCCTAATGTATTTAATGAACCTCTTCTGATTGCCTTTCATGTCCCTTGCTGGGTGTAATTCATTTTGTCCCTAAGCCTTTCTGATTTTGTGCTGTTCTTTGTACAATTCCTGATCATTTGACCATATTTTCACTTTTTGTAGGATTCCTTTTTGCTTTTCAGGTAATTAAAGCTTTCCTGATAGTCATATTGCCCTCTTACCATTCTTCCTGTCTTTTCTTTGCACCAGAATAGTTTGCAGTTGTGCCTTTGATGTTGTCTCTTTGATGAATTGCCAGATCTCCTGAACTCCTTTTTTCCCTTAGATTTTCTTCTGATGGCATCTTACCTACCAGTTCTGAGTTTCTTAAAGTCTGCTTTTTTGAAGTCCATTATCCTTATTCTGCTGCTCTCACTCCTGCCTCTTCTTAGAATCATGATGTCTATTATGCTATGATCACTGTCATCCAAACTGCCTTTCATCTTCATATTTGCTTCTAATTCCTTCCTGTTAGAATCAAGTCTAAAATGGCTGTCCTGCTGGTTACTTCCTCCACTTTCTGGTACAAAGAGTTGTGCCCAGTACATTCCACGAACTTATTAGAAATTTTGTGTTTTGCTGTTTTACTTTCCCAACCGTTGTCTGGATAGCTAAAGTCCCCCATTACTACCATGTCCTGTGTTTCGGGTATTTCTTTTCTTTTTTAAATGCCTCATCCACCACCTCTTCTTTGTTTGGTGGTCTATAATAGACCCCCCACTCTATAACGTCACCCCTATTTTTTACCCCTTTTATGTTTACCAAGAGACACTCAACTGAACATTTGAATTTGGTTCCTAGAATATCATGGTGTTGGGTTAATTTGAAACACATAGATAAATGATTTAATGTTCCTATTTCATGCATGATGTCCATGATCATCTTTGAAAGCACTGGGATTTTGGTAGTATGTTGGAGGGACAGACTTGTCTGTTTATAAACATTACTAAAGAAATTGATAGATTATGAAGTTGTAGGTACCAATGAGTAAAGAAAAAAATAACTCTCCCCCCTTGAAATGGACTGGTAGTATCTTTCCTTTGTAGTACAGTAAATGGTGTTCTAAGGATGCCTAAAATGAAAGATGATGCAGTTCAGGCATTCTAGTAAATCATGGAGAAGGACAGAGGCAGTGTCATGCCATGTAAATAATAGCCAACACACACAGGCATACTGTAACACTGGTGGCTCGCTTTGGCCAAGGTTATAGACATCAGCTAAAAACTGACAGACTAACAGCTGGAAGCCAGACCAATTCACTTGTGCATTAGTATAGATCAAAGTTGTTGTTAAATGTATTAAATATGTTTTGTGTTTAAACCTCATGAAAACAAATGTGATATTGCACTCATTGTTTTCTGTTTCTGTATCCTATTAGAATTTAATAGCAAACATTTACATGGTATATACCCTGTATCTAAGTGACTCATTAACCAGAAAGAAGTCTCATGTAATGCAAATGAAGTCCTATAACAGGAAGATTCTACTTCCTGCGCATTTCAAAGCAAGTGGTCATTTTGTGTGTGTGATCAGAGATCAAAAACTCTAAATGTTCTCCTCTCTCCCATCATCAAAGGAAGAGCCCATGTGGCTGGCCAAACTGTCAGCTTGTTTGTTTGTGAGAAGAAGCTATAAGTATGGAAGAATTTTTTCCTTGTGTCATCTCTGGACTGTTTGGATTCTAAGAGGACGGAATAATTGAACGAGGAGATGGAGATCCCCAAAGTTACTTTGGGTAGCCCTAAAAGACTTTTGGGAAACTGGCAGATTACTACATCTCTTTTTGAAATTATAGACTGTGATTTACCTGTACCTATATTTTTACTTGCTTTAACCTCTCAGTAACTCTCATTCCTTTTTCTTAGCTAATAAACCTTTAGTTAGTTTATTATAGAATTGTCTCCCAGCTTTGTCTTTTGGTGAGAGATCTAGGATGTGAATCAACCTGGTTGAGTGACTGATCTCTTGGAACTGGATGTTACCTGAATGTATTTTTTATTTTTGGTGTAAGTTACCATTGATCACATAGTCCAGCTTCACTGGGTGTCAAGATAGACTGGAGTGTCTAAGGGGACTGGCTATGACTCCATTATAAGACTACTGTAGTACTTCGGAAGTTCACGTTTAGTACTGGGTCGGTGAAATGTAATTTTTGAATATGCCACCAATTTGGGCTGTCTTTCCTGTTTTTGACAGGCTGTCCTGAGGTAGGCTTTCATGGTCATGTGTGACAGTGTGACATACCAGCAATCAAAAGAAAAAATGGGCCACTACCTTCTGACACACATCATTACCTAGACAATGGGAGTACCTGACCATTTCTCATAGCTCCTGAAGGACACAAAATCCTGTTTTGTTATGTGCTGCTGTTTTGTGAAAAAATGATTTTATTTTGCCCAAAAGATACTTAGCAATAGAGAAGCAGATTGGAATAACAGACATACATGCATATTCCCTTACTTAAGCTTAACCTTTCTAGCCACAGCTCAGGCAGGTGTGGCTTATTCTCAGTTTCTGAGTCGGGAGAAACAGCCTATCCAGCTTTCAGCCTTCTCCCTCTGTCTCAGCATGAGTCCTCCCAGGCTGTCAGCTTTTTCTGACACATCCTGGCCAGCCTCTCACCCAAAAAACTCCTCCTTTTCTTCTAGGAGAACCCTTTTAACTGGTCAGACTCTTTTGATCTCAGACTTAGCCTGGGGAAGAGTAGAACTTCCTAGTCTGGATGAGAGCCAGCTAGGTAAATTCTCCTCCAAACTGATGGCCCAGCTACTGTTATCTTAGCTCCTTTGAAGCAGGATAGCAGAGTCTGTTTTAGCTGTGCTATTGTTTTACCTTTCCTGCTTGGTTCTGTTACAACCCCTTTACAGCCTTCTTTGATTTAGCTCTGTGCATTCAGTCAGGCAGGGAACTGAGTCTCACAATGTACATAGAAAATACTAAGTTTTCCCAGTTCATCACGGCGGTGGGGGGGGAGTGGGGAGTAAGTCTGAAGAATGTAAAGCATAATTTGTAGACTTGTTGTTAAAAGCAAATGTTGCATCTCTGCTCTGAAGAGCTTATGTCCATTACTGAATTGCACTGCAGCAAAGGCAGTGTCTTGTAAATAGATTTTTAGGGTCAAAAGGGTCTATTAGGATCATTTAATCTGACCTACACAACACAGGATATAGAATTTCACTCAGCAACCCGAACCTCCAGCCCTGAGAACTTCTGGTGGAACTAGAAAGTCACCCAATCTTGATTTAAAGACTTCATCTTATGGAAAATCCAATATATCCCTTGGAAAACTGTTCCAAAGGTTTATTACCCTCCCTGTTAAAAATATGTGCACCTTACTTGTAGTTTTGATTTTTTTAAAACTCTCCAAATGGATAACTTTGACTTGTTTGGCTTCCAAGACTTATTAAATATACAAAAGCTTCCCCTACACTTAGCTTCAGTGCTGGCTTTGTTATACAGTGCATGTCTTTTATAACAACCACATCCATCCTGGATGATTTGATTCTTAAGAGCAGAGTATTTGAGTTTAGTGTAGAAATGATTTTGTCTCAGTCGTATGGATCAGTATATGTGGTTGATTCTTATATCAGTGATTCTTATAATAATCCAGTGTTCAGAAGATATGGATGGTGGCATAGGTGCCGACTTCTACAGGCGCTGGTGGGTGCTCGGCCCCCCTCTGGCCCTGCCCTGACTCCACCCCTACCCTGCCCCCTCCCGCCCCCATTACAACCCCTTTCCCCAAAGTCCCCACCCCCTCCCTGCCCCTGTTCCTACTCCTTCCCCAAATCCCTGCCCCAGCCCCACTCCTCCCCTGAGCGCGCCACGTTCTCGCTCCTCCCCCCCCCCCCCCGAAAGCTTGCTACAGCTATTTGGGGCAGCAAGCACTGGGAGGTAGGTGGAGGAGCAGGGATGTGGCGCACTCAGGGGAGGAGGAGGTGAGGTGGGGCGGGGCGGGGCAGGGGTCTTGGCTGCCAGTGGGTGCAGAGCACCCACTAATTTTTCCCCGTGGGTGCTCCAGCCCTGGAGCACCCACAGAGTTGACGCCTATGGATGGTGGTAGGGTTAAAAATGAAAGCAAGAGGCAAAGAAATTGATAGTCAAGTGGTGTGTGATGCGTCAAGGTGTGACACCTTACTTTAAAGAGATCTGCTTAAATTTAAGCACACTTTCTGTCTGGAAATGGTTATTGACTTGCTGATGAGCTTAGATCTAGATTCAGGGGAGCTTGTTCAGCCCTGTTCTCTACTACTTGGAGTTGATTGCTTCATGAGCACCACTTATGCCTTCCAGCAGATGTAGAGCTATGGGCAGCAAAATGGATCAAAATTACAAAGTGTATAGATAAATATTCAGGTCAGCTATGCCCAGAACTACCTCCTCCCTCGCCCTCTTTTTGGGGTGAAGTTAGTGCTTATGAAAGTGAGAAGCACTGACTGGCATTGTGTGGGTGGGTCTGTTTAAGCTTCCCTCCAGGACTCTGCTGATGCTCCTTAGCTGAGATGTGCAATATTCCTTCTGCTCCAGTCTGGAGCTCTCTTGAATACAGAGTACAAATTATGCTAAGCTGTGTGGAGGTTTTGTAACATGCACAAATGTTACTTAGGTAGTGAAATGAGATAACTAAGCTTCTTTCCCTTTTGAGTGGCTGGTAATTTATATTACACAGTATTACCATGCCCTATAGGGCCTTAGTAAACAGTAAGACTTCATGACAGGGATTTGGTGTAATAATTCACATTATGTAATGGTAGACGTGGCCACATGCAAAGTGCTGTAAGCTAACACATGAACTGTAACCCCGCAGCTCAGACCCCAAAGTGTCTTATAACAGATATAAAATGGCCCTTCTGAAAATAGCAAATGCATATTATTTTGCCAAAATATAGTTGTTTAAGTTTAATTTTATTATTATTCTCAAATTTACTAATTTAACAGTTTTCCAATAATTCATCATAAATAATTTGGAAAATAGAGGCTAGGCTTCAGCAAGAGAAAGGCCTTTGTAATTGTGTCTTCTTCCTTCCCATAGCTCCTAAATAGAAGTTCAATGGCTTGCATCTCCAAAATGTAGCATTTTCCTTTTGAAGTTCAGCCATCTGCAAAGTGTGGCTAATTGTGGGTGGCTGAACTTTAAAGGAAAATATTTGTTCCTTCCCTTCATAGCACTATGTTTTCTGTTTAAACTGGGAACACTACTTTAGTTCCCAATTTATCTTTTTAAATGTAAAAGTTAACTTGAAAGTATCCCATGTTCCACCTCTCTCTCTCGTCTACTACCTCTAGCGCTTCAGGTTACCAGGCTTCTTTCAGATACCAGTGCCTCCTGGAAAAAGTTACACCAAAACTAAAATCCTCAAGGAATGGGGAGTGATGTGTTTTTTCTGAAACGCACTTCAGCATACACTGTAGAGAATGAATGATTTATTCAGGATTCTGCATGATTAATCTTCTCCTTGAGGACCCAAGCCACTGATGATCCTTCACTTAAAGTGAGACAGGACAAGCTACTCTATATATGGATGGGAAAATAACATGAAACACAAATATGGCAGAAACCTGTCATGCAGTTTCGTAATTGCAGCCCTGAGGAAGCTAGCTGTCTGGTTCTGCTTGAAAACATGCACTGAAGTTAGAAAGCCCTGAATGGCACCCTACACTCATTAAGGCAGTGCATGGGTGGTGAAATGTCATGTGTACCCACCTTCTGGTTCCATGGGAAGTAGGGAAGTTAATATTTCAACGGTAGCTTAAGGAGACCATGATTGCTCACTTGAGACTGACTGAAATGGGCACAAAGCTTTTGGACCATATATCTATGGTGATATTCAGTCATAATCAGGATGAGGCACTGTGCAAAGCAGGAAATCGGTATTTGTGGAATTGACCAGCAGGGCCAATCAGAGAGGGGCCAGGAGGGTCATTTTGCCTGCGCCTCAAGGTCAAAAGGGGACTCAAATTTAGACACTTGTTAATTTTTTGGCATTTGATAAGTTTCACAACTTGTTTCTATGAGCATCCCTGTCGAACCAAAATGTGACACACCCTCTCAGCTTAGAGCTGAACATTTAAGCAAATAAGAAATATGATTTGGTAAAAGACATAATTTTTTTGTTAACTGATATAAATGTTGTCATATTAAAGAGTTAAAAATGTTCATAAATATTAGTAAAAATATATCGGTTCTGATGGCATAAGATTAGACCATGATGAACATGTCCTCTTGGATCAGCTGATTATATAAATAAATCACTACTAGTGGTTGGTGCTGGATCAAGTGCATGTTGAAAGGTAGAGAATTGTTACATTTTAATGTCTTTATAGTTTTACATCTAGTTGACTAAGGAGTTATTTATGTGTGAGAATTCCTCATTATTATCTTCATATGGTAGCTAAAAGAGGTGACTGGTTGGTTGGTTGAGCCCTAGCTTGGTAGCTTGGCCATCATCATAGGCTATCATAGTCTATAGGCCAAGATTCAAGGTGAAAATTTGTGAGGACCATCTTGTACAGTGAGTTTCATGAGGACACACGTTTGAAATTTTTGGACATTATCCCTCTGTCTGTATCCGTGTCTGTGTTTACTATATATATGTCATCCCTTTGTCTTCAGCTCAGCCTGTTATATTATACCTTGCATGCTTGAGTTTTGATTCAGTGATAAGGATAATAGCTTGTCTGACTGTTTCATTTTGTGTTCTTAATTAGTATTCCTTTGTTTTAAGTCTTTTCAGCATTTGTGTACCATTCAGCATTTGTGTACATGTTTACTGTAGAAGATTTCAAGTGTAGATAAGCTACTTATTTACAGCAGAATATTTCAAGTGTGGATAGGTTACATATTGACTAGATAGATCACTATGAAGAGGAGATTTGAAAGTGGTGCAAGCAAGGGACGGAGAAAAGAACTGAATGAAGCAGCAGCTAAGAGCTCAAAGCCAATAACTTCATTTCTCAAACCACAGGAAAACACGCATTACCCAACAAATGATGCTACAGATAATGAAAACTCTGCAACTGGTGATATTTTAATGCCAATACCTGAACATGAGGACAGTAGTCAAGAAGGAGACGTGCCAACAGTAACAGATGCAGCAGAAGATCCTGTATACGATAAAGAAACTCAACAGGAAGATGTAGATCTTACACAGCAAGAGCAATTCATGAGTACTACAGGTTGACTGTGACTGACATTGCCATTAAACCTGCTTTCCCTACTTGTCTGCTGACAAAAACTCTTCCAAGTGGTGAGACCTGCACAAGAGACTGGTTATGGTGGAGTACGGAAAAACAATCAATCTCTGTACTATGCACCCTGGTTCATTTTGAACAAAAGTGCTGCAAATGCATCAGTTCTCTCTGATCAATCAAGATGTTGCATCAACAGAGGTTGGAGGAAGTTGAAAGACCAAATACAGTCACATGAGAGTCCAGTGTCACACAAAGAAAATTATGTTGCATGTAAATCAGCCAGTAGAGCAGCATCAGCTGAAAGTTCAGTTGAGAATTTATTCTTGACTGAACTCTCTACAGAAACTAATAACTTGAAAGAACTTCTTGAGCGCATCATGAATGTCATCCTTTTTCTTTCTGAGCGGTGATTGGCTTTCTTTGGTTCCAGTCAATGTATTGGTGATCATGCAAATGGAAACTTTCTAGGCATAGTTGAGCTCCTCAGCAAATATGACCCACTTTTATCAGAGCATGTTAAACGTGTTCGAGAATATCAAGAGAGTCAATAGCGCATGCAAGTTCATTATCTCTCCACATGCATACAAAACTAGTTTATTGAGCTATGTGGGTCATTCGTACGAACAACAATTCTTGATGAGATTCGAAATGCCAAGTATTTTTCAGTCATTGTTGATGCCACTCCAGATTGTTCTCACAAGGAACAGACTACTATGGTTATTTTATATATTAAGATTGTAGACAGCTCAAAATTTTCAATTGAAGAAAGGTTTATTTTGTTTGATAATTTCATGAGAAAAACTGGAAAAGAAATTGCTGCTCAAGTACTAGCAATTCTAGAAGGTTTTCAGTTAGATTTTCAAGGCTGCATTGGTCAAGCCTATGACAATGGATCTAATATGGCTGGGAAGTACAAAAGTTCTCCTTGAGCGTAATTCAAATTGTATTTTCTCCAGCTGTGGAAATCACATACTAAACCTTGTAGGTGTTGACTATGCTGAATCATGAAAGGAGGCAGTTACTTACTTTGGAACTGTTCAGCAAATGTACAATCTCTTCAGTAGCAGTCCACAAAGGTGGGAAATTCTGAAGCAATATCTTCCTGTTTCACTGCATGGGATCTCCAAAACTAGATGGTTTGTATGGATTAATGGTGTTCAACTAGTTGCACAGCATTCAAATTCAGTGAGAGAGGCTTTAAATGAGCTTGAATCTCTCAATCTCACTGCACAGGCTTGAACTGAACTTCAGTCTATTCAGAAGCACATGTCCAAATTTGAATGCATTCTGATGTCATCTTTGTGAATGAAGCTACTTACAGTGATCCACCAAACTAATCTGGTAATTGAAGCATGCAATGCTACACTTGATGTTGAGAGGGATAACACTGAAAGTCTTATCAATGACATTCAACAGATTTGTGAACAATGGGATGCAATCCTGACTGAGTCCAAATTAGTAGCACAGAATATTGGCATTTCATCCGAGTTCTCCACCAATCGCAACTTACCTACTGACTCCGATGATGAGCAGCATTATAGGGTCAATGTCTTCCTTGTCATCATTGACTCTATTTAATCAGTTCTTACACGTCGATTTGAGTCACTGCAACTAAATTTGTACCCTTTTTGGGTTTCTTTGGCAGTTCAACAGACTGAGTAATGAAGATCTACTTTCTGCAGCTGAACAATTGAGATTTCGTTGTTGTACTGTTGCTGAAAAAGATCTTAGTGACAAGGTCATCTTCCTCAAATGAATATATTCCACAAACTTTAAATTGGATTGCAAGCCAAAGGAATTGCTTCAAGAAATACTCAAACTTGGACTCTCTGGGGTATTTCCTAATATCACAATTGCATTGCGTATTTTTGTCAGTTTGCCTGCATCAATGGCTTCAGGTGAATGCACCTTAAACGTGTTGAAGCAGGTAAAGAACTATCACTGTTCAACTATGGGACAAGAGCATTCGAATGGGCTCACCATACTTAATATCAATTGTGACATTGCACGAAAGCTAGATTTTTTTCCCCTCAATAATTAGTGCAATTGCACAGGAAAAGGCTAGAAAAACATTTGTTAAATAAAATAATTTTCAAATTATGGGTTTTTTTGTTGTTTTTTGTTGGGTTTTTTTTTGGTGCCTTATTTTGTTTTTCTGTGTCATTTTTTATTTTTATTATGGCTAGGGGCCTCAAAAGCTGGAAGTGGGCTGGGCCTCTCTGGACCTCTGAGAGGGCCTGCTGGCCAGCACACAGTGCCCTCCTCATGTTCTGGCCATTGTTCTGATTCAAAGAGAGTATGAGAGGAGGTAGTCAACCCTGCTTCCATGACAGCGAACAGTATGTTGCCTCTCTAATCTACACAGGCACAGCGTGCTGTGCCTGCTTCTGAGGCTATCCTAGTGTATTCTAGCAGATGTGTAATCAGTCGTTTTGACCACTGGTTCACTGGTCCATGATCGCATCTGTTCTCTCATCCTCTTAGCGCCACAGTGTGTGCCACACTGTGGCCTTTGCTGCTCTGGTAAGCTGTAGCACAACCCTGTAGAGGGGATTAAAAGAACAATTTAGATCAGTAGTGGTCATTAACTCCCCAAAACCTTCTACGTTGGAGAGGAGATTGGGTCAAGTGCAAGCATCCTTTGTCCAATTGTAATTCAGCAGTAGGAACTTGGGGGGTGTGTACTAGGGTATGTTTAGTTCCTCCCAATGATCTTGGGGAGAACTGCTAGGTTGTGATTTGTAGGCCCCCTACAGACCATTGTAAGAATGCTTATGCTACTGTAGTCTGGTTTATCCATATATGTACTTGCCATGACATACTGCATGGGAAAAATCAGGTTCCCTCCACATTTGAGCTCCGCAGTTGCTCACTCAGATTTTTGTGACTATACACATCACTGTGTGCTTAGCATGATTTTTGCATAGATAAGACCTACCCATTGGGGCCCAATTACATACCTAACTTTTTGCTGATATGAAGCAAATTACACATGTATGTTCATTAGCGTTAGTAGCAAAATACTCCTCCCAGCTCCCTGATTTTATCCTTTTGCTGTTTGTTTACCAGATGCTGTACTTTGAGGTACTGCTGGTTGTCTGGGAGGATAGTCTATCCTGCATCACCGATTTCCAGCTTCCTTTTCCCTGCTAGTAACTGTATGGAGGAAATATTTCAAAGGCACAAATGGAGGCAACCAGCTCCTATTTAATGCCTTTGACAACCTCCCCCTCATTTCATTAGTAGAACCCCTCCCCAGCCCTCACTGTATGTATGTTCTTTTGGGGTTAATCTTCTGAACTAATGTGTTTGTTAATCCTAATGCCGCTCTTCCTCCTTGCTCACTTGCCCCATCTGCCCAGGCAGAATTCATTGGGTGACTCTGCTGTTCCTCAAGAGTACTTGGCACTACAGTGGTATTACCACTGTCACCTAAGTCAGAGCCCTTCTCTGAACATGGACACTGACTTACTCTAGATCATCCTCTGATTAGTTAAGGGTATTCACTTTATTTTCTGCACCTAAAATCCATTCACCAGTTTCCTGCTGTGCAAGTTAGACTGATACTTTTGTGCACGGTTTTCTGCTATGGTCTGCCACTACTATTTATTTTGGGTAATGGACAGATTAATTAATCCAAGTTTTCTCTGCTTGTTTGCTGTGATGAGTACCTCACATTGAGAGGTAACTTCTTCTGCAGATAAAGTTGCTGAGATTGCTAGTGCATCTAATCATGCTCCTGAGGAGGGAGTTGAGATGTTGGAAATAGATGGAATTGGGGATTTAGGAAAGAGAAGGAGTTTCCTTAGGTTAACTGAACTAATGGTACCAAACTTTTAATACATTGAATAAGCTTCCAACCTGGAGCTGAGTTTCAAGCACAGCTCTTAGCTAAAAACTGTTTTATTTGTCTCTGGTTGTTATTGTCATCTTTACTGCTTGAATACCATGTTATAGTATTCCAATTCTATTACAAAATGGCTCTTTAATACAACTCTACTGTTTGTGAAGAGCAAAATAAAAATACTTTTCATTTGGTTCTCATGATTCCAAACCACAGTGATAAAGGTTTCACTGCTGTGGCGTAAAATTTTTAGTGACCATTCACCAGCTGAACTGCATAAAAAATAAAAATACATTTTGTAATTTCCAGTGTCTCAATTCATCTGAGTGATGGGGGGAATGAATTTGGATTTCTTTTTAGTCCAGGCAGCTTTCTGAATTAGTTAACTGACTATCTCCTCCCTTCTGAGAGAGAAGGGGCTTTATGGCAAAGAAGCTTTATGAGAATGAAATCTAAATATAGTAATGGACAGCTATCTCAGCTGATCTGCGCGTTCACTGTTACGGTGGTAGCAGTAGTTAAGCTCTGCTCAGTTTGCTGCACGCAAAAGCTTTCAGTGTTGTGTAGCAAGTGGTAATACTGTTTATTTGATCTTCATTCTTAAAATTGGAAAATTCTGTAGCTATTTAAAGTGTCATTCTCTCAGAGCTAAGCCTTAAAAAGAAGGTAAAGAACTGAGACAGCACTTAGTTATTCTTGTGTGTTTATTTCCAAAAATACTTCTTTAAACCTGCCACATTCAATTTAAGTTCAAGCTGTTCTTTACCTGACACTTTGTCAATATACTGATACTGTTCAGGAGGCTTCTTATCCTTCTCGGTTATAAACTCAATTACCTTTTAAATGATTTTATAGCTGGCATTAAATGGTCCATGAAGCACAAGAATGAAAATGAATGCAAACATTAAAGCATGAAATGGTGATAACAGTAGCCTGTGAAGCAGTTTGGAGCTTCAAAAATAACCTGTGACTAATCACTTTATGACCAAACCACTGTGCTGTGACAATTCCCTAAAGAGAACATTTCCAAGATGGTCTGGAACACATTTTACCAGTTCCAAAACTGACAAGTGGGGATTAGTTTCATTATATGCAACCATGTGTCTTGCTTTGGAGCAAAAGCCTCTCAGGAAATCAAGTATAAAAATAACTATTGTGCTTCATCTTATTTCTAGAATTGTCCTTTAAATCATGTTTTCCCAAGAAAAAAATCCACACTCCTCTGTGATCACATGTCAAATCAAATGAAAGATGTTTGACTTCATTCACAATAGAATTAAATCTCATTTTATCCATAAATGGGCTGTTTTTCCTTTTAAATTTCTAAAGTAGCACTTTAAAGAAGTTTTTAATGCTTACAGGAAGCAAATGAAAAATACAATAGAAACCATTTAATTGGGACACATCAATGGACTGTTGTGTCCCTTTTAAGTGTGTCGCTCTTTAAAATGAAATGACCCAAAAAGTGGTGTAAGGGGGTATTAAAGGTCATTGCTTAGAGGCCATGCCATCAAATAGTGTCCTTACCTTAGGCTAACTCATGAGCTGATGTGAGTTCGTTCTGATGATGTGATGTTCTGTGCAAGCTTGCAACCTGGTTTTGGGTCAAAACTATTGAATCTTTCATGTCTTCCACTCAAAACTTTATTTAAGCCACGGTTGTTCACGTGTGTCTGTACATCTTGTGACCGTTTTGGCAAATCTGACTTGTTTGTGGTTTGTGATGGAACTCATGAACAAATGGAGAAGAGACCACTCTATCAGTCTGGGGGATGAGTGGAATCTGCCGTGCTGTACTGGGGCACAATCTGCAACCTTTCTCTCTTCATAGGAAGGGCAGTTGTCCATCTGCTCCCAATCATTAATGAAAGACATCTCTCTCTCCATTGCTAGTCCCCTTTCCTGACCTGATCCACCTCTGGAGCCTTTGCCCATCCCGCTTAACATATTGCTATTCCTTTTCACCCCTCAAGCCCTGAATCTCCCTCCAGAAGCAGGGGAAGGTGAAAGATCCCCTTTCCATCAACAAGTGTCCAGCATCCTGCTGCTGAAACACTGTAATGTGCCTTCCCCACTTTTTGCCCAAACAGGGTTCTTTGCCTATGAGTTCATTCGGGCAAGATGGAACGCACTCTGCAGTCAGGGACTGGGTCAAAATAGTGGAAAGAAGTACAAGGTACATTTTTTGTATTTACAAACAAGTAAACAACCTCACTGCATCTTATTATTATTGAAGAAACTGCCCAATTGGTGGGGAATCTAACTACATGTAAGTTCTAGAAGTACTGCTCTTGCATGTTCCCGGCCAGGACTCACTCATTATACCAAGTTACAGAATACTCTGTCTTTGAATGAGCATAAGCTTTCGTGAGCTACAGATCACTTCATCGGATGCATGTGATCACTCTCCTTACAGTGTGTATGATAACGCCCATTTTTTCATGTTCTGTGTGTATATAAATCTCCTCACTGTATTTTCCACTGAATGCATCCGATGAAGTGATCTGTAGCTCACGAAAGCTTATGCTCAAATAAATTGGTTAGTCTCTAAGGTGCCACAAGTACTCCTTTTCTTTTTGCGAATACAGACTAACACGGCTGCTACCCTGAAACCTGTCTTTGAATGAGTTGTCACTGTGATGCTTCACTTGGTGATGGGTCTGTGCCATTTTTAGATGAGAGAGGTGTAAAACTGAGATCCTGATCACTTTTGCATCTGAAGAAGTGGTTTTTTAAAACCATGAAAGCTTATGCCCAAATAAATCTGTTAGTCTTTAAGGTGCCACCAGACTCCTTGTTGTTGTTTATCACATTTGGTTATTCAAGATTAAACCTGCGTGAAATTGTTCAGGCAAATAGTTTATTCACTGAAAAATGAAGTGTTAGCTGACCTGAAACTATTAATGAATTTGACACAAATGTGCCAAATTGTTTCAGACCATTTTGGGAGGGCTAGATTTACATAAGGACTTAAAGGCCCTTCACAAAGTGAAGGGTGAGGGGAGGTTCAAATCCTTGCTCTGCAACAGGGATTTGAACCCATGTCTGGGTATTCTGAGGGTGTCTCTCTCTCTCTCACTCACACACTCACACAGCAAAATAGACCTAATATTCATCCGTGTGAGGTTAGATATCATGCTTAACTCATGGCTGCTTGTAAAGGATGCTAAATGGAAAATGCTATTGAAAAATAAAGCATTATTTTCTTTTATTAGAGGTAGGTGAAGTGACTCCTGGCACAGAGACACAGATATACATTTTGAGCAGTACACTCACTCATAATGTCTGAAATCATATTAAAGAATTTTTGGGGAGGTGGGGTGGTTGTTTTGGTGGGTAGAGAAGGAAACATACTGCTTTATATATTGTCTTTCTTGCTGGAGAGGTCTAAGCAGGAAGTGATTCTGCCTGTCAGGTCATTTCTTAGATCCCACAGATTGAACACATCTAAACCAACTGTTAGTTCTGATCTATTAATTTGTAATACTGCACATGGGCTCTTGCTATGGCTAATTCACCAGCTTATTTTATAGTTCAGTCAAGAGACCAAGTTTAAGGCAATCATTTGCATAAGGCAGTGTAGTGAATGCAAAACTATATTTTCGTGGGAAAGGAGTAGAGGGAAATGTCAAGACATGTACTATTACAGCCTACAGATAAGAACCCAAACACAGTGGGCATGCATACAGTCCTCTACAAATAGAGAAATAGATTCTAAGGTCAGAAGGGCCCACTGTGATCTCTAGTCTCACCTTCTCTATAACATAGCCCATGGGACTTCCCTGAATTAATTCCGGTTTGAACTAGAGCATATCTTTTAGGGAAAAAATCCAAATTTGATGTAAAAATTGCCAGTTATGGAGAGTGAACCACAAACAATGTTAAGTTGTTCTGATGATTACTCCCACTGTTAAAAAATTGCATCCTATTTCCATTTTGAATTTGTCTAGCTTCAGCTTCCAGCCACTGGATATTGTTATACCTTTCTCCTCCAGAGGGACCTCTAGTGGGTGAGGTAATACCTTTTATTGGACCAGTTTCTGTTGGTGAGAGAGATAAGCTTTCGAGCTACACGGAGCTCTCCTTCAGGTCTGGGAAAGAGCTGAAGATCCTATCGGAGAATTTTGACGATGGTGTTAAAAATGTTTGACGTACCGGATCACAATCCAGACTAATGAGTAGCTGTGTCCCCCCTGCCCTGTAATCTGGGGTGCCCTTTACAATGCCTTGCTGCTGTAGCCTCCAACCTGGACTGCTCACAAACAGCCTCTAGCATGTAAGTCATTCCCAGCTGTCAGTGTGCTGCAGCCAGGCAGCCACACTTTGGCTCTTACCAGCCTTGGTTATGATGCTGGGTGACTCTAACACACCCTCAGTCCCAGATTTTCCCCCAGAAATGTATGTCCTGTACTGACCAGCCTTCTCCTGGACAATACAAATATGTTAAGTCCATTATTCGCTGGAACATATCAAGGGAGACTATGCCAGGCTGGGGAAGATGCTTAAGGATATCGAGGCTCAGGTGATCTTCAGTGGGATTCTGCCTGTTCCTAGAGAAGGGCAACAAAGGTGTGACAAGATTATGACTATCAACAGATGGCTCAGGCAGTGGTGCTACAAGGAGGTCTTTGGGATGTATGGCCACTGGGAAACATTCATGGACAGAGGACAGTTCTCTCGGGATGGACTTCATCTGAGTAGGGAAGGAAATAGACTCCTTGGATGGAGGCTGGCACAACTGATTAAGAGAGTTTTAAACTAGGAATTCGGGGGATATGGTTGGGAGATGTCCAGGTAATCTCCACCCCAGTTTTTAACTTTGAGAGGGAAGAAAACAAAGTAAGAAAGGATACAGCCGTGGGTAGGAGAATGGACGTAAGGAGGAAGGGCAGTGTGGATACCAGTCTAATAGGTCATACTGGCAGTAGAATGTCCGTGCCTAATTGGGTAAAGAATGTGAGCGAGGCCAAACAGCAAAAATTAAGATGTTTATACACCAATGTGAGGAGCCTAGGTAACAAAATGGAGGAACTAGAGCTACTGGTGCAGGAAGTGAAACCAGATATTATAGGGATAACAGAAACATGGTGGAATAGTAGTCATGACTGGACTACAGGTATTGAAGGGTATGTACTGTTTAGGAAAGATAGAAATAAAGGTAAAGGTGATGCAGTAGCATTGTATATCAATGATGAGGTAGAATGTAAAGAAATAGGAAGTGATGGAATGGGTAAGACAGAGTCCGTCTGGGCAAAAATCACATTGGGGAAGAAAACTACTAGAGCCTCCCCTGTGATCGTGCTTGGGGTGTGCTATAGACCACTGGGATGTAATTTGGATATGGATAGAGCCCTCTTTAATGTTTTTAATGAAGTAAATACTAATGGAAACTGCATGATCATGGGAGACTTTAACTTCTCAGATATAGACTGGAGGACGAATGCTAGTAATAATAATAGGGCTCAGATTTTCCTGGATGCGATAGCTGTTGGATTCCTTCATCAAGTAGTTGCTGAACCAACAAGAGGGGATGCCATTTTAGATTTGGTTTTGGTGAGTAGTGAGGACCTCATAGAAGAAATGGTTGTAGGGGACAACCTTGGTTCAAGTGATCATGAGCTAATTCAGTTCAAACTGAACAGAAGGATAAACAAAAATAAATCTGTGACTCGGGTTTTTGATTTCAAAAGGGCTGACTTTCAAAAATTAAGGAAATTAGTTAGGGAAGTGGATTGGACGGAAGAACTTGTGGATCTAAAGGTGGAGGAGGCCTGGGATTACTTCAAGTCAAAGCCGCAGAAGCTATCGGAAGCCTGCATCCCAAGAAAGGGGAAAAAATTCATAGGCAGGAGTTGTAGACCAAGCTGGATGAGCAAGCATCTCAGAGAGGTGATTTAAGAAAAAGCAGAAAGCCTACAAGGAGTGGAAGATGAGAGGGATCAGCAAGGAAAGCTACCTTACTGAGGTCAGAACATGTAGGGATAAAGTGAGAAAGGCCAAAAGGCATGTGGAGTTGGACCTTGCAAAGGGAATTAAAACCAATAGTAAAAGGTTCTATAGCCATATAAATAAGAAGAAAACAAAGAAAGAAGAAATGGGACTGCTTAACACTGAGGATGGAGTGGAGGTTAAGGATAATCTAGGCATCGCCCAATATCTAAACCAGGGGTCAGCAACCTATGGCACATGTGCCAGTTTTTAATGGCACACTGCTGCCTGCCAGGTCCCAGCCGCCGGTCCCACTCAGCTCGCTGCCAAACCCAGGCCGGGACCCCAGCATGCAGCAGTGTGACATTAAAAATCCTGCCCACCCCGGCCCGCTCTTCTCTGCCCCTTCCCCCCCGACCCCCGCCGTAAGGGTGAAGAAGCTTGGTCCTGCAGGCTGCTGCTGCAGGGCAGGCAAGTTTCCCCCCTCCCCCGCCTCTTCCCCCACCGTGCTGCCCCTCCTCTTGGTTCCTGCCCCTCCTCTTCTCCCTGCTGCTGATCAGCTGATGGCCCTTGTGTGGGAGGGGGAGAAGAGGAGCTGCAGTGCGCTCTGCTCCAGGGAGAAGGCAGAGAAGAGGTGGGGACGGGGCCTTTGGGAACGGGGGTGGAATCAGGGCATATCCCCTCCAGCCCCCTGCCATGAGCCGCTCTGAGCAGGGCGCTGGAAGCACCGCCACGATCCCAGCCCACACCCCCAGCCCTCTGCCCTGACCCTTACATCCCCCCCACACACCCCAGCCCCCTGCCCTGACCCCTGCACCCTCACAACCCCAGCCCTGACTCCAGTATCTCCCCACATACCCAGCCCCCCCACACCCCATGCCCTGACTCCTGCACACCCCACATTCCCACCCCCACCCTGAGCACCAAACAGGAGCTTCTGCACTCTCTCACATTCCCACCTGCACCCCTCGCACCAAATGGGAGCTGCCCAGGTAAGCACTTCACACCCAAACCTCTTGCCCCACCCCTGAGCCCCCTCCCTCATTCTAGCTCCTGGCCAGACCCTGCACCCCAACCCCCAGCCTGCTCCTTCACCCCCAGCCCTGTGCTCAGTGCACTCCCACTCTCAGCTCAGTGCAGAGAGAGAGGAAGAGAATGGGCTAGAACCAGGGAGAAGGTAGGTACCCACTCTATGTGGGCAGGGCCGGGATCCCAGACCGGCAGCGGGCTGAGTGGGGCCGGGAGCCGGAACCCTGGCTGGCAGGAGTCGGCGGACTGAACCCCAGAGTGGCAGCGGGCTGAGCTGCTCAGCCCACTGCCAGTCAAGGGTCCCGGCCGCCGGCCCCACTCAGCCCGCTGCCGGTCCGGGGTTCTGGCTGCTGGCCCCTTGCCAGCCAGGGTCCCGGCCGCAGGCCCCGCTCAGCCTGCTGCCAGCCTAGGGGAACAGAACCCCAGGCTGGCAGCAGGCTGAGTGGGCCGGTGGCGTAAGATCAGCATTTTAATTTGATTTTAAATGAAGCTTCTTTAACATTTTGAAAACCTTGTTTACTTCACATACGACAATAGTTTAGTTATATAATCTATAGACTTATAGAGAGAGACCTTCTAAAAAAATGTTAAAATGTGTTACTGGCACGCGAAACCTTAAATTTAAGTGAATAAATGAAGACTCGGCACACCACTTCTGAAAGGTTGCTGACCCCTGGTCTAAACAAATACTTTGCTTCAGTCTTTAATGAGGCTAATGAGGATCTTAGGGATAATGGTAGCATAACAAATGGGAATGAGGATATGGAGGTAGATATTACCATATCTGAGGTAGAAGTGAAACTCGAACAGCTTAATGGGACTAAATCAGAGGGCCCAGATAATCTTCATCCAAGAATATTAAAGGAATTGGCACATGAAATTGCAAGCCCATTAGCAAGAATTTTTAATGAATATGTAAACTCAGGGTTTGTACCATATGATTGGAGAATTGCTAACATAGTTCCTATTTTTAAGAAAGGGAAAAAAAGTGATCCGGGTAACTACAGGCCTGTTAGTTTGACATCTGTAGTATGCAAGTCTTGGAAAAATTTTTGAAGGAGAAAGTAGTTAAGGACATTGAGGTCAATGGTAAATGGGACAAAATACAACATGGTTTTACAAAAGGTAGATCTTGTCAAACCAACCTGATCTCCTTCTTTGAGAAAGTAACAGATTTTTTAGACAAAGGAAACGCAGTGGATCTAATTTACCTTGATTTCAGTAAGGCGTTTGACACGATGCCACATGGGGAATTTTTAGCTAAATTGGAAAAGATGGGGATCAATAAGAAAATTGAAAGGTGGATAAGGAATTGGTTAAAGGAGAGACTACAGCGGGTCATACTGATAGGTGAACTGTCAGGCTGGAGAGAGGTTACCAGTGGAGTTCCTCAGGGATCAGTTTTGGGACCAATCTTATTTAATCTTTTTATTACTGACCTTGGCACAAAAAGTGGGAATGTGCTAATAAAGTTTGCAGATGATACAAAGCTGGGAGGTATTGCCAATTTAGAGAAGGACCGGGATATCATACAGGAGGATCTGGATGACCTTGTAAACTGGAGTAATAGTAATAGGATGAAATTTAATAGTGAGAAGTGCAAGGTCATGCATTTAGGGATTAATAACAAGAATTTTGGTTATAAGCTGGGGACGCATCAATTAGAAGTAACGGAGGAGGAGAAGGGCCTTGGAGTATTGGTTGACCACAGTATGACTATGAGCTGCCAATGTGATATGGCTGTGAAAAAAGCTAATGCAGTCTTGGGATGCATCAGGCCAAGTATTTCCAGTAGAAATAAGGAGGTGTTTGTACCGTTATACAAGGCACTGGTGAGACCTCACCTGGAATACTGTGTGCAGTTCTGGTTTCCCATGTTTAAGAAGGATGAATTCAAACTGGAACAGGTACAGAGAAGGACTACTTGGATGATCTGAGGAATGGAAAACCTGTCTTATGAAAGGATACTCAAGGAGCCCGGCTTGTTTAGCCTAACCAAAAGAAGGCTGAGGGGAGATATGATTGCTCTCTATAAATATATCAGAGAGATAAATAGCAGCGCGGGAGAGGAATTATATAAGCTCAGTATCAATGTGGCCACAAGAACAAATGGACATAAACTGGCCATTGGGAAGTTTAGACTTGAAATTAGACGAAGGTTTCTAACCATCAGAGGAGTGAAGTTCTGGAGCAGTCTTCCAAGGGAAGAAGTGGGGGGCAAAAGACTTATCTGGCTTCAAAATTAAACTCGATAAGTTTATAGAGGAGAAGACATGATGGGATAATGATGGCAATTAATTGATCTTTAACTATTCATGGTAAATAGGCCCAATGGCCTGTGATGGAATGTTAGATGGGGTGGGATCTGAGTTACTACTGAGAATTATTTCCTGGGTATCTGGCTGGTGAATCTTGCCCACATGCTCAGGGTTCAGCTGATCGCCATATTTGGGATCAGGAAGGAACTTTCCTCCAGGGCAGATTGGCAGAGGCTCTGGGGGTTTTTTGCCTTCCTCTGCAGCATGGGGCACGGGTCACTTGCTAGAGGATTCTCTGCCCCTTGAAGTCTTTAAACCATGATTTGAGGACTTCAGTAGCTCAGACATAGGTGAGAGGTTTATTGCAGGAGTGGGTGGGTGAGATTTGGTGGCCTGCATTGTGCAGGAGGTCAGACTGGATGATCATAATAGTCCATTCTGACCTTAATAGCTATGAATCTATGAATTATTCCTTTAAGGGAATAATATGCCATCTTATTATTTTAAATAGTTACCCAATTTAAACACACTGGATTAGATGAAACAAGTTTATTAACTACAGAGAGATTTTAAGTGAATACAAGTAATGAGGCTTAAGTCAGAAATGGTTAGAGAGAAATAAGATAAAGCGCTTGCTAATGTCTAACTAACAAACTATATTAGATGCTGTGTCCGTGGTCACTGGAGGGACCGCACTGTGATTGCTCAGTCAGGGAAAACTGCAAAGAATGGGGCAGATGATCCCCAAACTGGTGGCTTATTCTAACACTTAGATTCACCAAGCCAGCAACAAAACAGCTTCTACAATACCTTACTGGTTACCTAGAACGCAAAAATAGAGTTCTCGCAAAGCAATCCTGCCCTGGGCTCCCACCCAGACAGCCAAGTCACATATGGTGAGGATTACTGAAAATCTTATTTACTATATATAAAGTTCTACTGATCCCAAGAGATCGGACACATTACCCACCAGGTCGATGAATATTTCAGATCTCACCGAAATACACACTTACAGCCAATTCTTATTAACTAATCTAAGATTTATTAAAAAGAAAAGAGAGTCACGATGGTTAAAATGTCATTATACATACAGATAGGAATAAAGTTCTTAGGTCAGTTTCATAGCAGAGATGGTGAGCTGTGATTTGTAAAAAGTCCTTCCAGAATCAATTCCATTGGTTATAGTCCAATAGGCAGTCCATGTACAGAGTCTGTTTAAATGCTTCCATGAGAAATTGTAGGGTAATCCAGAATGGAGCTGGAGACCTCAGTTTTGTGACTTAAACTTCCCCTGACAAAGTTCAAGCAGATCTGAGATGAACAGGATCAGGTCCCAAAGTTCTTTTATAGATCTCTGGCAGGGTACGTTAGCCTCTTGACAGCAGATAACAGAGCAGACATTCCTTGGATGAAGAATAGCTAGTATACATTATTGTTTTGAAGTAAACCTCCTATTTCCTAGGCACACACCAGTAACTAAATGCATTCATTAGCATAAGGTAATTAACCATTCTAGTAGTTCATAGGTAGTTTACTACAAACTTCAAAGAGAAATAAAAACAATTCTATTATTACACCACATGTTTCATCTAATTGCTAATATTCCCTTTTGGTCTCTGAATCAATAGAACATAGTAATGAAATAGTACAGACAGAAACAGAAATTTAGCATCTACACATTATTTAGATCACATTATTAAACCCTTAACAGATATAAGTGAACAGACAAATACAACTGGTATTTACTTCTGATTCTCTGACATTTCAAAGGATTTAGTTTATTTACATGGCTTTGATAACTATCTACAAGAAATGACCCTGTTTATCATTTCAGTACTTCCTTAATATGTTCTTAATGTTTGATTTTGGTTAACTTAGCCTGCTGATTGTTTGACCCTTGTTGGCTCAGTGTCAGAGTCAAAACAAAGTTGTCTCACCATATGCTTTCTGCAGTCCTACTTTCTTTTTCCAAAATATTTCTTGTGGTATCTTAGCTCCCAGAAAGTCCACAAGAAAGTAAGTGACTCAGATGATGATTCTGCTCTGAAAAGTAACATTTATAATGTTACTGTCATAAAACTCCTTGTTAATTTTCCAGTTATTTCCAGACCAATTTTATGTAGTTTTATCATAAAGTGGGGGAGGAGGGGAGAGGAGTTTTTCTGCTTGTAATCATTGCAAATAACCAGGGATATGAAAGTCAGGCTGGCTTCTTCTGGTTGTGTCTCTTCAACAGGAGCAAAGACTTTGCAGATGAAACTTAGTAAACAATTATTTTGATGATCCATGAACCGGAATAAAATCTAACTCATTCTTTGCTCAACTGTAAAGTAAAGTAGTAAAAATATTACTTTGTCAGTGAAATAAGTGTCATAACACTAAATACACAAAGGGCCCAAACCTGGAACTCTTAGTAATATTGAAGTCAATCAGACTATTTTCATAAACAAAATGAATAGCATTAGCAAAGGTCACCTTCTGTAAGCAGACACCTTGAGGAAGATGTTGCAATTTCTGACCATAATAGCAGTTTAAAGTTAGTGATAGTCAGACCTAACAAGGCTCAGTTTGTATAAACATGCAAACTTTGGTACCTTAGCCAAAACTATGGAGGGAAAACCCATCACTTTAGTAAGTTTCCCTGAGACACACCTTTCCCCATAGTCTGGGATCCTTCCCTCCTCCTCATAATTTCCACTCTTTCCCCCTCTAGTATGTATTGTGGAGTGTGTGTTTGGTGTCACAGCCTCATCATGGCAACAAGGGATCTACATTTTGTTTGGGCTTCGCCTTGGAAAAGCCATTCTGGGTTGGAATCTGGGTTGGTTGGTGGGTGTTATAAAGGGTGAGAGGTTAGGGTCTTATCTACATACACATTTGTACAAGTTTAATTAAAACAGTTCAGCTGAACTGATGCAACCCGTGTCAACACACTTATTTTGGTTTGAGTGGCTTATTTTGATTTAGGTTAAACCTGTCCCTAATCAATTTAAGGTAAACCAAATTAAGCCCTGTTGAAACTGAAATAAGGGTCCATGCAGTTTGACCCTCTTTGTCTAATTTGGTTTAAATTTACTCCTTTAGTTAAACTGGTGCCACAGTTTATGTGGACGAGGCCAAAGTGCCAAACAGTTGGACCAGAGGTTGGATGATCTAATTATCTCTCTTTGTTAAGACGAGACTGAGTGGCCGTGCCAGGTTTTTGAGATATTAATTGAAGATATGTCTAAATATCTCAGAGTGCTTTAACAAGTGCACAAAACTAGTTTTAGGTACCCAGTCTCTGAAAATCTTCTGCTCTCCATTCAGGTCATGTCATATCTTGCTCTGAATACATAACCAATGAAGTAATTTGTTTTCCTCCTGAGCTGTGGGGAAGTAAAATATCTTTCCAGTTTCACAGCTCCTATCTTCTTTTGGTTCCACTCACTACTTATTTCTAGACTGTGGAGAAAGATGCTAGCTGGGTAGCTGTAACAGTAAGTAGCACTCATGCTATACATTTTCAGAGTGTTGCAGCACGTTAGTTGTCGTTCCCTCCCCCCCTTCCTTCACCCCACTGACCAAAAACAAATCAAACCAAGGGAGGAAGTAAGTTTACAGCTAGGGACCCTGAAGAGTGGACGTTAAGTGAATTGTCCAAGGCCATTATTGGGAGTCTGTCAGAGCTAAGATTAGACCTAAGGAGATCCCAGCAGGCAGATGTATGCTTAGATCACCAGGCGGCGCTGCTGAGCTATCATTTCAGCACTGAATTAGGTAACCCTGAAGTGGCACTTAGCAGCTCAAGGAAAACTCTGCAAAAGCATTGTTCAGAAATGCATTTTGTTTATGTAATGCATCCAGTATCTTCAGTTAATCAAATCACTTGCTCTCCTTTACAAAAGGACAATAGTCTTGAAAACACAATCGTTTGTTTCTGTTCCTGCTGCTAATTTTTCACATGCACTCAGTCATAATCCTTTGCTTGTGACATCACTGTTTTTCCATATCAACTAGTGATGCCGTGCTAGATTGTTCTGGGGTTGGGGGAGGGAGAAGAACCTGTGGGAGCAGATAAACTCTCAGGAAACAAAGATCCTGATTTCAAGCATAAATGCTCTTTGTGATGAAGAACAAAGGGAGTGTGAGACAGAACATTTAAGCAGAACTGTTTTTTTGAGTAGCTTTTTGTTTTCCATGAAGCATCTGCAGTTCCTCTAAAAGGATGTTGTTGCATAGATCCTCCAGAGGTTTGATTCTGCTGGGAAATTTTCACACAGTACTTTGGAATGGGTTTAAAATTCTACACAAATCATGTTTCTACACATCCCTATTGCCTTCTGTCCATACCTGCTGTTATGCTCTGAATTGAGCTGGTTAGGACAGAGACATACGGGGGAAAAAAATCTTTTTACTGTGTATAACTTGCCTATCTTGAAAAGGAATGTTCATAAAAGTGCAGTCTGAGAAAAAGTAGTTTTAAAGATGCTCAAACAAGAGGGGTTCAAACAGATTAGTCACCACCAGAAAGAATACAAAAATTCCTGCTGCAGCTGCTTGAAAAGTTTCAAACAAACACATTTTGTTCAAAAATAATGTTAATTTGAAAATGAGAATATTCATGAAAAACTTGAATATTTTTGAATTTTCTTGTGATGTTTGTGTATGTTTTTCTTTTCCCCCTCTTCTTCTTTTGTAACTTTTTACCTTAAGAAAGTAAACCATTATCAAAATGGTTATCAATGTTATTTTGGATAAATACAAAATGTAGAGAGCTGATTCAATGTTTTAATAAAGCTTTCAATATAAGTTTTTTGGGGAAAAAAGTTTAAAGCCTGTCAGATTTGAAAAAAATTGAAAATTTTTCACGAATCTTTTGTGACCAGCTCTAGTTATAACTGCAGTGGCCATTCTCACTGATCTCCAGATCTGTATCTGTATTCATTTCCACTAATTCCTTTCCCGCTGAAAAGCCGGGCAAAGATCCTCCAAGATAAGGCACTAGTAAGTCATTTCACCTTGCTGGCAGGAAAGTCTGTGGTTTCTTTCAATCCTGGGCTTAGATTAGTCAGATGTCTGACTGCCAGTTATATTATAGGCTGGTTTAATCACAGCCCAACACAGTCATCTTTCACTGCTTTACTCTTGTGGCTGAGGTGGGGCAAGAAGTTGTTTGTTCACTGCTCGTTCACTATGGAGTGGGCAACATGAGTATGTTGGTACAAGGGAAGGTGTTTCTAATGTTCTTGAGTTTCCTCGTGTGGGGCATCCGTATGCATGCTCAAGTTCCAAAAGCAGCAATTAGCACTTTAAAAAAAAATGTAATAATCATAGGAGTTGGTGTCTCATCAGCTGACCAGGAAGCCAGGTCGGAGGGTGCTGGGAAAGACTTGAGGCAGAAGCTCTACAGTGAAGAAAAGGGAGTCTGAGTATATTAACAGGTTTCAGAGTAGCAGCCGCGTCAGTCTGTATCCGCAAAAAGAAAAGGAGTACTTGTGGCACCTTAGAGACTAACCAATTTATTTGAGCATAAGCTTTCGTGAGCATAAGCATAAGCTGTAGCTCACAAAAGCTTATGCTCAAATAAATTGGTTAGTCTCTAAGATGCCACAAGTACTCCTTTTCTTTTTGAGTATATTAAGGGATAATACTGGTTTTAGTATTTAAAATTCCTTTTTCAGTATTAAAAGAAAAAAAACTTTCTGTGATTTTTCCCCACTCTCACATGACCACTTCATTTTATTCCTTTTCTTTTGCTCCTGCTAGTCTCTATTTTTCTCTTACCTTTATGTATCTTTCTCTAATTTTCTTTTCAGCTTCCCTCCACCTGTCCTGCATTCTCCAAACTATTTCAACCACTGTCTTTCCACCCTTCTGCCCCCAATCAATTTGATCTATTTCCTAACATCTACTAATAACTGACTTATAGGAATTTGTTCAAGCTTTCTGGATTAGGGGATGAGGAACAGCACTGGGCAAAGAAAGTAAGCCCAGATAATTTCAGCCTTGAATGGGAATTCTTTTTTCAGAAAGCTACTACACTCTGAAAACTCTTTTGCAACATTAACTATGGCATCTACCTGCTGTAATTACTTACCAAAAACTCAAGTTCATCCTGTTCCATTGGTGGCTCATGAGAATTTATAGATTTTTTTCCCCCCCTTATTATATACTTTGTCCTAAATAGCTTTCATTGTGTCTTGCATCTAAAGGGGATTTAAGCTTGCTCAATAAAGATTGATTTCTTTCTTTCTCTCTTTCCTTCTGTGTGAGTTAGACTGTTATTTAAAATTATATGGATAAGGCTGCTGAATGCAATTATTTTGATCAAAATACAATACTGAAAATGTCTACAGGACTAGTCCATCAAAAGAGAAATCTCTTAAGAGGAAGCTTTAAATCTGTACTTTTGTATAGAAAATGCTTGCTTGGTTTGTTTTCTATACGCATAAATGAATCCATAGAATCAACAGGTTTTAATTTTTTTAACTGAATTCGAAGTCACCTACGACTGTCAGTGGAGCTGCATAAAATATTGATAACAACACTTTAGTTGCTTTTCTATATTTAAGTTTACAATAAAATTACAAAATTAGCACAGCTTTATGAAGTTTTGCAATTTTTATGGAATTCCAAATGAATTTTTTTGTCAGCTAGACTACAATAGGTTTTTTAAGAAAATTTTTTGCACTCTTCTCATTTGGGCTGTTCAGTTGGTCACATGATTTTATTCTTGTTCGTTGAGTGGCTGAGCCATATGTTGTCAGCTGGGTTAACAGAGGCCAACTAAATTCACTTTGTGGTGATTGTGATCAAATTTTGTGTACTCCTTGGAGCAAGCCAGGAAAACATTGGCAACAGCAGAGAACATCTCTGCATTACAATTTATATCAGGAAAAGCCTCTTTTTTTTCCTTGTGAGCTTTCCCACTCTCTCACAAAGAGTAACCAGTAATTAATCTGAGTAGTGGCTCTGCCTGTCAGTCCTCCACTGTTCTAACCATGCAAGACATGAGATAGAAGAGATGAGTCCATGTACCAAAAACAGTGGATGAAGAGGGCGCATAGCCAAAGACCGTACCAAAAAGGAAGTAAATGGATTCCTTGAGGACAGATGAGTGTTACCCATGAGATCATCCGTAGATCTGGGCACCTTGAGTAAGCATTCATTCTACATACTCTGGTAATGTCAAGGCTATTGTGCCATGAGCTTTTATACATGGTTTGGCCGCGTTAACTCTGAGGTTCATATTTTTATTCTGTTCCCCTTGAAGGTAGAATACAGATCAGAAGACGCAGTAACGGTCTTCTCAGCATGATCCTCTTGCATGTTTCCAAGCAGAAAAATCTGTCTGGAAGTTACTGCTGGCTGAACCGGGAGTAGCTGCTGCTTCTCCATAGCTGTAACGATTCTGCACTTAGTTTGCTTTTTAGGAGAGCTGGTTGAATGTTTCCTAACAAAATGTTTTTTGATGGAAATAGGTTGTTGACTAAATGGAAAGAGGTGTGTGTGTGTGTGTGTGTGTGTGTGTGTGTGTGTAATTATTTTTCAGCTAGCCCTACTGACTACTTCATGACACTCCTCCCTACTTTTGAACTACACTTTTGGTTGTATTCATTCTTCTCACCTGTATATTTGAACAATGATTAATTACAGTGAATTTATTACCTGGAAATGGACAAGGCCTGGGAATGGGACTATTATGCAGGTTTTTACTCTCAACGATTAAATAGAATATTGTTTATAGGTTTGTATTTCTCCTCACAAACATTTCCAAAAACTGTTCTGTTGTACATGATTGGTGTTGGAGTCTCAGACTAGAAAAGAAACTTGTAGGAGCCAGCCTTTTACATTTAACCGAGTAATTACCCTGCAATGGGTTATGACCACAGATCTATTTCTCTCATGCAATTTATTTGAGAACAGGCTTTCTTCTGAATTATATGGCACCAGCTGCTCTCTCATCATAATGTGTATTTCTTGCACTGTGATTTAAAGCCCCTTTGGATTTAAATATCATTGGTTTCTGGTCTGAAATCACCTTACAGCTGTTAGTTGCATTTCTAATCGAGTATTGACACTTTTTCTGGCATTTCATAATTGATCTCTCACTGTGAATAAGTATTACACATGGCATAGGTGTGTATAATGTATTTGTGCACATGCAAATATATGTACATACAGGTGTGAAGACCTAGAACAGTGGTTTTCAACCTCTTCATTTGCAGATGCCTAAAAAATTTCAAACGGAGGTGCAAACCCCTTTCGAAATCTTAGACATAGAGTGCGGCCTGTCAGTTGAAAACCACTGTTCTATGGTAACAACAACATTTTGTGGACCCTTTAGATATGGTCTGCAGATCACAGGTTGAAAACCACTGACCTAGAAGAACAGTGAGATTCCTCAGATATGTTTTTGCACATCGAACTGTCAGAAAATATTGTTGCTACAGAATTCAGAAAATGTGATAGGATTCAGAATTAGCTTCTGGTAATGGACAGAAATAGTTGGAATATCTGTAACAGAGCACTCAGGCAGTCAAATTCTTTGCCTTTCAGAAGAAGGTGTTTAGATCTTCTTTTTTCTGCTTTCTGTTACAAACCTTTGGACAATTTAGCATGTTATATACAAATTGGCTTAAGTAACAATAGAAACTGGTATGAATCTTTGTCCAAAGCTTGAGCTGAACTTTGGAATGATTTAATATTAAGATGATCACGTTTCATATTTTCTCACCTGCATAGCACTTTCTGATTCTATTATTTGTTATGATGTCCCAGTCAAAGATCAGTGCTTGTTGTGCTAGCCAGTATTCCACGTGCCAGTAGACAAAACAAGCAAATACGGGGTGGGAGGGTTGTTGGGAGGATGAAGTTATTACCTCTAGCACATAAAATTAATAGAGTTTCAGAAAAGATGTCTCAGCTCACCAGTTGCCTAGCCTCTGCCAGATGGTAGTGATCGGTAGGCATCATGGCAGAAGTTGATTTTTAGGAGAGACTTAAAAGAGGATAAGACCACGGCTTTATGATTTTTTTTTTTTTTTTTTGGCAAGGGAGCTTTTCCCATGCTTGTGGTTAAAAACATAGGGTTTTTTAATCTTTCCTTTTAAGAGTCTACTATAATAGTGTTCTGTATTCCTAGCTTGACCTGAAGTGGGAAACACAAGAGTTTGTGCAAATTTGTTCTAATTTGATTTCCCATCCAGTTTTGAAGAATCAAGTTTCAACCCCGGAATGGCTGTATCCAATACTGCAACACAGAAACACAGGTGGATGTAGATCTTTAATGTTCAAAATATACACTTCACTTTAACCTTAAGCTCAGGTTATACACAGATGGCATTGCTCTGATTGTTAGAATCAGAAATCTAGAATTCAAATGCTAGTATTATACTGACTTCTACTTGCTGGTTGTCTGTGTTTTTCTTTTTTTTATGCGACAGATCAGCTAATTGAAAGAAATAGCCTGGGACATTGTAGTGCTAAAACATAGCTTGTACTTTTATGTTCTATGGTATTTAATATTCATAACAGAGAACCTATGATGAGAGATTAATCTCATGGCATCCCTCTCAACTATGTACAAAAACACATTTCGGAAAGATCAAATAAATATTTTAAATGTTGTTTCCCTTTGTGTGTGTCAATTCATGGCCAGGCAATACAATGACTTTGTGTGCAGTTGAAAAATATGTGGAAGTGGAGAATAAAATATCTGCTAATGCCAAATTATTAGCTAATAATTTGTCTCATTCTTTTTTTCTCAGTGGATCATGAACAATTAATAAAACTCTGCAGTTGAATGTAATGGCTATTTTGCACACCAGCACTATATAACACTAGATAACAATTCAGGTTAGGAGGCAAAGCATATTTTATCTAGTTGGGTACAATGTTGTGGGAGGACACGTGGACTAATGCCATTGCTTTTGCAATATGTGCCTTGAAATCTTTTCATGCTTTGGCATTATATGCAATTTGATGATGATCTTTGGGTTTTTGTAAACCAATTTACACCTTGAAGCTTTTTGCTTTGATTTAGGGGAGGAGTCTGTGACTTCCCTGATTTTATTCTCATTTCCCCCAAGGAATATTTTCTTCTCTTGAAACTCTTCCCTGGGGGATTTGATAACAGCCTTCAACTACCTGAAGGGGGGTTCCAAAGAGAATGGAGCTCGGCTGTTCTCAGTAGTGGCAGATGACAGAACAAGAGCAATGGAGGAGGTCTAGGTTGGATATTAGGAAACACTATTTCACTAGGATGGTGGTGAAATACTGGAATGGGTTACCTAGGGAGGTGGTGGAATCTCCATCCTTAGAGGTTTTTAACGCCCAGCTTGACAAAGCCCTAGCTGGGAGGATTTAGTTGTTGTTGGCCCTGCTTTGAGCAGGGGGTTGGACTAGATAAGATTTCTTCCAACCCTAATCTTCTATGATTCTATGAATCAGGCAAAACTCTGAAGAAATCAGTAGGATTTTTGACTGCCTAAGGACTACTGCAGAACTGGGTCCTTAGTCTAAATTTCAGTTGCTCCCTCTATTCACTGTTGGGGGAGGGGAAGAGGAGGAGGAGGGTAGAAAAGAAAAGGTGGTATGTGGACCTGGAGACTTCACAGATTTTTTTTTGAACTGCATTGATACACCAGATGTCTTTTCTGGACCTGAGATCAGAGACTTAGCATGGGACTTGTTATGAACTAAAAAGAATCTATATCTGTGACAGTGTAGCTTAGAAAAAATAAGACGTTGATAAACCCCAGGAGTCCCATCCTATCACCATCTGTGAAAGCTGTTGCCTAGTTTGATATATGAGAAGGAAGGAATCTCAAATGACAACCAGAGATGAAGATGAATTATTTTTTTCCAAATATAGTTTTCTTTTGTGTTTCTTTAGGTTGAGGGGCTTTGCTCCCAAATCATTGTAATGTGCCTTGAAACTGTGAGTTAATGAAAACTTACTTTAATTAAACTGTGAAAAGATGACATACTTTTATTTTCAATTTAGCAATCCCTCTTTTTTTTTCTTTTTTCTTTTCTTTTTTTTTTGTTCGTAAAATTACTTAATTTCCCCTCATCCCCCTGCAAAAAAATAAGTTATAAACATGTTAGGAGTGAATTAAATTCTTTGTACAATCACAGCGTACCATCTTAGTTAAAACGTGATATGTTTGCTTTGGGAATCTTAAAGGGAAAGCTCACTGATTTTCACATCATACTATTTTCAAATAAAGTTTGACAAAAGGAAAGAGATAAAAGCTTCAATTTCTGAAACTTTCTTCCGTTTCGTCTCATGAAATAACCATTCAATTCCAAACAGCTTGTTTCTGTTTTGAACAATTTCAGTCACTTGAAGTAATTTTAAGACTGTAATCTTAATTTAAAAAAAAATTAGATTGTTAGAATTTAAATAAATATTATCCTGTACACTAGATATCTTATTTTCTGAAAACCCGGATCCTTCTTAGTGTAGTATTTTTGCCTTTAGATTCCTCAAACTAGGCATGAGCAATTTGACCTTGACTGTCATCAGCATGTGACAAGAATATAAAGCAGGAGATTTCTCTGGAGCAAACACTTTAAAGAACCTGCCTCGCATATAATATTTTCTAGCTGCACACATCATTATTAAAATAAAAAAATTAAAATCTTTATCTGACAAGGTTCTCTCCATTTTGTTCATGGATTTCACAGCTTTGATGTTATTCTTCTCTTATTGTGACAGAATTGTATCCAAATATGACATAGAAAATTACAGTACTTATAGAGGTTTTTCTTGAAGATGTATGCAAATTTCTGCATTTGCTGCATTAAAAGCATTCTCTCAGCTGAATAAAAAAATTCATATCCACAAACAGCATTCTCAAACTGTTGCAGAGCAAGTCTGGGAATTGCAAATCTTTCATTGTATTGAATTCTCTAAATAATAGTTTATATACAGTGTATTATACATTTTGATCCTACGAGCCAAATTCTGAGCTCAGCTACACCAATATATCATTGGAGTTGCTCTGTGGAATTACTGTGGATTTGCTATAGTTTAATTTAAAGCAGAGTCTGATCCATTGGATTAAATTTGAAGAAGAAAAAAAAACGGATTCATAAAAAAACTAGAAAAGAAATTCAGCAATAAATACAAACAGAGGTAAAGAATAAGAGAATGAAGAAGTAGTACAGAAATTGGAGGAAATGGTGGGAGCATGGTGCGTGAAGAGTGCTAACAATAGAAATTACAAATAAAGAAATAGAAAATCAGTACACCAACACAGACAGAAAAATGGACATGTGATGTCATACCGAAAAGACAAAATACAATACTGTGTGTGGAGATGGGGAATAGGTGGAGGTTGTTAGAACAGAACACATGAATAAATTACTGATACATTATAGAAGTTAGAAGAATTTTTATAAAGGGGATGTTATAGCACAAGTTTAATTGGATTTTGAATTTAATCACATAATTTAAAAATCTATAGCTGCAGACATGATTTTTAAATTACAATGACAAGTGAGCCTTTTGTAAACTGTAAAATTCTACCAGCATATAGTGTGTGTTTAAAAGTGTTTGAACAGATAGGGTTATAATGAACTGGCAAAAAAGCAAGATGTGTGCACATGGGCAGGCTTTCAATCCCTCCAGGTGACAACTTCCTTGAACAACCTAAGGAAGGAAACAACATAAAGATAAAGAAAATTACAATGGCCTGGTCGTATTGCAGGGTGACGCGAGAATAGATGGACTATGCTGATGATAGTATGGAGACCATGAGATAGCAAGTACAACAGGGTCTGCCTCCCAAGTACATATTGTGATCATCTTGCTAGACCAACTGGCCCATATTTTGGCCAGGACCTGACTGCTTGGTGTTCTGCATTGAATGGACTGAGGCTGTGATCGGGGGTGAAAGTCACTTAAAGGATTTACCGGTATGCCGGAGTCCTGAGCAGGGGGCCGGGGCCTCAACCAGAAGAGACAGGGCCTTTAAATCCCCGGGCCCTTTACATCGAGATTTAAAGGCGGCTGCTGTAGTGGCGGCTGGGAGCCCTGGGCCCTTTAAATCACTGCTGGAGCCCCATGGTAGTGGTAGCTGTAACGGCAGCCAGGAGCCCCGGGGCTCAGGCAGTGATTAAAAGGGACCGGGGCTCCGCTGCGGTAGCAGCGGCCAGGAGCCCCGGCCCCTTGAAATCACCGTCGGAGCCCCGGGCCACCACTACTATTCTGGGGCTCCGGCGATGATTTAAAAGGACAGGGCTCTGGGAGCCCTGGGCCCTTTAAATTGCTGGCCTGGGGAAGCTGCCCCCTGCCAGTATGGTCGGCTGTGTCCCAGCTCTTGCCGATATGCCGTACTGTACCAGACCAGCTTACTTTCACCTCTGGCTGTGCTGATGATCACTTTGTTCCAATATTCGTCTTCAACTTCTGTGTGAAAACTTCTCTACAATAGCCTGGGACCAACACGGCTACAACAACACTGCATAGAACCAGAAGGTGTTTCCTGGGAGAAGACTGATGGATGGAGAGCAGGAAGAGGGGTTTCTAGCTGATCTATACAAGCTGGGGCTGAAGGCAGGAGGGCAGTGGAGGGGCTCACTGCTGATGTGTCCATTGTTGAGAGCTGGACATAGGGGAACAGTGTGAGGGCCGGGGGGAGTGAGGGATGCTCTCTTGGTGAGGATGATCTCCAAGCAGAGAGGTGGTGGGGTTTCCCACTTGGAAGAGAGGGATGAACTGTAACTGGATGGGCTGAGGGGGCTGTCCTGGCAGAGGAAGAAAAGATGACCTGGCGGGGAGGAGAGCTAGGTGTAGTGGAAGACAATGGAGCATGGTGAGGATGTACTTCCAGCAGAGAGGCTGGGGCGGGGGGGGAGAGAGAGGAGAATAAGGTTTTAAGGAAGGACAACACGCACAGAGGATGATATGGACTATGTTTTAGGACTTTTGTCACAGACTACTTGCATTATGTTTTGTAATTAATACCTTTCCTGGGGGCCCATTTTTCTGTAAAGGGAGCCTGGCATAGAGTCTTTGGATTACCTGACAGGGGAAACTGAGGTGGGCACACCAACTGTGCTATGGCCTGGCACAGGAGGGGACTCCAGGAGTGGCTGGTCTATCACAACACCCAATAAATATATTTAAATTTCCTAAAACTAATTTTTCTTACAAAATGCAATTTTGTGTCTCTAAATATAAAATGTGCTTAAAAAGCAAATATTAAGGTTGAAATATATGCATACAATGAAAGCAAATAACTTCCCCATCTCTTTCCTGCCTCTCATTCCACCAACCTCTTCCTGCCACTTTTAACTCTGGCTTTGCATATTTCCTTCACACTCTACCTGTGAAGTTTTAGCACTGACAAAGGTGCTATGCACTTATCCCTGCATGTGTGGTAATTGTATAATAAGCAGTAGATGGGCCTGCATCCGATGAAGTGAGCTGTAGATCATGAAAGCTTATGCTCAAATAAATTTGTTAGCCTCTAAGGTGCCACAAGTACTCCTTTTCTTTTTGCGGATACAGACTAACACGGCTGCTACTCTGAAACTTCCACTGAAGGCAACTAGGTGTATTGCCTTTGACTTCAAGGGGAGCATGATCAGGCCCCCAAATCTACCCCAAACTAGCCTGTGACAACTTCCTGTCTTTGCCCAGTTAAGCAGAATAGGATGGCCATTCTGCAACAGGAAGATTTGTGACTCTCCCAAACTTTTTAATATAACTAATATAACTTTTCAAACTGTTACAATAATTTTAATCCAAATCTTATATGAACGGAAAGCATCCTTTTATAATGGTCTCTTAACTTTCTCCAATGGTGTGGTGGTGTTATGACCTTTCAAAGAATTCTTAAAAGCAGGAAACCTGCTGTAAAATGTAGGCTGAGATCAGTTTCCTGAAGAGTTGTCACAGCTAGCATATTCTTATCAAGTGTATTTAAGTGTGAGGCCAAATGCATAAAAATGGCCAGTATTCCCTTCCTATATCCCACTGCGTCTAGGTGAATTATATTTCCAATCAAAATGTGAGATACACAGCACAATAACATGAGCGGTTAAGACCAGGGCTGTAGGTGCTAGCTGATAGCTAGGTCTATGCTTTAATACTTCTATGAATATTTTCTCTAAAAAGCTGATAATACTGAGAACTTTTCTTTTGAAAATAACATTTTTGTTTTTTCATTTATTTTTAATATTTGGTGTGTGCATATGTGCGTTCATGTGTGCATAGACTTATTTAGATACAGATATATAAATCATGGCACCACTGAAATCAATGGTAGAAATCCCATTGACTCCAGTGATGCCAGGAACTCACCCTTAGATCTCTGCATTCCTATAAAGCAATAAGTGATCGTATTTCCCCATAGAAAAGGGAAATTGCCAAAAAGAATTCAATGCTTCCTTGAGGCCCCTGAGGCCTTTAAATATCTCACTGGAAAATCTGGAGGAGTTAGTGTATTGAAAAGTTATTTTAGACAATTTTCAGAGGTATTTAAACTTTTAGTAAATGTTTCTCTAACTCGGAGTTCTGTACTTTTGGCTCCCACGGTAAGCCAGAACCCTGACTTTGTAGGTGGATGAATATGGAAAACATTGTAGAACACTTTTCTTTCAATTATATGGCACAGGGAAATACTATTTAGATGGCACTATTATAAGGTGAGTGCATAACTGGTTGGAAAACCATTCCCAGAGAGTATTTATCAGTGTTTCACAGTCAAACTGAGAGGGCATATCAAGTGGTGTCCTATAGGGATCAGTTCTGGGTCTGGTTCTGTTCAATATCTTCATCATGATTTGGATAATGGCATAGAGAGTACACTTATAAAGAGATACCAAGCTGGGAGGGGTTGCAAGTGCTTTGAGGATAGGATTAAAATTCAATATGATCTGGACAAACTGGAGAAATTGGATAAAATTCAATAAGGATGAATGCAAAGACTCCACTTAGGAAGAAACAACCAGTTGCACACACATAAAATGGGAAATGACTTCCAAGGAGGAGTACTGGGGAAAGGTATCTGGGGGGTCATAGTAGATCACAAGCTAAATATGAATCAACAATGTAACATAGTTGCAAAAAGAAAAAGAAAGAAAACATCATTCTGGGACATATTAGCAAGAGTGTTGTAAGCAAGACACAAGAGGTAATTCTTTCACTCTACTCCATGCTGAATAGGTCTTAGGAGTATTGTATCTAGTTCTGGGTGCCACATTTCAGGAAATGTGGACAAATTGGAGAAGGTCCCGAGAAAAGTAACAAAAATGATTAAAGGTCTAGAAAACATGACCTGGGAGGGAAGATGGAAAAAATTGAGTTTGCTGAGTCTGGAGAAGAGAAGAGAAGACTGGGGGTGGGACATAACAGTTTTCAAGTACATAAAAGGTTGTTACAAGGAGAAGTGAGAAAAAATGTTTTTCTTAACCTCTGCGGCTAGGAAAAGAAGCAATAGGCTTAAATTGCAGCAAGGGTAGTTTGTTGGACATTAGGAAAAACTTTCTAACTGTCAGGGTGGTTAAGCACTGGAATAAATTGCCCAGGGAGGTTGTGGAATGTCCATCATTAGAGATTTTTAAGAGCCGGTTAGACAAACACCTGTCAGGGAAGGTCTTGATAATACTTAGTCCTGGCATGAGTGCAGGAGAATGGATTAGAAGACCTCTCTAGTCCCTTCCAGTCCTATGATTCTATGATGGACAAAATCCATGATCATTTGGTGTTCCATAAAGATATATTAACATTTGTTTGGCACAGGCAGCGTGCTGTTACTCACTCTTGGTTTTGCCACTTGCAAGCAATGAGGAATTCCTAAACTATTGCCAATTAAACCTCTGTACCTCGCCATTATTTTTGTATGTTTGCTTGTGTGTTTGATATTAGAACACTTTTGGCTCGAGCCCCCTGTTACTATCTGAGTCAATGGAGTTAGGTCTGGCTACAAGCTATTGGAGCGTACAGACTGATAAGCCTGAGTTTTGTGCTGAGCCCATTCAAGTGTCAGTCTAAGCTTCCTGTTATTGGGTTTTGTCTACAGCAGTAAGTGGTAATTTGTTGCTGATCCCTACTTGCATTTCTCTCTTTCTTAAGTTGTAATTTGTTTTCACTGAGAAAATATAGAGGTGCAAAGAAAATATTTATAGTTTATTTTTAACAATATGCTGCATACTCTAGTAGAAGAGATAATACTACAGGATGTTATAAATTCCTTGATCAGTCAGTCCTTTTCCATAAAAGGAGGTAAAGGGACAGTGGAGTTACACCAAGAATGAATTTGGCCCTGTGTGTCCAAGTATTTATTAATGTGACTTGTTTTATGGGTAGATCTTCTCAATTTTCAGTTCACAATCTGTCCATAGTGACTTATTCTTTGCTACTCATTCATACGAATTTGTGCAATTCAGTCCTAAAAACCCTATTGTGTGCGTGAACATAGAAGGGATGAGCAGAATATGAAAATATAGACCTAAACACATTTGTGTTTTGGAACCATCCTTTCCTTCACAACTCAGTTGCAGATGACTAGGCCACACAGATTATTGCTTTTTTTATATTTTATTAGTGTAGGCTAATAGATTCATTGCAGCTCCTTTGCTCTTTTGTTCATTTTTTCTTTTTTCTGTACGCTGTCCTGATAGGTTTGTAAAGTCAAATGTCCCTAAACAGCATCTACAGCTGAGATTAAAAAAAAGCTAACATTGAAGCCTGTCAAACCGGTTTTGGTCACTGAATGACTCATGTCTGCCATGGTGAGAAAGTGAATCATATTTGTCTCCCTTCATCATTTATTGCAGAGGGACAGTACTTTGCCTGTCTTTGAGATTAAAATCTGGAAACACCTTTTCAGAACCATGTCTGGTCTCTAATGATAGGTGATAGATACAGAATAACTTAACAGATCACTAATGCCTTAAGATGCTACGTGTGTTCACTTTGTACCTTTTCAAAATTAATTGGAAGGGTTTTTGTCCAGCTCATTGACCTGAACTGGTCAAAAGTAGATATGGGGCACAACTAGACCACTCTGAACTTTCAATCTCACCCAAACGCTGACGATGTTGATTGGTGGTGGGGAGTTGAATATAAGGGACCTGGTTTTAGTTTGGCAAAACAAACCGACCAAGAGCTTTCTAAAGGATAAATGTACATTTTTGCTTATCATTGTTTAAAACAGAGGGTGGCCAAAACTGGACCCAAACTTTGATGGGTAATTGGATAAATAGGGCTCAGATCCAATAACAGCTAATTTCAGGCTTTGGCTTGGTAACAAAAATATTGCTACCATCTTCCCACCCCCCAAACACATTGCGTGCATGTGTGTAAGTAAAACAATATATAATTAGTATATTTAAGTTTCTAAGAATTAGATTGGCATCTCTGGATACTGAAATCATCTTAAGTTTTAACCAAGTGCAATAGTTCTGGTACCTGATGTGAACAACTCCAACCATTATATATGGGAATGCCGATCACCTTGATGGCCTGACTAATTCCTGTTTGGTTTCTGAAAGAGATGAAACTTATGTCAAATTGTTTTTTTTAAAGTGAGAATATGGGGCCATTGGCAAAATACAGCAACAATTGAGCAGACAACTGTGCAGCTGCATTTCAGTCTATATCAATGCAGTACAGAACTGATGGAAATATTAATTTAACTAACATTAAGTTTTTCAGAAAACTTGCAGGGTGATCCTAATGAATGACTCAGCAACCAGTGTCCATCTGCAAATACTGGATACTCTATCTGAAAAAGCTTTATGGACTGTCTCATGTTAGTTGCAAATTAGTTCCAGAACCATAGAATTTTCACTCAGCAACTGGAAAACTACTTCAGGATTTGGCAGTTAATTGTCCTGGGATCTAACCCGAGTGGCTGAGTTCAAGGAATTTATTCTTGTTTTTCATGGACTTATGCATGTGTTTAAATTTTTCAGTGGATTTTGTTTTGTTTTTTTTGGATTGATCTACAGAAATGAGAACCTCAGCTATGAATATTTTGAACACCATAGAAATCAGCCATAGACCCAATTTATTTGTTTAAAGTAATATTTTGTGTATTTACCTTGTTTAGTTCAAAGAACAACAGGCACAGAGATGAGGTGGTTCAAGGACTGTAGCTCTTTCAGCAGTGTAGGATCTCTAGAGGGCTAAGCTACAACAGTGGTTGAGATTTGCTTTTGGCACTAATCAGATAGTATCAATCATAACTCAGTTCTCTTGGCTTCACACACCTGATACCCCTTCTCCACCATTTGATATTCTCTGCCTCGGTTTGATTGTTAGGGCTGGAAAAGGGCATGTTGTGGTGGAACTAAAAATGGAGGGAGAAACAAGTGTTCTAAAATCTAGTTTTGTAAATCTTGGGTCTCTCAGTGTATGTGCTCCTCTATTGGGATGGAAGACCTGAGGTAAGAGAGCAACCATATTTTTTACCTGCTTACAGGCTGTGGTATAGATTAGAGATTAGTGTGTGTGACTTATTAAAATAGAAGGAAGCCAAAGGCATCTCTTTCCACAAACATTTTTCCAGGAACATTGATTTGAATTTTGGAATGGATTCATTTTAATCAAGTTTGTGCATCTCTTACGCCTGCACATTCAAATGATTGGGTTTTAAGTGGTACGAAAGTTTGCAGAAAGCAAATTACTAACTGGCAGAAACCATAGAAACCAAACTTTGCTTTCACATCCTGCACAAGTATTTTTGCCAGAAGCACTTATACACGCGTTCAGTTAGGAACTGAAACTATATCGTTCAACTTAACTAGCCAATCACAACTAACCTGTGCAGCTCAAATAGCAAAGTTACTTTAATATACTTTACTAGATTGTGCCATCGTTACTTATGCAGAGTAGTATCTTACTCTCCAGGTAATCCTGTTGCCCTTAGTGGGACTACTTGCGGAATAAGATAATTTTCACCTTTTGTAGGTGTAACATTTTGCAAACTCTTCAAGGCAGGCATTGTCTTTGCTATTGTATTCACATAGGTGCTGTGTACAATAGGGCAACTGGGCCTTACTGATATACAAATAAGAAATATTCAGAAATTTGTTCACGACCTTGTTTCTCAAAGAAAATTGAGACCCTCCTCCCCAACCTTCACAATTTTTGTTGAAAGATTTTGAATAACAAATAGAATGTAAGGGAATTGCTCATACATACAGCTCAAGCAGAAAGAGGCTAAATTAATCAAACTGCATGATGAGAATTATTCTGCTCAGCTCTAGTCTCTTTATAAATGTTTTTTTCATATATTGTGTATAAACATGTATCCCTCTCTATACATTTTTATCTAACACTGATCTGTCAATTCCACACTCTACAGGGGCTACTTTTATTAATTTCTTTATTTTTAAAAGCCTCTGGTAAAATCAGTCAGCTCAGCTGTGTTTTCAGTGTCTTTCCATTTCCCCCCCTTCAAGTACCTCTTTCCTTTCCCCCAGTAGCCCTTTAGTGTTCCCATCTCTAAGAACTGCTTTTTCCTATCATGAATGAGTTTTTTGCTTTCTGTCTGCATCTGCTGTTTGCTCAGTCACTGACCTCCCAGCTGCAGAGAAACATCTTGAAATAGTGGCTAAAACATTCAGTGAGAAATAGAATACGAAAAGCAAAATAGTTTAATTTCATCACGCCTAGCCCCAGAAGCTGCTCAGCAAACAGAAGTACCTTGTAATTGACACACCAGCTGAGTAGAAGCATTTGCATTATATAACCTACTTTCATTGTTTAAAGGCTAAATTATAATGAGTGCGATGACATATATTGACTGATTGGATCAACAGTGCAGGTGGAAACGGTTTGAAACAGTCAAGTAAGAATTGCCAACAAACCTTCAGGTAAAAAAAAAATCAATCACCTGTTTTCTTTTCTTTGCTGTGTCATGATGTAATATTTTCAAATGGAAAAATCATTCTCAGTAATGGTTATTAAGGCTCCTTCCCTAAGAAAATACGTGATTTGCTGAGACTTTAAGAAACAGGATAATTCAGACTTGTCCCTGTAAAGTGGTAACGTGGATAGCTTTTGTCTTTTGCTATTTCTTTGTTAAATGTTTTGGTTACATTTTAAAGTAAGGGGTAGCATGGTGATGGCTAACTCCTGAAGTCCTTACTGTTTTCACTCAGCCATAACTCAGACAAATCATTTACTTAAGCCAGAGGCTTTTGTCTTAGTAATGAATCGAGGTTTTGGTTCTAAATTGTCCATTCTTTCTTCCCTCTTGTCCTCTCCTCGTTCTCCCTGCCCCCATGTGTTCTGCAAATAGGATTTTAAATACAAGGTTTGAAGTTAAACTGTTTTGTTTACTTTTTCTTCAAAACAATTTTTGCTTAAGGGATGGAGAGAAGCTCAGAGAACTTATCAGGTTTCAGAGTAGCAGCCGTGTTAGTCTGTATTCGCAAAAAGAATAGGAGTACTTTTGGCACCTTAGAGGCTAACACATTTTTTTGAGCATAAGCTTGCGTGAGCTACAGCTCACTTCATGGATGCATCCAATGAAGTGAGCTGTAGCTCATGAAAGCTTTTGCTCAAATAAATGTGTTAGTCTCTAAGGTGCCACAAGTACTCCTGTTCTTTTTGAGAACTTATCAGCAAGTTTATTTTATTTAAAACCATAAATGTTGGCAATGGGGACTGCATATTTGGCAATGGCAATTAAAGGTTACATATATGATATTCCCTGTGTTAGTGCTGTGCAAAGCTGGAATTTGGGGGCAGTTTTTTTTTTCATTCCGGCGTCTTTATGGACTATAGTGACAATTAGCAAGGTGATAAAGTTTTGGCAAAATCCTGGCTTTTGTAACCTGAGTTAATAAAGGTAATGTGAATATCTAAAATACTAATATATTGAGGTTGTTGTAACATGTATTTCAGCCTCTTCTCCATCCCAAGAAGCCCTTAGAAAGTGACTGCTATAATTGAAACTATAGAGCTGACAACACTACTGTTGCTTGAAGAGGAGGTTATCCCTGTATTTGCTCTTAAAGTATATGGTAGTCTGAGCCAGGTCCCCCCTGCATACTCTAAGGGGACTTTCTCCTTCCTTTTGAACAGATGTGTGACCTCTTGTTCATGATATCTTGAATGGAAACTGTCAGTGGACCAGGTCATAGGCAGCCAGGCCGAGTGGTCAGAGTCTGAATGCCAGAGCCAAGGGCTCAGGCAGAGTTGGAATCAGGAATGAGAGAACATAAGAATGGCCCTACTGGGTCAGACCAAAGGTCCATCTAGCCCAATATCCTGTCTTCTGACAGTGGCCAGTGCCAGGTGCCCCAGAGGGACTGTACAGAACAGGTAATCATCAAGTGATCCATTCCTTGTTGCTCATTCCCAGCTTCTGGCAAACAGAGGCTAGGGACACCATTCCTGCCCATCCTGGCTAATAGCCATTGATGGACCTATCCTCCATGAATTTATCTAGTTCTTTTTTGAACCCTGTTACGGTCTTGGCCTTCACAACATCCTCCAGTAAGGAGTTCCACAGGTTGACTGTGCATTGTGTGAAGAAATATTTCCTTTTATTTGTTTTAAATCTGCTGCCTATTAATTTCATTTGGTGACCCCTAGTTCTTGTGTTATGAGTCATAGTAAACTACGCTTCCTTATCTACTTTCTCTACACCAGTCGTGATTTTATAGACCTCTAGCATATCTCCCCTTAGCCGTCACTTTTCCAAGCTAAAAAGTCCCAGTCTTATTAAGCTCTCCACATACAGAAGCCGTTCTATACCCCTAATCATTTTTGTTGCTCTTTTCTGAACCTTTTCCAATTCCAGTATACCTTTTTTGAGATGGGGTGACCACATCTGCGCGCAGTATTCAAGATGTGGGTGTACCATGGATTTATATAGAGGCAACATGATATTTTGTGTCATATTATCTATCCCTTTCTTAATTATTCCCAGCATTCTGTTCGCTTTTTTGAGTGCCGCTGCACAGTGGATGTTTTCAGAGAACTATCCACAATGACTCCAAGATCTCTTTCTTGAGTGGTTTCAGAGTAACAGCCGTGTTAGTCTGTATTCGCAAAAAGAAAAGGAGTACTTGTGGCACCTTAGAGACTAACCAATTTATTTGAGCATGAGCTTTCGTGAGCTACAGCTGTAGCTCACGAAAGCTCATGCTCAAATAAATTGGTTAGTCTCTAAGGTGCCACAAGTACTCCTTTTCTTTTTTCTTGAGTGGTAACAGCTAATTTAGACCCCATCATTTCATATGTATAGTTGGGATTATGCTTTCCAGTGTGCATTACTTTGCATTTATCAACACTGAATTTCATCTGCCATTTTGTTGCCCAGTCACCCTGTTTTGTAGCTTTTCGCAGACTGCCTGGGTCTTAACTATCTTTAGTAATTTTGTGTCATCTGCAAATTTTGGCACCTCACTGTTTACCCCTTTTTCCAGATCATTTGTGAATATGTTAAATATGACTAGTCCCAGAACAGATCCCTGGGGGACACCACTGTTTACCTCTCTCCATTCTGAAAATGGACCGTTTATACCTATCCTTTGTTTTAACCAGTTACCAATCCAGGAGAGCACCTTCCTTCTCATCCTATGGCAGCCTTACTTTGCGTAAGAGCCTTTGGTGAGGGACCTTGTCAAAGGCTTTCTGAAAATCTAAGTACACTATATCCACTGGATCCCCTTGCTCCAAATGCTTATTGACCCCTCAAAAAATTCTAGTAGATTGGTGAGGCATGATTTCCTTTTACTAAAACCATGTTGGCTATTCCTCAACAAATTATGTTCATCTATATGTCTGATAATATTGTTCTTTATTATAGTTTCAACCAGTTTGCCCAGTACTGAAGTCAGGTTTACAGGCCTGCAATTGCCAGGATCACCTCTGGAGCCCTTTTTAAAAATTGGTGTCACATTAGCTCTCCTCCAGTCATCTGGTACAGAAGCTGATTTAAATGATAGGTTACAGACTACAGTTAGTAGTTCTGCAATTTCACATCTCAGTTCCTTCAGAACTCTTGGGTGAATACCATCTGGTCCTGATGACTTATCGCTGTTTAATGTATCAATTTGTTCCAAAACCTCCTCTAATGTTGCCTTAATCTGGGACAGTTCCTCAGATCTGTCATCTAAAAAGAATGGCTCAGGTTTGGGAATCTCCCTCATATCCTCAGCTGTGAAGACCGATGCAAAGAATTCATTTAGTTTCTCCGCAATGGCCTTATCTTCCTTGAGTACTCCTTTAGCACCTCGATCATCCAGTGGCCCCACTGGTTGTTTAGCAGGCTTCCTGCTTTTGATATACTTTAAAAAAAATTGCTATTACTTTTTGAGTCTTTGGTTAACTATTCCTCAAATTTTTATTTTTTGGCCTTCCTAATTCTATTTTTACACTTCATTTGCCAGAGTTTATGCTCTTTTCTATTTTCCTCACTAGGATTTAACTTCCACTTTTTAAAGGATGACTTTTTGCCTCTCACTGCTTCTTTTACTTTGTCGGTTAGCCACGGTGGCTCTTTTTTGGTTCTCTTCCTATGTTTTTTAATTTGGGGTATACATTTAAGTTGAGCCTCTATTATGGTGTCTTTAAAAAGTTTCCATGCAGCTTGCAGGGATTTCACATTTGGCACAGTACCCTTTAATTTCTGTTTAACTAACATCCTCATTTTTGTGTAGTTCTTCTTTCTGAAATTAAATGCTACAGTGCTGGGCCAGTGTGGTGGTTTTCCTGCCACAGGGATATTAAATTTATTATGGTCACTATTAACAAGCGATCCAGCTATATTCACCTCTTGGACCAGATCCTGTGCTCCACTTAGGACTAAATTAAGAATTGCCTCTATTCTGGTGGGTTCCAGGACCAGCTGCTCCAAGAAGCAGTCATTTAAGGTGTCAAGAAACTTTATCTCTGCATCCTGTCCTGAGGTGACATCTACCCAGTCAATATGGATTGGAACTGGATTACCAAGAGTAAGGGAAGGCAGCAGCCGGGCTGGTCCTGAGGTAGGAGGAAGGCTAGAACAGGATGGGAACATGGCCGGGTGCAGGGCAGGATCTGGACTGGAGCAGGGCTTGGAGAGACAAGCACAGGGAGGCAGAGAGTCCATGGCCATGTGCATGTGCATTGAACAGCTAGTAAGCTGCTGCTGTTTGGTTTAAGAAATGGCCTGCTGGCTTCCTCAGCCAGTTGGGCAGGATGGTCCATCAGGCAGCCTAGCTGACTCATTAGGGCATCAGAAGTAATGAGCAGTTGCCACTGGCCAAACCGGACAGTCTCTACGCAAAAGAATAAATGGACACAAATCTAACAACAGGAATCATAACATTCAAAAACTGGCAGGAGGACACTTCAATGTCTCTGGCCACTCAGTGAAAGATTTAAGGGTGGCAATTTTGCAACAGAAAAGCTTCAAAAACAGACTCCAACGAGAAACTGCTGAGCTTGAATTAATATGCAAACTAGATACCATTAACTTGGGTTTGAATAGAGACTGGGAGTGGCTGGGTCATTACACATATTGAATCTATTTCCTTAAGTTAAGTATCCTCACACCTTCTTGTCAACTGTCTAAATGGGCCATCTTAATTATCACTACAAAAGTCTTTTTTTTCTCCTGCTGATAATGGCTCATCTTAACTAATTAGCCTCTTACCGTTTGTATGGCAACTTCCACCTTCTCTGTATGTGTGTGTGTGTATATATAGATCTTCTTATATGTTCCATTCTATGCATCCGATGAAGTGGGCTGTAGCCCACGAAAGCTTATGCTCTAATAAATTTGTTAGTCTCTACGGTGCCACAAGTACTCCTGTTCTTTTTGCGGATACCGACTAACACGGCTGCTCCTCTGAAACCTTACTCCTGACAGAGACCTTGCATGCTTTACATTGTTTTACATGCTCAAAGGAGGCATAGCAGGACTTAGAATAAGACTTAACCATACCTTTGCTAGCCTGTCTGCCAGTAACTACTGTGACTACTGAGTTCTTTTCTGTATAACAAAGTAAGTCCAGGTACCTTTGTTAAAACAAATCCCTCCATAGTCTTTGGCCAGACAGGTGTGAGGCCAGACACTATGTTTTTCCATCTGCACACCATACCATGGCATTGAAGTGTCTCACATTTTTATTCTCTGTCACGCATGTAATGACTGCAAAATGTGTAACATACTATACATGGTGCAGGATTGCTCAGATACCAATAGCTGGGGGTCTGGGCTGGGTCACATAATGATATTATTCCGAGGCTGAAAAATTCAGTTCCTTGTTAATAAGGTGGAAGAACTTCCCTTACATATTATATAGAATGCTAAATAATGGCCATTCAACAACAAAACTGTTTGAGTAACTGTCAGAGCACACATTAAAATATCCATCCATGTGGATTAGGTACATAGACTTTGGGATATCTGCATGTTTGAGCATGCATCTGTTTTAGGCCACAAATCTCTTTGCTGCTGAAACAAATAATGGATCCCCATTTAAAAGTGTAGCTACAGTATAAAAGCTGGCATGCTGATTCAGAACTGAAAAACAGCAACTTAATCTTTTGAATACTCCTAGTTGTTCTTTTCTGCCAGTGTGTATATAGTCTACATATATCACGCACCTACCTAACTGTTTAAATATATTTCCTACTCGTGGACTAAGAAAACACAATTAGAATTGATTATGTAATGAAGTTTTTTCCTCCTTTAGCTATACTAAATAGAAAACATAATGTTAAGAAAGAAACTTTTCTATGGATAAGGCATTTGATGATGTTACAGGCTATAAAGTACCAATGTACCTATCAAGTCACCAAAAATTAACATTTTCACAAAACATGTATTGGCACATACTTGATATTTGCAGAGACTTAGGCTTTTGTTGATACACCAACATTCATAATTACGTGTGAATTATAATTTTCTTAAGACAAGCATGCATGGGTTTAGAATTGCAAACACCTGTGTGTGTGAAGCTTATATGAATGTATAAATGCGTAGTGCCAGTGTTAGCTATTTCTGCTGATAAATATTCAGGAAGTCCTCAAAAATGGTTTGGGGTTGATTTTTAGTAGGGCCTCAACTTGGACATCCCTTGTGTGAACCCAGACCTGTGCATGCATTTCTTGATTTCCTCACCACTAGCACCCCCTGCCCAATGACAATTCTATCACCTGCATGGACAAAGGGTAGAATCTTTCCACTGGAAATGTGAGTATTAGTGCACTGAAAACAGTCAGAGTGAGATGATAAAGCTTTCACATACCTCATTTTGGGACATACATATTTCCCTTTCATTGTTCTAATCTTCTTTTACAACTGCTGCACATTTAGCACTTGTCTAGAGGCTGATGAAGTGCAGATACTGCTTATTGAAGCACTAGATGGCACTTCATTATTACTTGCTAGAGAGTGTGCTTATTAATAAAATAACAGTAATAAGAAGACCAATTTTGCAAATTTAGATGCCTCCATAAAAGTACACAAGTACTAATTTAAGCATCTTTGGGCACCAGAATTTTTAAAATAGAACCCACAACTTTTTCCCTCTAGATTTAGTGTGTCTGCTGGTCTGACTAGCAAATAATCTAGCAGATTTCTCCCAAACTCAGGCTGTTCTGAAAGATATTGCCTAAAGATACCAAACAAACTCTATGATGTTTAAACAAATAATCCATATCAAGTTAAATCTCGGTGGCAATAAGTAACTTGAGAAATCTGTAATCTGCTGTAAACCTTTCTCTTTCTATGCCCTTATTATTTACTGTAAAATGTACAGTTTTAATGGATGCACATGTTTCTTTATAGACAGGTGGTTGTGGTTTGCTACATCTTGAAAGAACCACTTTGTTAGACTATACAGATATAGATGCAGTTTTCTTTTATTGTGCCATGTGCTTCACAGTAGTAGGTGCTGTAAAATAATGCATAAACCTCAATATTAACTGAATAAATTAATAGTTCCTTTAATTTCCTTTCAGTATATCAGCCGGCAGTTGGATGGGCAGGAGTTTTGAAACCCATAGAACTCTTCAGATTTAGTAATCTCATCATGAACAAGAACACCAGTACCCTACATGTCAGGAGTAAAAGTGTAAGTGGGAGCCTTTATTTTTACCTTTCTATTTGTTTTCATATGTGTTCTCATTCCTAATGTTTTGCCATTATCTGTGTATTTTTTGTTAGCCTATGGAACAAAGTCCCTTTACTATTGTGAAAGCACCTGTGATAAGACCTCTGTTAACCTTCTCCAATTCTCGTACTTAGTGCTATCTCAATTGTACAGAGCTAAGATTATTTTGGTAGTTCTAAGAGTTCTTTTGAATAAGAACTTTTTCCAGAAAGAATTTATGTGCATTAATATTCAAAAGTATAGGAAGTTTCCTGAGCGTCCATGAAACAGTCAGCTAGTAGGGTCCCAGGAGGTGTACGGGTCAAAAAGGGAGAAAAAAAGTGTGAACTTGCAAGTAAAGTGATCTCTTCAGTACATGCATAACTTTGTGAAAAGGCAGCTGTACAGATTAGACTTGATCTGCAAATATTTATGATATGCCCAGCACTTTAGGCAGCATGGGAGTTGATAATGCTTTTTACAGCATTGTACAGTAAATACTTCTAAGTGAACAGTGATAATATGCCAATACTGTACATACGTGTTTGGATGACGAGGCATGCTTTACTTTCTCACCCTTTATTTTTTTGTTTATTTTTGGCTTTATCCCTCCTGTATCTGTCTCATAATATTCAAGACTACTAATGAAATATAGAATATCTTCTGCACCCATATCTTTTTTAAAGACTGTAACAGAACAATGGTAACATGCAGTATTTAGAGACCTCTGCATAAGTGATTTTGCCTGTCAGGGATGGAGGATAGCTGACTTTCTAATATAGTGCTTGTATTTGAGGTTTCAGAATGTGCCCTTTTCTTTAATCAGCCAAGTGCATTTAAGGGACCACCTAGTACATGGAGATGTGGAAAGGAAAGCTTTCTACACATCAGAAGTCATATCATCAGAACAAATGAAGGCAGACACATTTCCCTTGATGTTCACTCTTAAGTTTTAATTACTTTTCCCTCCTCAGATAAACAGTCTTCTCTTTCTTTCTATAATGTTGCCATTTAAATTTTAAGGGAATAAACCCAAGTGAATCTTCATAGAGGAAAGAGGCAGGAGTTTGGTAATCCTTCTGGTTAGTGTGCCGTGTCCATTCATTTCATAACCAGTTTAATGTAGCTTGTCTGGGAAGTCAACGAAACAGGCTGTTACCGCTATTGGATTGAATGAGGGCATGTGGAAATTCTAAGGCTGTGTGAAAGAACCACTATAACATTAAATCTTGAAATTTGAGGTTCTCGAACATTAGTTTAATGAGATTTGACCAAATTTTGGGGAAAGACCTGAAGAATTTCTATATCTCATGTAAATAGAACTGTTTTAGAGCAAAAGTGTGTCAGCTTTCATTCAAACTATGATCCTACTTTGGTACAAAAACATCTGTCATTTAAATTTTGGGAAAGTGACATTTTGCAAGCTTTGTGAACATTACTATTGTATTGAGACATTCACAAAACTTTTGCCCCACAGAATGGTCTCCACTATTCTTCCTATTAATGTAAAATCCTAGTACATCCTGCCATGTGAACAGTATCTAAATCCTGCCATCTTGCAGCTATTAATTTTCTTCTAACTGGGCACATGAAACACTAAGTAATGAATGAAAAGAATCAACAGAAGCTGTGACCTTTGAGAGATTATTTTAAGCAAAAATGTAGTTTGCTTGTTTTTGTTTCCGTTGCATATTGCTAGTGGAAAAATATTTTTTAAATAAAATGTCTGTTTTAACAAGAATGGCTTTGGGAAAGCATTTCATTATATTTGTTGGGTACAGTCTAAGGTTTTGTCTATCCACTGATGCTGATATCAGACTTTCCACAACTTCTACTCTTGTCAGTTTGATTGAACTGGAGTTATCAGGGTTACCCACAGGCTTCCAAATATCACTGTCAGACCAAATATTTTATTGTGTAATAAGTAGCTGCAAATGCATAATAAAAAGTGCCTCCAGTTAATTAAATGAGATTTAAGAGGAGGATTATCACCTCAGTGAGAGGGGAAAATGACATTTATCCTTTTAGGTCATTATCTTTTTAACAGAGGTAGGTTTTTGTGATTCTAGGATTTCAGCTTCATCTGTAATCTATATCTTGTTTCATTGGCTTCAGAATGTCATTGCACATACATTAGCCCATAAAGAAGAGAATCCTGTCAATGTGTGTCTGGAATATTTTTGCTTTTGCTTTTCTACCAAATGTGGAGGCAGTTAAGCATATCAAAACCTAGTTGTGAATCTAGCCTAAAGATGCTCTAAAGCTTATTTGTTTTACTACTTTGCCTGGCTTGCCTCACATCTCTCAGTCTGTAGAATAATACAGATTAGAGGTAGAAAAGACATTGATCACCTTTTCAGTCACTCTACTCATACAATATTTGAGTGATCTGTCCAAAGCAGCTTAAAATTACTCAAGTTATGGTGCTTCTGCCATTTCCCAAATTCACAGTCCATTTTGATCAATTTTATGGCCAGAGGGTTTTAAAATTGGGCAGTTTCATGTTTTCAGATGTTTACTTCTGAAATTTCATGGTGTTGTAACTGGGGGGGTCCCAACCCAAAAGGGGGTTGTGAGGGTCACAAAGCTGATATGGGGGGTTGCGGAATTGACATCCTCACTTCTGCGCTGCCTTCAGAGGTGGGCTGTGAAGTGAGTAGCTGTAGAGCTTACTGCATCTGGGGGAAATTCCAAGAAGTGGAGGTGGCTCTGATCTTCCCTGTGCTTCTGGGAAGGCCCCCCCCCCCCCCCCCAGGGCTGGGGAGGGACAGGACTTCCTTTTCCCCTGCACAGCCATTGGGAGCCTTCAGAGCTGGCAGCAACCAGGGACCTTCCTGCAGTTGGGTCTGATCTCTCTCCCCCGCCCCGAGCAGCTGTGCAGAGAAACCTCAGTACTTGCTGTAATGGGCAAATGCTGCTGCATGCTCCAATCGCATCTAGATATGTCAGCAGCAGACCGCATGTAAAGTCCTAGAAGTGCTCCAAAAGCATTTTTAACCCACAAAAAATCGCATAAAAGGAATCTTTTCTACAGTGTATCAAAATTCTGTAGAAACAATCTATCAGAATATTGCCAAACTTCACAAAATGTCTGGCTCATGCATCAAATTGTAAAGATGAATTTATTGGTGAGAGATTAGTGATAGGGACAAAAGATGCAGGAGTTGAATGACAATGCTCAGAGAGCTCCCGCAAACTCTACCAAGAGCTATAGACGTGCAAAGCTTGAGAACAAATTCACATCCAAATGCAGAGCATAAATGGAGCAGATGCAGATTATTCACCAACCAACACAAGGAAAGCTTGAAAATTCGGGGGAAAAATACACCAAAATCTGATCAAAAGCAAATGCACAAACACAATACAGAGGCGATAAACAAAATACCAAGGAAGACAGAACAGTTTGCAAACAACCTATTCACTCCAAATTAGAGAGATAAGGTGAGTGAGGTAATATCTTTTATTGGACCAACTTCTGTTGATGAAAGAGAAAAGCTTGTGAACTACACAGAGCTCTCCCACAGGTCTGGAAAAGGTATTCAGAGTGATCCAGACCTGTGGGAGAGCTCTGTGTAGCTCAAACGCTTGTCTCTCTCATTGACGGAAGTTGGCCCTGTTAGGATATAGATATTCAGGCCTGTCTGTAAAGGCCTGTACTTTAAGAATTTAGGGGTATTCTTATTACTTGGCTAGTTCTAGAGGTATAAAAGAAAGAATCAAAATCACTGTCTGCTGGTGTAAGGGCCTTCTCTTACTGTGACAGTTTGAGGCCCTGTTCTTAGGCTAAGGCCTTTGGCTAAGCAGCAGAGGCAGCCATAAGCCAGGAAGCGAACAGTCACATCCTCACATTCCAAACTAGCCACATTGAAAGAAGGTGCTATTGGGCTGTTAGGAATACAATCCTGTCCTGAATACAATCCTGTCCTGATAATTCCTATCACCTCCAAAGAAAGGGAAGTGCCTAGAAAATGTAAAAGGAAACTTAGTTTGATAGCATCCTGTCTGGCAAGAACTCACTTATCAATAGCTGGGATGTGAAATCCTCACTTCTGTATTGTTTTCCCACTTTGCTATTGTTTGTCTGTATAATCTCTGTCTGGTTCTGTGATTGTTTCTGTCTGCTGTATAATTAATTTTGCTGGGTGTAATCTAATTAAGGTGGTGGGATATAATTGGTTAGCTAATCATGTTACAATATGTTAGGATTGGTTAGTTAAATTTCAGTAGAATGATTGGTTAAGGTATAGCTACGAATATTACTATATAAATTAGGGGCAAACAGGAAGTAAGTTGGGATTCGAAAATAAGGAAAAAGGAACTTGTATTTAAGCTTGCTGGAAGTTCACCCCAATAAACATCGAATTGTTTGCACCTTCGGACTTCGGGTATTGTTGCTCTCTGTTCATGCGAGAAGGACCAGGGAAGTGGGAGAGTGAAGGAATAAGCTCTCTAACATCTTGGTGCCGGGACTTGGATACATCGCATTGGATAGGTGAGTGGCAGCCTGTAAGTCCCCCTCCCCAACAGTCCGCGCAGCTGCTTGGAGGGGGTATGGCGAACTCTCGTGATGGTAGTTGCGGGTTCTGGCAAGCTGGGGTAACGGATTTTTTGAACAAATGGATAAGGAAGAATCAGGGCCCATACCAGGTGCAGGGGTTCACCTGGGATGAGATTGAGAAGGAGATGGGAGAGGTTTTGGGAGACCCCAAGGGAAAGGAGTGTAGGAAAAAGGGAATGGTATTACAAGGTTTGTGTGCTGGGATGGCATACTGGGTAAAAAGGGAAGCTGATCTCCTCCAACACATTAAGGATTTGGAGGGGATTGTGGATCAGCAACGCATTTTAACAGAAAAATCTGTGTTAGCAGTAGAGGTAGCAGATTTGAAGGCACGGGATGCTGCACGGACAGAGGAGTCTTGTGAGGCAATCCGAAGAGAGAGGGACGAACTGCTGGGGAGAGTAGGAGACTTAGAGGAGGAATTGTATCATTGTAAACATGGGGGCAATGGACTTGGGGACCCCAAACCATCCGCCCCACTAATGGAACTGAAGGAGACACCTCCACCACCCTACCCTGAAAAAACACTGTACCCACCACTGCCAGTGGACGTTGTAAGCCGGCGATCCACAGTTACAGCCCCTGCGAGAGAGGCTACCCGGGAGGAGCTGCAGGAGGCAGGAATAGTGGCCCCGGTTGCGGGGTGGGGGGACCAGGCCCCACAAGTAGTAGAACAGGCAGAAATCCGCCCCTTGTCCCTGAAGGACCGGGAGGCAGTACTGGGTCGTTTGGGAAAGGTACCCCGGAATGATTGGGATCAGTTTGTGCTGTGGCTAGTGGAGGTGGACAGGGAGATGGAGGGTCTAACTCGTGAGGACCAGGTGATCTTATGGCGTAGTCTTTTGGGACGAGGTACCTTGGGAATCGATGTGGCAGGAGTGGCACACCCATTTCTAATCCCCGGACAGGTGGCAAAACACTTGTTTGGGGTGTACTCTCGTACTGCGGGGATGAATAAGATGAAGCGAATCCCTGGGGAAACAGGGCGGGATACACTTAATCGCATACAGGCATGGGCACGGTGCTGGGTGAATCCCCTGGATGGTCCATGGGTGTTGCCACAGGCAGGGGCACCGGGACCTGGTGGGGGTGTGGAGCAGGGTAGGGGTGTGGAATTGCTGGAGAAATGGTTGGAGCTGAGCAATCCGCAGTTCGTGGGGCATTTAAGGTTGCAGCACCCTGAACTTGCTCCCAATCAGCTACCCCAGTTTCTGGAACAGGCAGATGTGTGGAGGCAGATGCATCAGGGGGAAGAGCCAGTCCATGCTATTACTGCGGGGGAATCCCAACCAGGTGGAGAATATCAAATTTATCAGGAAATATCGCATGGTACTCCCTGGGTGCTGCCATGATTAACGATAGTGGAAAACACAGTTACCCAGCTATGTGGTTTGTTACAGAGGGTCCAAAGAATATAACCCTCTGGTCCCCTGGAGCAAATGAACCCTCTTGGGAAAATAGGGCCCCACATTTAGGGTGTGATGTTACCATATGTAACCACAATGGTACTTCCATGGAAGATAATCCCCGAGGGTGTGATTGTTATGTACATATTACATTAGGTGTAAAATCCCCTTTGGGACGCTGGGTGTACGATGAGTTAACCATTTTACAGAATGTAACCCTACAGGTGATATGGATGCCAAGTTGGAAGAATCCAAATTTAAAGTGGCCACAGCCTGGAGCCAAGAATATTCCCCGACGAGCAAATGTCTGGGAGCCATTGTGGGAGCAGGTGCAGCCAGCACTTTTTAACGTGTCCTTTCACTCTATTACATGGGTGGTACGCCCCAAGGAATGGTGGGTGGACCAAATCCATCCTAACTGTAGTATGTACATAAAAGGATTGAAACAACAATTCAATGCATGGGTGAGGGGACACACCTGGAATCGTCGTCGGAAAAGGGGATTGTGGGCAGCTAGGAACACTATGCTGGGTACATGGAATCTGGGGGACGAGTGGGTAACCAAACAATTAGTAAGCCAAAATGTGAAATTTCAACAACAAATTAATGAATTAATGGCACAGCATCTATCAGCAGTTGCCACAGGGTGGAGGACAGCAGTAGAGGTAAACCTGCAGTTAACTCATTGGGCAGGGGACCTGGTGACATGGGTAGAGGATGGCTTCAGAAGACTAACATGGGGAGAAGTGTGCGTAGGTATTCAAAATGCTCAGTTAATAATGTTAATGGATATTATGAGAGATGCTTGGTCAGAACAATGGCCTTCAGTATTAAATCGGGAGGCTAGCCCATATCTATCCACAATTGCAAAAACATACCCATCTACCTGGAAAATAACATCCCCGACCTGTGGGGAGAGTTCTTGTGTAATTGTTACTATGATACCATGGGAAGGAAATGCAAATAAGGTGGTTCCCTTGACCCCTATGGGAGTAAGTAGGGAAGGGGGAGCACGTTGGGAGCCACTAGGGAATAGGTGGGGGGGATGGAATGGGGTAAACTGGACTGTCATCACATTAAGCAGTTGTATATCCAGAGGAGGAATATGGATGTGCCCCTCTCCTATGACTGTGGAGGAGCAGGATCAATGGCCTATTGCAAAGGGGGGGCATTTAGGGGTAATGTATATGGGGTACGGTGTATTCTGTTGGGAATGTATCCAATCCTGCAATATAACACGAGGAGGCAAAATCCTTCCAGTGTATGACAAAATTATGAGCTTCTATACACTGCCACCTGGACTATGGTGCACCAATGGATCAGTGGACTTAATCGTTGTAAACAATCGAACCAGCACCTACTACCCCATACCGTACCAAGTAGTTGAATTGGTTTGGACAATACCAAATTTCACTGTGGATATTCAGTGGACACACAATATGGACAAAAGTACACAAAGATTACAAGAGCAACTTGCTGCAAGCGCCAACAGTTGGACACACTTACAATACACACTACAGGATGGCGCTGACAAAATTTTAACCTTATCAAAGGAGGAGAAGCAGTGTTTTTGGTGGTGGCCAGGATGTTGGACCATACTGCAGTGGTCAGGACTCTCGGTGTTGCTGTGGATTATCATAGCAGCTGTTGTATTGTTAATTATATGTGTGTTACATTGCATATGGAAACGATCAAGGGGGGCACAACCCCCTAGAGAACAGCCACTAATTATAACCTATAAGTAATGTAGTAAGCCCCCCCAAGTGTACTAGACAACCCGGACCCAACCTTCTCGGGCCCACTATACTGGGAAGTCTGGAACACTAATTGGAATAGGTGTAGTATGCCCGTACGAGAGAAGGTGCAGGGCATGGTACTACACAAGGGGCAGTGGGACAGATGGAGCATCGACACCTTCCACCTTGATGCCTGGCCCTATCAGGAAATGTGTCGCCATATGTCCTATGCTTTTCCAGGGATACCTGGGCAGGAGGATCCCAAAAGAAAAAGAAAAAAAAGGGGTGGAGTGTTAGGATATAGATATTCAGGCCTGTCTGTAAAGGCCTGTACTTTAAGAATTTAGGGGTATTCTTATTACTTGGCTAGTTCTAGAGGTATAAAAGAAAGAATCAAAATCACTGTCTGCTGGTGTAAGGGCCTTCTCTTACTGTGACAGTTTGAGGCCCTGTTCTTAGGCTAAGGCCTTTGGCTAAGCAGCAGAGGCAGCCATAAGCCAGGAAGCGAACAGTCACATCCTCACATTCCAAACTAGCCACATTGAAAGAAGGTGCTATTGGGCTGTTAGGAATACAATCCTGTCCTGAATACAATCCTGTCCTGATAATTCCTATCACCTCCAAAGAAAGGGAAGTGCCTAGAAAATGTAAAAGGAAACTTAGTTTGATAGCATCCTGTCTGGCAAGAACTCACTTATCAATAGCTGGGATGTGAAATCCTCACTTCTGTATTGTTTTCCCACTTTGCTATTGTTTGTCTGTATAATCTCTGTCTGGTTCTGTGATTGTTTCTGTCTGCTGTATAATTAATTTTGCTGGGTGTAATCTAATTAAGGTGGTGGGATATAATTGGTTAGCTAATCATGTTACAATATGTTAGGATTGGTTAGTTAAATTTCAGTAGAATGATTGGTTAAGGTATAGCTACGAATATTACTATATAAATTAGGGGCAAACAGGAAGTAAGTTGGGATTCGAAAATAAGGAAAAAGGAACTTGTATTTAAGCTTGCTGGAAGTTCACCCCAATAAACATCGAATTGTTTGCACCTTCGGACTTCGGGTATTGTTGCTCTCTGTTCATGCGAGAAGGACCAGGGAAGTGGGAGAGTGAAGGAATAAGCTCTCTAACAGGCCCAATAAAAGATATTACCTCACCCACCTTGTCTCTGTAATATCCTGGTACCAACACAGCTACACAACAGTGCAAATAAGTGAAAATTGTTTATCCGAATCATTTAGGGCTAGATTTTCAGTCCTTAATAGGCTATGCATGGAAGTAACAAGGAAGTAAAAGTCTCCTTTACTCTCATGCTCAATTCTACTCAGATTTTTATCTTGCAGTGACAAGGACAGCTAACCTGATGCTCCCCTCTGAGTGAGTGCTCAGAGGGTGGGAAGCCCCCTGGCTTTGCTTCCTCTGCTTACCAGCCAGAGTGGCTGGTCACAGGCACTGGAGAGAGCAAGCTGCTCCATGAAAAGGGGTAGGGTCACTTACTGTTCCCCCAGAACAAGAGGGGAAACAGAAGAGGAATTTTGACGGAGTCACAATTCAATCCCTGGGATACTCCTGGGACAATGTATCTATGTAAATTTACAATCTAGCCATAAGTAAATACTTACTTACAAAAACTGATACATTAGCAGACATGTGAACCATTCACCTACATATTTTCAATAGAGATTCATAATGAATAGCTTGACCAGCTGTAGTTTTGGATTATTTCTAGGGTGACCAGATGTCCTGTTTTTATAGGGACAGTCCCATTTTTGGGGACTTTTTCTTATATAGGCGCCTATTACCCCCTACCCCCGTCCCGTTTTTTCACAGTTGCTATCTGGTCACCCTAATATTTCCAAGTCTGATACCTCCCTCATTCTCATTCTTGAGAAATAATTGCCAGTGTTTTGGTAAATTCATTAGCTAACTTCCTTAATTGTAAGGACTAAAAATCCTGTATTAACAAGAACAGATTGCATTGCTTGTGGCCCATATGCTGTCCCTTCCCCCAACACCTAACCCCAAACACGCTGTGCAGTTTGAAAAGAATCAAATTGACAGGGAAAAATCAGTGCCTCGCTATAGCTAACTGCAGGGACAACTGAGGTGCCCCCTCCATCTTTGAAGCCACCTTTCCCCCCTTTTGTCAGTTTCGGTGAATGAGGGGCATCAGACAGATTTTAAACAGCATGCGCTCAGACCCAGAATAGCAGCTGATGCACAGGAAATGGCTGGAAAAAAAAGTGTGTTTTCCCTGAAGCATCTTTAACTACTTTTGCATGTCCTCTGACTCTTCCACAGAGGCAGCCAGGGGCTGGCAGCCTATGACCTCAATAGGAATATTGCCTGAGTAAGGATGGCAGGATTTGATGCATGGTAAATTGATATTTAAAGTCTGTGTCAACATACAGGAACAGTAGAATTTAAGTGCTTTCATTGCATTGCCATGTGTACATTGCAATTCCTGCTACAGTGAAGTTCATCTCTGCAGGGAAAAAATATATAGCAAAAGGCTTTTTAGAGGAAGTGGTTGAGATCTAGTTCAAGTTTCTTTCCTCCAACTCTGTCTTGGATCCCCTCCAATCTGTCTTCTGCCTTCTCCAAACTATGGCAATTGCTCTCACTAAGGTGTAGCCTGGGATTAATTTGGGATGCCAAGTGCACCTGTCACAAAGAACAGGTTCTTTATTCAGGCAACTGCTTAGCGTTAATTAAGAAAATGAGATTGGTGAAGCACACACAGAAACTTTGAGCTTCAGTTAACATAAATATAATTGAAATAATAGAAAAATCAGTATATATAAGAATAAGTATAGTCAAGTGGTTTCCTGCATTGTTCATACTTACAATCTTACATGGCACACACTTAAAGCCTTATGTAGACCATCCAAAACAAAGATGGAAGAAAGAGTCAGTGGAGCAAACCACAAGAGGAAGGTGCTGGGCAAGACTTCCTACCTGGTTGCCCCTTGTCACGCTCTGAGTCCCAACTAGAGATGAGTGTAACCACCTCTTTTTTCATTTCACCCATATATGTCCATGACCACATATGATTGAGTCTCAACCCTCTATTCATATTTGATATTCCAGGAGACCAATTTTAGGGTTCCAGTTGTCTGTATGTGGTATTCTGGTTGACCATAATTACACTTCTGACAGTTAACCCAACTGTTCATGTCAGTCCCTTTCCCAATAGCTTTGATATGTCAGTGTGCTTATCTCTTATTGCAAAAAGACCTTAAGATGCTACTCTGTTTGTGGTTTATCTGTTAGTAGAGCAATACATAATATAAATATCATAGGATACCTATTGCCAAATTTTATAACCTTCAGTCAAGCCCATAATACTCAGGCTAGCTTAAACCAACTGCCAACTTCTACAGGGCCTCACTCAAAACACTTAACGCCTAATGCTTATTACCTGTAGCCAAGCCTACTTTACTACATGTATTTTGGTTCTGCTGCTTCTTGTTATAGCTTCAATAACTTCAATTATTATTTCTATAAGCATGCTTAACAGATTATATTTTACCCAAAGCTATATACCCTCTAAGATCAGGTCAGGGTCAACAAAGGTAATCAACTATCTTTTCCTGGATGAATATCAGGACCTATTCTCCATTCTTTTGATCTTTGATCTCTAATATTTTTGATGCTGTCAATCACACACTCTTTCTTGAAAGCTTCTCCTCTTATGGCTTTCATGACTCCATCTCCTGGTTCAGCTACTACCTGTCATTGTTCCTTCAACATATGTTTGTAGGTCTTCTTCCTTCCCTATCCATGTCTCCATGTGATTCCCACATTACCTCATCTTTTACCCCCTCCATCCTTTTTCACCAATTCATGTAGCTATAACTACCATCTTTACATTGGTGACCCTCAGATCTGCCCTTATGCCTTTGTCTCATTTCAGCCTCTCTCTCTGATGTTCTGCCCTGTATACCTCACTGCCAATGTACATTTAACTTGGCCAAAACTGAGTTCCTGGTCTTTCCTCCAAAACCGTCTTCATTCCACTCACCTTCTCTGTCATGGATGACATCATTGTTATATTCCTTGTTGTTTGTTTTTCATTACAATAGTGTCTAGAGGACCTAATTGAAATTGGGGATACCATTACAGTAGGCCCTGTACAAACACGTTAGGAGACTGGCCTTGCCCAATAGGTCAGTGGCAGAGCTAGGAATAGAAACAGAATCTCCTGACCACTAGATCTCATTGTCATCCCCACCAGTCTAACAGTTATCCTTTTTCTTTCTGTCCAGATAGCCAAAACCATCATCAAAATCTCCCATCTTGATTATTGGAACCCTTCTCTAGCTTCTTTGACACAAGTATCATTCCACTCTAAACCATTCAAATTCCACAGTCTCCCTTGCCTATTGCTTTGACTATATCATTGCTCAAAAGAACCTTGTCCTAACTCCCCTGTTTCATTACATCAGGTTTAAGCCGGTGGTCTTCACTTCCCTGACCTTTCTCATCACTGTCCCTTCTACTTTTCCACTCTTGTCAATTACTGCAACAACCTGCTAGTCTTGTCAATCCATTAGTCAGCCAGCCTCTTCACACAATCTTCCATGCTTTTCCTCACATATGAGACACCCTCCCTGAAGTAATCCATATGGTGCCTGTGCTCCCTATCTTGCTCTTCCTTTAAATCCTTCTTTGAGACCAACATTTCATTTGACACCCATAAGAAACTGGCTGACACACATTGACTACAGTGAGGAGTGTATGGCATGTGCTTGATTTGCAGTAGTTGGGTGTGGGGAGTAAATGAAGTTGTTAAACTTGCTTGCATCCCTCTCCCCCACCATCATATGTCACTTGTCATTTTAAATTGTAATCATGGAATCATACAAGTGTAGGACTGGAAGGGACACTGAGAGGTCTTCTAGTCCAGTCCCCTGAATTCAAAGCAGGACTAAGTAGTATTTAAACCATCCCTGACAGGTGTTTGTCTAACGTGCTCTTAAAAATCTCCAAAGACAGAGATTCCACAACCTCCTAGGCAATTTATTTCAGTGCTCAATTACCCTGACAGTTAGGAAGACTTTCCTAATGTCCAACCTAAACCGCCCTTGCTGCAATTTAAGTCCCTCGCTTCAGTGGTTAAGAACAGTTTTTCTCCCTCCTCCTTGTAACAACCTTTTATGTACTTGAAAAGTGTTATCATTCCCTCCCCCCTCAGTCTTCTCTTCTCCAGACTTAATAAATCCCATTTTTTCAATCTTCCCTCATAGGTCATGTTTTTTAGACCTTTAATCATTTTTGTTGCTCTTCTCTGGACTTTTTTCAATTTATCTACATCTTTCATGAAATGTGGCACTCAGAACTAGACACAATACTCCAGTTGACTCCTAATCAGTGCAGAGTAGAGTGGACAAATTACTTCTCTTGTCTTGCTTACAGCGTTCTTTCTAATACACCTCAGAATGCTGTTTGCGCTCGCTCATTCTCTCTCGTGCGTGCTCTCTCTCTCTTTTTTTTTTTAACAACAGTGTTGCACTCTTGACTCGTATTGAGCTTGTAATCCACTCTGACCCCCAGATCCCCTTCTGCAGTACTCCTTCTAAGGCAGTCGTTTCCTATTTTGTATGTGTGCAACTGATTGTTCCTTCCTAAGTGAAGTACTTTGCATTTGTCCTTATTGTCCTACCCTCCAAAGCACTTGCAACCCCTCCCAGCTTGGTATTGTCCACAAATTTATAAGTGTACTCTCTGTGCCATTATCTAAATCATTGATGAAGATATTGAACAGAACCAGACCCAGGACTGATCCATTCAGGAGCCCACTTGATATGCCCTTCCAGCTTGACTGTGAACCACTGATAACTACTCTTTGGGAATGGTTTTCCAACTAGTTATGCCCCCACCTTATAAGAGCTCCATTTAGGGCAATCTCTTCAAGGCAAGGGATATGTTTTATAGATTGTGCAATGGCTAGGTCAATGGCCTCTGAGCCTAATAAGATTCTCAGCATTATTGCAATATATACGTTAGTCGCCTTCGGTAGACAGCTCTGTCAGTCTCCTTGATTCAGGATGTAGTCTAATGGGCCACACTTACTCCTCTGAGTCAGCAGTAATTAAGTGGCAGCTCCCGGCAGAATTTCAATACCTGCTAATAGCGTGGCCACTGGAGGATCTTGTTACAAGTGGACGTATTTAATTCATAACAATGGGATATTGAGACTTAAGTGCTAAATTGTGGCTTTAGTCCATACTCTGGTTAGGCAACCTCTTCACTCAAAAATTTAATCATGTTCAAATTCTATTTTAGGTAACTGAATTAGCTATTGTGATAGTGACTAGTCAGTGGGGATGAGGGTTAGCATTGTCACCAAACATTGTGTGTGTAAACCTGGCTGAATTGTGTAGTGAAGCTAAGCCCATAGAAAGGAGGTGAGGCAGTGTTGTGTGCATGCCTTAATTACGGTGCAACCTAAACTCTGGTGTCTGTGGTAGAGCCCTGGCTCTGCCCCACCCGCAGTTGTCCCCTATGGGATTTCTAGTATTGCTCTCCAGTGTTGCAGCCTGATGGTTCTTGGACGCTGGGAGTGTACAGACAGCGTTTGTCCTGACCACTTTGCACAATGGGATGAAAATAGAATATGTCCGTTTATGTCTTGATGCCTCCTCTCCACCCTCTGTGCTTCAATGCAGGACTAGACACAAGCTGTCCTAAAACTTTCATATGAAAAGTAAATATTCTCTACAATTAGCTTTTAATGTTGAGCTGACAGACGTGCAGATCACACGTCTGCACTGGCTAAAAACCATATTAAATGCCCCCAAAAATTGTTAACACAAATTCAAGGTTGCCCAGTAATGTCTTGTGCCATTACATAATGTAGAGAGTGGCTAAACTTAAATCTCCGAAAACTCTGACATTGTGTTTGAGTTAGGCAGTGTTTTGGACTGCACTGTTGGAAATGAAGAGTTCTAGCCACGCAAATGTAAACCTTGGAAACCAGGAAATACAGAGATTATAAAGTACATGCCTCTCTACAACACAGCCTTAACTGTTCCCTGTGCAGCTGTTAATACCAATAGGAATGGTCAAGTGAAGATGGTGCAAACATTAACAAATTACCAAGGGAAGTGATGGATTATCCATCTCTTGATGTCTTCAAATTAAGACTGAATGCCTTTCTGGAAGATGCACCTTAGTCAAACACGTGTTGTTAGGCTCAATACAGGCATAACTAGTTGAAATTCTATAGCCTGTATGATATAGGTGGTCAGACAACATAATATAATGATCTCTTCTGGCTTTAAAATCCATGAATCTATAATTAGATATGAGGAAGGAGCACAAGAATGTGCCATTGTTTGTGCTGTGTTCCAGAGATTTGAATTGCGATGTTCACCTACATACACTCCAGCTGTGTTAGATGTAGCTGCATTGAATGGCAGAGGGATTAGTTGGAGCAGCTTGGCAGAGCTGTGACTATGATATGAGGAGAGGTGCACGAGGGATGTGAGGGATTAAATATACCTCATTCAGACTGAATTTTGTAATCTGTTTCGGTAGAGGTGTGCAAGATTGTTGTTTTGCCATGGGGATTGTCAGCAACTTGGTAGCATCCATGACTGTGATCTCCAGGGCACAGTAAGAGGTAAGTGAGGGCAATATCTCAGAAGGAATCCTCAGGGCATGGTTGAAGGGGTGGTAACGGTTAGCAAGTCTGGGATGAGTTGTGTGGAGATGGCTCAGTATTTGAGTGTAGGCTGCTCTTGTTTGCAATGCCTAAACCCAAGTTCTGCCTCATCAAAGAGAAGGTGTTAGACTTAGTTCTACAGTGCCTGTGTGTTCTGTTCCCAAAGTGCCCTGTATTATCTGTAAAGGGAGAATGCTAGTGTGTGCTGTTGGTGTGCTGGGGTGTCATTCAGTGAGGACGTGATATCCTCTACCCCATAAGACAGACTGTACCCCATGTTTACCAATTTTATATGGTTACGATATGTTTTGTATAAAGTATGCCTTGTGAGGTATCATTTGAAAACTCATAATTAACTGAACATCATTGTCCTGTTAAAATGTGTGTATCAACATTGTATATGGAGCTATGAGATATTGCTGTATGTGTATCACTGAAATATGCTGTAGTTCTGGGTAGTGCCCTCAGACCATTTTCTCAAAGGCACACTTGCATGCCAGCAAGGTGCTAAAGAGGCATTGCCCACAGTAACTCCTCACTTAATGTTGTAGTTATGTTCCTGAAAAATGCGACTTTAAGCAGAACGATGTTAAGCGAATCCAATTTCCCCATAAGAATTAATGTAAATGGGGGGGTTAGGTTCCAGGGAAATTTTTTTCACCAGACAAAAGACTACATAGACACAAAAACACACACAATATAAGTTTTAAACAAACAATTTAATACTGGTACACAGCAATAATGATTGTGAAGCTTGGTTGAGGTAGTGAAGTCAGAGGGTGGGATATTTCCCAGGGAATGCCTTACTGCTAAATGATGAACTAGCAATTGGCTGAGCCCTCAAGGGTTAACTCGTTGTTAATGTAGCCTCACACTCTACAAGGCAGCACGAATGGAGGGAGGGGAGACAGCATGGCAAACAGAGACACACACACAGTGTGTGTGTGAGAGAGATGCACATTTCCCCTTTAAGTACGCTGACCCCACTCTTAAATACACTGCCTTGTTATGTAGCTCAGCAAGCTCAGACCGCAGCTGCTGCCAGGAAGCTTCTTCCCTTCTGAGCACTGTCGTATGTCCCCCTGTTCTATGGAAGATGGGGTAAGCAGGGTGCAGGAGCAGGGGGAGGGGGACATCCTGACATTAGCACCCCTCTCCCCCCCCTCCCCTCGCACAGCAAGCAGGAGGCTCAGAAAGCAGCTCCAAGGCAGAGGGCAGGAGCAGCACATGGCAGTGGGGGGAGGGACAGCTGAACTGCCGGCAATTGGTAGCCTGCTGAGTGGTTGCCACTGCATAGGGAACTTAGGGGAGCGGGGAGCTGATGGGGGGCTGCCAGTCCACCCTGGTTCCAAGCCCCCACCAGCTAGCTGCAATGGGCTAGTCTTCCTGCAAGCAGTGGACAAAGCAGGTGGCTGCAAAACGATGTTAGAAGGGAGCATTGCACAACTTTAAACGAGCATATTCTCTAATTGATCAGCAATGTAACAATGAAACAAGGTTAACCGTGATGACTTTAAGTGAGGAGTTACTGTACTTAATTGGACATTCACCAGCAGGGGGGAAAGGTATAAACAAAGTATTTACAATTCACCTGAAAGACAGCTTTCAGGGCATGTAGATACTGGGACTGCTGACCCCGTGACCCAGCAAAGACTTTTACAGTACAAAGGGTCAAAATATAAGACGGAGCTGGGGAAAGGCCTCTGGCCACCTTTCCACTTCCCATGATATCAACAAATACTGACCTAAGAGTAGTGGTCCCAGCCTGGAAAAGAAGCAGCCTGTGAAATATATTGCAGTTAATGGTGAGACAACCTATTTCACTTTTAGAACTATTAGCCTTGGTAAAATTTAGAAATTATATTGCTGTTTTATCTTTTTATTTCTTTTGTAATCAATTCTGACTTTGATGCCTTATCACTTGTAAATCACTTAAAATCTATCTTTCTTTAGTTAATAAACTTGTTCGTTGTTTTATCTAAACCAGTGTATTTGGATTGAAGAGTTTGGGAAGTTTCCACTTGAAGCAATAAGGGTGATGTATATTCATTACCCTTTTTTGGAATGATGGACTAATTATTGAGCTTGTATAATCCAGTGGGCTACTGAACGGTGCAAGACGCACACCTCTGGAGGGCAATGCTGGGACTGAGGATATGTGGGTGTTGCCTTGTATCTATTCATGGATGGCCAGGCATAACGTTCATGTACTCCACTGGGAGTGACTTTGCCTGCTGGTGGCTGTGAGTAAACAGTGCCTGGAGGGCTTTGCTGTTCAGTAGCCAAGGAGTGTAAAAGGCACCCCAGGTTTGCAGAGAAAAGGGGACAGAGCAGTTCAGATTGCACCCTAAAGAATGTCACAAAGGGGCAGTTAAGGGTGTGTGGTGGGGATGGTGTGTACTTAATTTCATATTTTCTGATTTTCAGAGGTTTAAGTTTAGCTACTCTCCACATTCTGGAAGGCTACTAGGCATCACTGTGCAACCTTAACTCATTTGTAATGTTTTGGGGCATTTTAATTGCCTTAGTGTGTGTGTGGGTGTGTTAAATAGTTAAATAAATAATAAACCTTAGTGTGTGTGGGTGAGTTAAATAAATTCTCATCACCCCTAGGTATCACAACCCAGCTCTCCCTCTCCACTACCTCTGGCTCCTTGGCAATGATTATGCTGGCTAGTCCTTGGTTAGTCCCTTCACTGCCCATACATCATCTCCCTGTCTCCCATCTCTCTCCCTGTTCAGCACAATCTGGTTCTTCCTCATCCACAGGGGGAGATGGGTGTTGGCATAGACCCTCAGGTTGAATGGGTCTATCTTAGACCACCCGCAATCTAGTTTCTCACCCTTGCATTCCATTGAAACTGCTCTCAACAAAAGACTCTGTAGCCAAAACTCAAAAGCAGTACTGCATCCTCATCTTCCTTGATCTGTCAGCTGCCTTTGACACAGTCAACCACTTTCTTCTCCTTAGCTTCTATGACTCTGTCCTCTCCTAATTCTCCTCCTACCTCTTCTCTAATCACTCCTGCAGCATGTCTTTTGGAGAATCCTCCTTATCTCCCCTCCAGTGTTCTGGCCCAGATCCCCTTCTCTTTTCCCTCTACACCTTATATAGGGTAACGTCCTCCACAAACACAAGTTCAGTTACCACCCCCATGCAGATGACTCACAGCTCTACCTCTCCAATCCAGACCCTCTCTCCTTTTGTCCAAGCTAAAATCTCTGCATCTCTCTGACATCCCTTCATGGATGTCTAGCTAGGGTGACCATACATCCTGTTTTGGCTGGGATGGTCCCTTTTTTAAGCTCTATCCCTATTGTCCTGACTTTTTTCTCCAAAAGGAGGCATTTGTCCCATTTGCTTTTGCAGACTTGGTTAGCTGGCAAACAGGACAAATGACCACTTTTGTCAAAAAACTTACACTCACTTTTTACAGTTGAGCTCACAAATAGAGTAAATGTTTAGGTCCAATTATCACAATAGCAGGGAGATATTTTGAAAGAGGGACAAAAGGGAATGTGGGGAGGTTTGTGGGGCAGAGTTAAAGCCCTTTCGTTTCTGCCCACCTTCTCCTCCACTGCTGTTCTGGCATCCTTTTTCCCACTAGAAGGAGCACGGGGCAGAATGGTGAGCCTGGAGCCCCTCTCTGCTGCTGGAGGCAGCATGGGAAAAGTGGGAAGTTCTGGCTTCTTTTCCCTGAATAGGGAGCAGTGGAAGGAAAGGGAGCCATGGAACTCTCTCCCTTGGCCTGATGGAGTAGCCATAGTAGAGAATTGTGGGGGAAGGGCACAAATAATTCCACTTCCCTTCTCCACAAAATGTCTTCAGATTGGAAGGTGTCCTTATGGTTCGGTTTTGTCAGCGATTCTGGGCTCTGAGATTACCAAGATCCCTTGGAGGATGATCCATTATTTGTCAAAGGATCATATCAAAACTACTTTTTTTGGAAACAGTTAATCAAAGCTTTAGTCATTGAACTGGGTTTTCAAGGACAGAGTTTGAACGATCCCATATACTAACAAGGGTCGTTGTCTAGAGGTGTGCTGGTTCCTTAGTAGCTGTGCCAGAGCTCAGCCTTAAGGATGACACATGCATAGATTCCAAAGCCTGAAGGGACCCTTAGGATTATCGAGTTTGATCTCCTGTATAACACAGGCTGTAGCACTTCCTCAAAATAATTCCTAGAACATAGCTTTCAGAAAAATGTCCCCTCTGGCTTTAAAAATTGTCAGTGACAGAGAATCTACCATGACTCTTGGTAAATTGTTCCAATAGTTAATAAGCCTCGCTGTCAAAAAATTACACCTTATTTCCAGTCTGAATTTGTCTAGATTTGACTTCCAGACATTGGATCATGTTATACCTTTAGCTGCTAGATTAAATAACAAGTATGTGTTTTTAAGTGGAACGGTCAAAAGTCTTTATTTTATGTATGGGTTGGGACAACGAGAACAGATATATAATGTTCTGAATCAGGGAACCATTGTTAAGGAGTTACAATTTTTTTAGGCCTCTTTTAGGAAGCTGGGCTTCAGAAGACAGTCCCACTGGAATTTTCTGGCCCACTTTTGTACCCAAAAGCTAGTTAATCAAAGAGTTCGGTATTGGTGCTGTGCTGCTTTGTCAGAAATTCCTCATAGATTCATAAAGTACTTACGGAAAAGAGCTAGATGAATCATTCAAAACTAATTATGCAACAACTTTCATTTCTCTTTGTGTTAGTGAATTGTCTGTAAATAAATTATGATTTTTTTAAACTTATTTGGTCAAAAATAACTGCCCAATCATTTCTTGGAACAATTCTTCATCTGTAGCTGGTTTGTGGAATATACAAAATTCAAGCTGTTCCAATTGGACATCTGGGTCACATGATACTTGTTCTCTTGTTGAAAGAGTGACTGAGGATGAGAGGAAGGATGGTTCAGAAATTGGGGTCCTAGCCTGGGCCATGGGAGACACAGGCTCAATTCCTCCTCCACCACAGACATCCTGTATAACCCTTGTCAAGTTCCTTCGTGCCTCTGCACCTCAGTTCTCCCCATGTGTAAAATGAGGATAATAATACTTTTCTGTTTCACAGAGGGATTGTGAGGATAAATTCATTAAAGATTGTAAGGAGTTCAACTACTATGGGCCATATAAAATCATAGTTTGAATGTGTACTTGTTTACAATTTCATTTCCTTGGAAATATTTTCTAATGTTATCTCAAAAGTTGATGTTTCTGTAAATGTTCTCAGCAAATTCAATCATTCATGGAATGCAAACAAATATGAGTTTTTAGATTTAAATAGGAATTATTTGTATCCTGTGGCAGGTAAGTAGGGCCCCTGAAAACATAGATGGTTAGCCCCATTAGATCTGTTGGATCTGGAAAAAATGAACAGGAATTTGTCTGTTCTTCCATTTCTGTCCATCAATATAGCTTTTCAGACATTTTTGTGATTTTTTTTTAATCCAGGACAATGTAATGTGGTCTCTCTGTTTCCCCCTTTCGGTGATAAATGTTTGATATGGTATTTTTTTGGTTGGCATAAAGGTGCTCTCTTGTAAATGTGTGGAAAACTTCAAATGTATGGATGGAAAAATGTATGTGCCTAAAGTGCATAATTATCTGACTGTTCAAGTACAAGTCATGAGGCTCCCTGAACATGCAAGCGTATGTGTTAACCAAAGTGTGCTTGCATGTATTCATGTACTGGTGTGCCTGTGTTGAGTAGGCCTATTTTTTGCACATCTGACACTGTTTATGCTGTTCTTTGAGGGCAAAAATTAGAGTGAGTCATGCAACTCAAACTCATACAGCCCACCAGCCAGTGTGGGATTTTTTCCCCTTAGCATAACTATATCGACGTTCTACCCTTCCCATCCACCCTCTGAGTGTTTGTCTATTTCTCTAAATTGTGAGCTTCTCTGGACTGGGCAGGGACAGTAGAGCTTGGACTTTAGATCCTGTCTGCATGGCTGAAAGGTTCTTTTACATCAGATGTCTACCCACCTTGTGGGAAGAGTGAACACAGTCATCTGTAGTAGATATACTGTTTGCCACAAAGTATTGAGTCAAAGCCTTCACAAAGCTGCTGTCTGATGAGGGTAAGCACTGACTCCTCTTGCTGTTTCTCAATTACATCCTCAAGTGGTACTGTATCTTAGTTACTTGTAAACAGACCTGAACTGAGATAAAGGAGACATAACAGCAGTATCAATTACTCACACGTATAGCCACTTTTACTATCACCTTTCTCTCATTCTGTGTCTTTTGGAAGTTACTTCTGACTGATGAAAACCCTGATGTAGTAAAATTATATAGACATAACTTGCTGGAATTTCTCAGTTCTTGTACTTCCTGCAGATAGAGTCAAACTCTGTTTTGTACCTTTCAAATAAAGTACTTAGCATGTTAGAAAGGAAAAGTATGAACGTCAATATTTACCAAAAGAAACTGAGTATTTTGGAAACCTTTTGAACATACCTTTCTTAACCTCTAATATTTAATGAGACTCTAATCATTCAGCCATAACTGTTTACTAACTCTTACCTAATGGAACGGTTTTGTTTATGTTTTCTGAAATGTCCCCTACTTCTGTGGTTGCTCAATAATTTGTGGAAAGATACAGCTCCATGTAATCATTTAGGCTTCCCTAATCATGCTATGGTTTTTACTCAGATCAGAGTTGTTGCTATTTTGCAAACATCAGTTATTTTCAAAAGCATATCCTGCAGATAGCTATAAGCATAAGAATCCTGATCAACTACTTGTAGCCTCTGCAGCAGTCAGAAGAAGTGAAATTCCTCCTTTCCCTGCTTCTCTTAGTCTTCCTATTGGCAACTTTCTCTGACATCTGTATCATCCCTCTTCTTTGTTATATTAAACAATATGCAATGTGATTAGAGCTTAGTTGGGAATTTTCCATCTCAATAATTTTTCAGCAAAAGAGGGTGATTTTTTTTTGCCTTTTGTTTTTTAACTGCTGAAAAATTGAAACTTTATCCTACCACCACACACACATGTGCATGCATGCGCGCGCCCCACGTGAGTTTCCATCCGGAAAAATGAAATGATAGCTCTGTGACTACCCACCAGGGAGATGCATGTCAATTTCGCTTTCTGGCTTCAAGGGAAATAAAACACTTCATGACCAGAAGTTGGCAAGCCAAAAAATTCAGTATTGTTTTTCATGAAACAGAATTTTTCAGGAAATCTCTTCTCACAAAAAACTTACTTTTTGTACTGTTGTGGCATGGAAAATTTACAAAGAACACAATTTTTAATTTGTTATTTATCTTTGGTGGGAATGGATTTCCATTTTCAGATCTAAATGTTATGTTCCTGAGTGAGTTGACAGCAGCAGGGATTGAACCTATAACCTCTGAAGCTTACGCAATATGTAGCAGACTCTTCAACCTCTGTGGGTATGTTTATGCTGCAATTAAACACCCGTGGCTGTCCTGGGTCTGCTGACTCAGACTTGTGGTGTTCTGGTTCTGTTTATTTGTGGTGCAGACGTTCGGCTTCAGGCTGGAGCCTGACTCCCCTCGTGGAATCTCAGAGCCCAGGCTCCAGCCTGAGCCTGAACATCTACACTACAATTACAAGCCTCCTACACTATAAGCCCCCTAGCCAGAGCCCCACAAGTCTGAGCCAGCTGGCCCAGGCCAGCCGTGAGTGCTTAATTACACTGCAGACATACTGGATATAGCCCACTAGAGGGAGAAAGAATGCCCCACTAGGGAAGTGCGGGTTACATATAGTTCTTGACAAAAGCTGTATGCCTTATTTTAACCCAATTAACAAGACTCAATGTACAAATCGTGGTTAGATATCTGTATTAAAATTAAGAATGGTTTTGTCTTCTCCCATTCAATTTTATTTAAATATATAAAAAAGTGTGTGTAAGGAAAGGGACTTTTGGTATCCAGAACGACATTTTGGATGTAACTCCAGCTGAAGATCATCTTTTATTTCTATAAGTATCATATATATAATTTTGGGAAAGAAAATTAGAACATGAGACGTGCTGATTAACTAGTGCTGAATGTAAATGGGATGACCTGGGTCATCATAGGCCTGTCAGTCTGACATCGGTCCTGGGCAGGATAATGGAGCAGCTGACACAGGACTTGATTATGAAGAATTAAAGGAAGGTAGTATAATTAATGCCAATCAACATGGGTCTATGAAAAATAGATACTATCAAACTCACTTGGTATTTTTTTTTATGAGATTTCAAGTTTGGTTGATTAAAGTTATAGTGTTGATGTAGTATACTTAGACTTCTCTAAGAAATTTTACTTGGTACTGGTCAACATTTTGATTATAAAAACTAGAAAGATTATCATGGCACACATTAAATAGATTAAAAACTAGCTAACTGATCTCAATGTAATTGTAAATAGGGAATCATCACTGAGTTGGAGTTCTGCAAAGGTCAGTTCTTGGCCTTACGCTATTTAATATTTAGTCATTACTCATACAATTTGCAGATGACACAAAAATTGGGGAAATGGGAAACAATGAAGAGGATGGATCACTAATACAGATCACTTGGTAAACTGGGCACAACCAAACAATACGTACTTTATGAGGCTAAATGTATACATCAAGGAACAACGACTGTAAGCCATAGTTACATGATAGGGACCTCTATCTTGGAAGCAGTGACGCTGAAAAATATTTGAAGGTTGTGGTAGATAATCAGCTGAACGTGAGCTCCCAGTGTGATTCTGTGGCCAAAAGACCAAATGTGATCTTGAGATTATGACATTCTAGGGTGCAATCCAGACCAGTGAGGGACTGTGTCATCTCTGCCCTGCAGCCTTGGGTGCTCACAGTTCTTCACTGTTGTGGCTCCCAACCTGGGCTCCTCACAAACAGCATGTAGGTCACACCCTGAGTATCTGTGTATAACCACAATCCTGACCCAGCAATTCTGACTCCAGCAAACACCTATCACACTCTGGCTTCCAGCAGTCTCGAATAATACTTGCAGGGTGACCCCAACACACTGCCAGTCCCAATTTTCCCCCCACCATCATGTGTTCCGTACTGTTCAGCTGTACTAGGTCTGTTGTCCCTGTAAGGGAACAATTTGTCACCTTAAATGGAGTGACCCACACAGTTCACAACAGTGGATTAATTTTGATTAAAGAACAAAGCAGATTTGTTTAACTACAAAGAAAGCGATTTTTAAGTGAGTGCAAGTATTAAAGCATTAAAGTTAGGAATGCTTACAAGAAAGATAAAACACTTCATCATACTAAACTTAACAGACTATACTGGGTTTAAGGTGAAGTTCTTACCACTGGTTCCTAGTATCATTGTTGACCAAGTTTTAGCTCAGCATCTCTCCCAAAGTCAGAGTTGGATTCTTTTGTTGTCTTAGGTGGAAAAGAGTGATGACCAGGGAGAGAGAACTTGGGGTGTTTTTGACCCTTACTTATATAATTCAGTCACCCTTTTAAATGCATCTTCCTGAGTTCAACCCCTAGATAGAGTTCTTTCCAGCTGAGAGCAAGGAGACATCAAGTCTTTTGTGGGGGGAACTTTGCTAAGTTGCTTTCTAAGATGCAGATCTTTGTTCCTGCCCCTTTCCTTGTCAAAGAATGGCCACTTGATAGGTGGTGGGCCATCAGCTTTGATGACACCTGGCCGGGGTGTCAACTTGTTCTTTGTCTTTGAGAAACTCCCCAGTCTTGTCTGGTAAACACTTCAGTCATGATTTCAGCTTTTGTTTATAACTGTACATGTATCATGGCTACATACATTTCACTGTGATATTATTGACCAGTGAGTTATTAGTTTTCCAGTGATACCACCCAAGGCATATTTTGTTTAAAGATGATTACAATAGTGTGTAGGGTAGTGAATACAGATATGCATTCAGTCACAAGGATGTATAAACAGGACTATCGTGTAGGAGTAAGGAGGTTATATCACCTCTATATTTGGCACTGGTGTGAAGCATGGCTGGCTGGCTCTGTGCAGTTCTGGTGCCCATAATTCAAGAAGAATGTTGATAAATTGTAGAGGGTTCAGAGAAGAGCCATGAGAATGATTAAAGGATTAGAAAACATGACATATAGTGATAGACTCAAGGAACTTAATCTATTTAGTTTAACAAAGAGAAGGTTAAGAGGTGACTTTAATACTCTATAAATATCTACATGGGGACAAATATTTAATAATGGGCTCTTCAATTTAGCAGAGAAAGAAATAACATGATCCAGTGTCTGGAAGTTGAAGCTGGACAACTTCAGACTGGAAATAAGGTGTATTCTTTTAATAGTGAAAGCAATTAACCATTGGAACAATTTAACACAGGTTGTGGTGGATTCTCCATCACTGACCATTTTTAAATCAATGTTGGATGTTTTACTAAAAGATCAGTTTTAGGAATTGTTTTGGAGAAGTTCTGTGGCCTGTGTTATGTGGGAGTCAGACGAGATGATGTGGTGCCATCTGG